>NC_056749.1:276695022-277052522 GCF_019279795.1 Protopterus annectens
TGACTGAGGTTATCATACTCTGCTCGCCATTTTCAGAACATTCAGAGATCCAACTTCTTCTCTTTGCAGAAAGCCATCAGATTCTTTCTCCAGGAGTCCTCCACAATTCCTTTCTTGTACTCAACGGAATAGCTTTATTTTTGCACTCATCTTGTCTGGGGGGGGGGGGGGGTAATTGAAGACTTACGAGACAAGAATGGCAACAAAAACGGCAACAGTTAAGAAGACACAAATACACCTGTTCGTTATCAAGTGCACAAATTTTACATGTGTTGTCTGTACTTTGACCAATCAAAGTACACTTGCCAGTGTTTATGGGCCAAGGATCTCAAACGTCAAGTGTGAGTGAGGATTAGAGTTACAGTAAGAATCGTGGAGGACTCCTGGGGAAAGAATCTTATGACTTTCTGCAAAGAGAAGAAGTTGGGCATCCGAATGGTCTGAAAATGGCGAGCACAGTACGATAACCTCAATTAGCGGGTGTCAAAAATATTATTATGTCATAATTCAACATGTCTGTCATGTGTTGTTGACGATCGTACTTAGGGCTTATTTATGGGGTAGGGCTTATATCATGAACGCCCTGGAAAAACATGCTAGGCCTTTTTCTCTGGTTAGCTCTTATTTACAGAGAAATACAGTATATCCATTGTTTACATATATATTCCCATATGGGTATTGCCGTGGTGGTACAGAGGTAGTGTTGTTACCTCATAGCAAGAGGTTCTCCGGTTGGATTCTCGGCTTGGCTTGGGAGTGCCTTCTGTGTGGAGTCTGCATGTCCTCCCCGCAGTTGGGTAGCGCTAGAAAGACATGCGTGTGTAAATGGACGTGCCTTCGTTGAAGGTTGGGCGTCGAGCTGGCACCTCGGCATTTCGTAAAAAAATCTACTGCCAATCATTAGCAGACCGGAGTTCCGCTGTGGCGACCCCTTACCGGGAAAAGCCGAAAGACAAACAACAACATATATATTCCCATATGGGTATTCACATTTTAAACGTTTGAGGAATTATTTTATTGTGTTAAACAGTTATATAACATAGGCACTGAGTGGCCAGTTATTAACAGAGAATGCTCTTAAAGTGTACGACGTTTCTTTAAATGTGAGCATGGCTAGGTTTTAATATAACAATTAAGTTAGCAATTAGTTTAGGTATGCGATTGGTTTAAATGTGACTGCAACCTTTATAAGACGTTGTGCTTAAAGTGAGAGTTTAACGTCTGAGGAAGCAGAATTACAAAAACTGTAAAAGCGCTTACATACTTATATTTTATTTTCATTAAAGTCTATGAGGTAATCTGAACTCGACCATTATTTTGCCTTACTTTTTATGTGGAGTTGGACTTCTTGGGTTACAAAATCAATGAAGCAAAAACAAAAGCAGTAAATTATGCATCCACATAAGAACTGGTTCAGCAGTAGCCATAATTTATGGGGATATGAAAAAATGGAAGTATTTAGGATTATGGATTAAAAATGATACTGGTGTGGCAGCTAATGATATGTGGTAAGAGACTAAATAAAAGATAATACAAAAACTGTGAAAATGGAAGCTCTGTTACATGGCTAGTAAGATACAAACAGTTAAAATGTTTTTAATCTCTTCCGTCTTATACATTGGTTAGGCATATTTTTATCAGCCAGATAAGAAGTTGTGGATAGCAATTAATAAAGAGCTGAAGGAATTTATCTGGGTGGGGAAGACGGCAAGAGTCAAGTGGGATAAGCTTATTCTTTCAGTCGAACAGGGCAGATTGGGATTCCTCGAGTTGAAGGGATATTTCAGAGCAACACAGTTGCACAAACACAAACAGAAAACTATAATTCAAAGTGGGAAGAGATGATGAAACAGCAAGGAAACTCAAGTAACGGGGACAGACTCGGATTTTGGATGCAGACCTTTAATGAGAACAATAATAATCATACAATTATATTCATAAAGTAGCAGAAGGTCTTCTAAGAACTAAGCCAACATGGGAATGGAGAAGGGAGATTCTGCCGATAGGGGTGACTGCAATTAGGGATAAAGACAATAGGCAAGAGAGGGTGGGATTGTATCAGAAAAAACTGGCAAAGGAACAAAGGTAGTGGGAGCAAATAAATGTAATTGAATGAGAAGATGCCAAGAACTTATTTGGACTGCAGGCTAAAGATTGCCTTCCATATCAAGGATTGATATCAGAGTACAGGCAAGGAGAAAAGAAATAGAGTGTCCTAAACAGAGATCAGTTTTTAGAAAAATCTAGAACAGATCCGGAGATGATGTTTAGCACCCGTGAATCTGTGGTTATGTTTTGCCAGGCTTGTGGGTGCAAAGATAAATGCCCCATGACTGCCTCCAGAGTGCAGCAGCTGGGCAACCCCTCAGGGTTGCTGGAAGGGTTTTTCAGAGAATGGTCCATGAAAGTCCTGATTCTGCTGTCCACCCCTGCCCCTGGGGCTTTGTCCATTATTATTATTATTATTATTGCTTCCTCCTCTGCCATGAGGGGATCTTTGTCCAGGAGTCTCCTGGTAAGGACTCAGACATTCTGAACCACATCCTCTTCCCAGCCTGCTGATTCCTAGAGTAGGATCTCTGGCGTATAGTGAAGCAGATGCCTACTGTAGAGAGAGTCTTGCCATCTTTCTGACTCCTGGTGAGCATTTCTTTAACTCTGGGTCTGAACAGAGTTGACCCATCAAAAGGGGCATTAATGAAGGATGTCCTGAAGCTTTCTGCAAAGTCACACAGGTGTATCCAAGCATGCTGGTGAATGGCAGTGCTGGTGCCTGCACCCCTATCTGATACTGGTGAATGGCAGTGCTGGTGCCTGCACCCCCTATCTGTACCATCAGCTGCATTGAAAAGCAGTTGCATGGATACATTTATTGAAGTTTGGAGGGTGGACAGCCGAGAATCCACTGCCTTCTGGACATCAGCTTGTAATACCCCTGAGACAGAGAAATTTCCCCTCATCGAATCTCTCTGAAAATGGGTAACATGAGCGAGATAATTAGGTGCCCTAAGAGCAAAGTTCACTAAAGTGCAAGACCATTTTCCAAAGTGGTCCACCACCCTAGTCTCTCTATTAGGGGGATGGACCGAGGAAATCTCTTTAGATACTTCCATTTTCATTGTTCTGCTTAAACCATCAAATCTACTGAAAGAGCCTTACTCCAATGTTACCTGTCTATAGAGCTGGACAGAGTTTTGTCTGGTTTCTTGGGGATAGGGTCCAGCATGTCATGATCCTTCCATGTGCATTCAGCCATCAGATCAATGAGAGAATCAATGGGCAGTACTACCAGGAGGAAGATGAACCAGACTGAAAGGCTTCTAGGAACACAGGCTCATCAGGTGAAAGGCTAACTGTGGACAACCCCCATCCCAGTTTCATCAGTTCCAGTATCTTGCAAAATATTACGTCTTCAGAGGGGGATCTTGGGGAGACTTTACCCTCATTCAAATCTGTCTCTTCTATGACAGAGTCAAGTGAACAGTCTAGGTGCTTCCCTTTGCCATCTGTTTTCTATGAATAATCTAAGGGGGAATATCAGAGGGTTAAGAATCAGACTGGAAGCGAATATAGCTGGAAACCTGGGAAGCCAGTGGAACCAACTGTCCCTGTCTGACAGAAGGATGAGAAACAGAAGTTGATTCAAGCTGGGGTTTGGACAGCACCTTTTCCCTCATCACTGACAGTACCTGATGGAAAGCCTCAAAGGCCAAATAAGCCCTTGGCTCTCTCCTGAACATAGGCAGACTGGAAACCTGGGTATACAAGGATCTTGACCCAGACACTAATTTTGAAGTTGAGCTATTTAGTGCCAAACCCAGAAGGGAAGAGACAGCTCAACTTAAGGGTCCAACTCTCCCTGAGTATAAACACTGAAGCTTTTGTACTGACACTCTTCTAGATCCGAAAAGTGCGACTTGAAAGAAGAAGGGAGCCTGTCAGAGAATTTACTTGATACTGGCTCTGATAAAGGTGATCTGGGGTAGACTGGGCCTGAAACTACCAGTAACACTGGATGAAACAGTACCAGAAAAGAGCACAAAGGAAGGTAGATGGGCCAGCACTCAGTATGTCCCCAAAGTATGGTACTGAGAGAACCCCATGTCTCAACATCCTGCTCAGTCAAAGTCTTCGAAGACCAGGACAGTGATATCACTGATAGTGGTTTAGAATAGCGTTTCTCTTGAAGAATAAGAGAGTGAAGTCTGGCTAACTGGTTCCAATAAGAACTGGGGCTGAGCCAGACATGTATGGCATTGAGAGACTGTTGGCTCTGACAGCCTTGATACCTTAGAATTTGATTCTAAAGACTGGGAAAGGTCCAGACACCTCTTACAGGACTTCTTGGGGTCCCCTTTCTCCTTTGTTTTCTTCTTATATTTCTGTATATATTTCTGTATATGTATATATGTGTGTGTGTATATATATATGTATGTATATATATATATATATATATATATATATATATATATATATATATATATATTTATTTGTATCTGGTTTCTCCCTGGCTTTCTTGTCCTTGGTTCTGGGAGATGAGGTGGAAAACGAAGCAGTAAAGACAGCAGACCCTGTCTAGGGATGAAACAGTTCCTGAACTAACAATTTTTCATGAAGAGTCAATAAAGCTTTATTGCTGAAGGAATCACAGACTTGGCAAGAAGTATCCAAATGGACTGCCCCTAAACAGTATACACATAGGGAGTATAGGTCCTAGGGTGGCAGCTTATGCCCAAACTTCATGTACTATTTAAATCCCTGACTGTCAGACATAAGGAAAAATATAATTATTACACTAAGTACAACTATTCTAAGCACTTCTATGAAAAAACGCACTTAACTATGAGAAATACTAACTATTGCTCAAACAGAAATAAGAACTAAAAAACACACAAACTACCTCAGAGAACACTAAAGATATTTTTATCCTAAACTACAGAGAAAGAGTAAAACTCTCTCAATAAGGCAGGAGCTGGAGAAAAAAATATCATAAAGGATATGCAGAAAAGAAGTCATCAGATGCACAAATGGACACTTCAGGCAGCAAACATGATCTAAAATAGTAGGGTGGAGAGCAAGGAATTATTGGTAGAGGAGGATTCAGAGGCCTGAAACCGAAAAGCTTCAAGACTGGTGCTGAGGTTGGATCTAGTCAGATCCAAAAACCCACAGTTCAACTGGACAAAAACAGACATTTGTTTTTTTGTCATGTTTTATTTTTTACATTTTGGTAATAAGTTCATGTTTGCATTTTCCATTTAACTATTTTTTTAATTAATATATATATATATATATATATTGATATATATATATATATATATATATAATATATATCAATATATATATATATATATATATATATATATATATATATATATATATATATATATATATATATATATATAGGGTCTATGTCAAATATTCAAACGTCCAAAATGTCGAATACCATATGGTCGATATTTCAAAGTTCGACTACCTAATTAAAAAAAAAAAAAAGAAAAGAGAAACACTAACAGTGCGAGCAGGGGGGCAAGACGCCTGCATGCCCCACACCCTCCCTACTTAAATATATCAACTCTGAGACTGCACTTCAGTGCAGAAAAGTGAAATTCTCCCATTCTGCACCATACGGCGCCATTAAGGGTCATCTTTCGAACACCTGAAATGTCGAACATATGGTCTCGATCATATAACGTTCAACATTTTAAGTGTTTGAATAACTGACATAGACCATATATATATATATATATATATATATATATATACATACATATACATACATTATATATATATATATATATATATATATATATATATAATGTGTGTGTATATATATATATATATATATATATATATATATATATATATTATATGGTCTATGGGTCTGGGACTAATGTGCGAATGGCTGTTTCACCGAATCCGAAATGGCCAGGCATACTTGCGTGAAAGTGCTTTTCACAGAAGAAGCACTTTCGGGGAAGTATGCCTGGAGGTAGAGGGAGTTGTGGGGGAGTGACTGTTACAGAGATCGTACTACGGTGCAGTTAAGGGAATTTTTCCCTTTTCCCCACTGTAGTACGATCTCAGAGTGAGAATAATGATGTAGGAGGGTGTGGGGGGGGCACACTTTTTTTTTTTTTTTTTTTATTTTAACACACTTTGTCGAAAGTGATTTTTCGCTAAAGTGTGTTCGGTGATAATGGATTCGGACTTTTGATCTTTCGATCAAAAGTCCTAGATCCATATATATATATATATATATATATGCGCAGTGGTGCAGCGGTTAATGTTGTTGCCTCACAGCAAGAGGTTCTCCGGTTCGATTCTCGGATGGGGTGTCTTCTGTGTGGAGTTTGCATGTTCTCCCTGTGTTCGCGTGGGTTTCCTCCGGGTACTCCGGTTTCCTCCCGCATTCCAAAGACATGCATCTGGAGCATTTCTCTAGCTCCGTACCCTTGACCCTTGTTTGCATATCTGGTTATAGTGGGTTGGGAGGAACATTACATACATAACACTCCCTTTGTGGACTGCTGGATCAGTTATATCTAAGGTTTTTGGATGATATTTTTATCTTGTGGAAAAATAATGTTCAACATGAAAATGTTATCAATTACTTAAACAATTGTGAATATTTTAAATTCACAGGTAACTGTAATGTTAATAAGATTGATTATTTAGATGTTACATTGTCAAAGAATGTGGAAAAGAAATGTTTTGAATCAAGGATTTACAGAAAACCTACGTTTTCCAACGATTACTTAGAATTTATGAGTAGACATCCATTGTATATCAAGAGGAATATAGTGAAGGGCCAAATGGTCCGTATTGTAAGGATGTGCTCGAATTTAGAATTAGTTAAGTTAGAAATGAGTAAATTGGTAGTTTTTTTTGTAGAAAGGAAGTACCCTTATGAACCTGTGCTACCATTTGCCATCAAGTTATAAGTGAATGGGGGGTAAGACATAAACCACTGTTGGGTGCTAAACTACATGATGAGAATGAAAATAATACTCAATCTATAGGTGATTTTACCCTGTGAATGGTTATCACTTATAGCGAGAACACTAACAAGATAAAATCTATTTAAGGAAAAACTGGTTACTGTTTAAGGGAAATAAAGAGATCTATCACTTATAGTGAGAACAGTAACAAGGTAAAATCTGTTTTAAGGAAAAACTGGTTACTGTTTAAGGGAAATAAAGAGATAGAAGACATTCTTGGACCAGAACCAACATTTGTATTTAGGACCAACAATAATATGAAATGTTTATTAGAACATTCTATTTCTAAACCTTTTACAAATACAAAAGGTACGATGAAATGGGGTGCCTGTGAATACTGCAGGCACATTATGACATCCCCAGTAGTTCACATTGAAGGGACAAGTTTTGAAGTTAAGTTGGCAAAGGGTAACTGTAACACAAACGGGGTGGTGTATATTGCTGTTTGCCAGACCTGTTTCCATTTTTACATAGGTAAAACTGAGAGGATGCTGAAAAAGAAGATATATGAGCACCTCTATGATATTAGAAAACAGGATGAAAATAATGGGTTATATAGGCATATTAAAACCAGCCCTAATCACACTTTTCTTTTTGGAATTCTGGAAGTTGTGCCAAAGGATATAAGGGGTGGAGATTGGAAGAATGACTTGGAAAGAGCTGAAATGAAATGGCAGCTGCGTTATAATTCTAATGTTACACCAGGTTTAAATGACTATCTCTCTTAAGCCCGAATTAAAATATAGGGCACAAAAATCGTGATTTTAGGGTATATTAACTTCAGCACTAATGTGTACACATACAACAAAATCAGAGTGTTTTAAAGTATGTATTTTAAAAAAAATGTATTTGCATAATTTATTTAAATTTTATTGTGATTGGTTAATGCTTTTTTAAATAGAGAATGTTCATTTATTTTCACAGTTCTGAAGAAGTCCGGATGGACGAAAACGCTTGACTGTGGAAACTGTTACTGTGGAGTATACATTTTATTTTGTATATGCTGCTAATGCTGTGGAGTTTTTATCACATCGTGGAATAAATTGTGTTTTCATCACCCGAGTGAATTCCTTGTTTTTCCAGCATACAGAGAGTGTTCTTGGTGTCAGTTGGTTTCTCTCTGTGCCAGTTTTCATTTCATATTTAAGAATATGTTTTAGGAAAAATATTTAACACTGTTCTTAGGCTATTAGGGGCTATGAAGTGACTTTTATTTGTTTATTACAGCACACTATTTAGTATTCACTTTTTTCACTACCAAGTCTTATGGTTCTCATGCTAATCATTTGTTATACATAAGTATTAAGCTTATTTTCAGGTGATTTAATGACCATAGCACTGTTTTGTTGAAGTCCTTGGTTTATGATGTCATCAAGATGAGACAACTACCTTACAACTAGAAGGTGTTCAAAATTTTATTCATTTGTTACAGAAGAAGCCATCAGTATCAAAACTGGTTTAATGACCTTGTTCCTGTATTACAGAGAGGAATAATAAAGGATTTGCATCATCTTCCAGTTCATTTCTGCCTGAATGTGCTGAGCAGTTTGTTTTTCACATGATTATACAGTATTTCAACACTCTGGGTGATTAAATCAAACATTGATGACGCTATTTGAGTGATTCTGCCTACCTGAAGATACTTTAGCAGTGGATGGAATAAATTCCTTTATGCCATTCAGAGTAGTGGACTATCTTTTTGTGATTCTATTAGTTCACATCCATGCATCACTTTTGGCATTTTGTCTTAAACGGTGACCATGTACTCTATATAACTATATATATATATATATATATATATATATATATATATATATATATATATATATATATATATATATATATATATGTGTGTGTGTGTGTGTGTGTGTGTATGTGTATGTTGTATTTGTATGCATGTATGTAATATATAAATATATATATATATATATAAAACATACGAATAGAAATAACTGTATACACACATTTATAGTTTTATATATATATATATATATATATATATATATATATATATATATACACACACACACACACACACACGTATGCACAAGGTTTAGATGTATATGTACGTGTGTGTCTGTGTTTGCGTGTGTATATGTGTGTGCATATAGATTAGATATAGATCTATAAATATATATAGATATACAGATATACACAAATGCAAAATCATCAGAAAGTTTTAGTTAACAAACCAGTTCAGATTACTTAAAGATCACTTGAGTGAGATTGTGTAACAGCAGGGATTTGGAAGTTTCTCCTTTTCCCCACTGTTGTGTGATATCTCTGTTAGTACATACAGAAATATTGGTGTGTGAACAGGATGCAGGGCAGACTTACTCACAAGCCAAAATACTGCTTTTTTTGTACTCAGTGAAAGCTGAGGGTGTTAGGTTTGATGTGCAGTTAATCAATGGCACTGGATTTAGTCACAGTTCCATTAATTGCCAATAACCATATATTAACCTATAGATATACATACACAAACATATCTACACACACACACACACACACACACAGATACATTTTATATATATATATATATATATATATATATATATATATATATCATTTCAATGAAACGTAAACAGGGGAACTCCTTTTCGCAAAAGTGCATTTTCACGAAAAGGCACTTTCACGAAAAGACAACTAAGCAAACAGCAACGGGGGCTGTTGCTTAGATCATGGAACATTGGTAATAAGGGAATGATCCCTTTTCCCCATTGTAGTGCAATCTCAGAGTGAGAATATAAAAGTAGCTGGGGTGTGGGGGGCTTTCCCCTCCTGCATAAACGTGGTTCGTGCTGTGGGTTTTTTGTTTTTTTTTTTCAGTTTATTTGCATTTCGCAAAAGTGCATTTTCATGCAAATGTGCTTTTGTGAAAAAGTTTGTCTGTTTACATTTCATTGAAATGTAATTTTGATGGGTCAAAGTAGACCCATATATAAGGTAAGTGTGCGATAGGGACGGACGTTAGGGTCAGGGCGTGGGTAAAGTTAAGTGTGTGATAGTGACAGACGTTAGGGTAGGGAGCGGGTGAGGTAAGTGTGTGATAGTGACGGACTTTAGGTTTATGGGCGGGTTAAGTGAGTTAGGGTTAGGGTGCGGGTAAATGTGCGATAGTGACGGACTTAAGGGTTATGGGTGGATTAAATGAGTTAGGATTAGGGTGCAGGTAAGGTAAGTGTGCGACAGTGACAGACTTAAGGGTTAGGGGCGGGTTAAGTGAGTTAGGGTTAGGGTGTGGGTAAGGCAAGTGTGCGATAGTGATGGACCTTATGGGTTTGGGTTAAGGTTAGTGCATATATAGTTGTGTATGTAAGGTTTAGTGTAGGTTTGTAAGGTTTTTGGTGTGCTTGTATTGTGTGTGTGTTTTTCGGGAAAGTTATTTGTTTTGTTGATTGTCAGGATTGTGGTTTGTCGGGCATGTGACGTTTCCTGTTTTTGAACTTTCGGTTTTGTCGTATCGGTTATTTCATTGTTGGTGTTTTGGCGTGTCAGTGTTATCAGGTAGACCCATATACACACATACACATATAGATATAGTTACACTTGGTACCTATATACATATATCATATCATATGTCCCTGCTCACATAAAAAAGCAGTTTGAATTGTATAATAAATTCTGATAATAATATTTTTCATAACTTAGGAACTGCCCAAAACAGCAAAGTACATGAACAGTAACACCAGATGGCATTACTAATTTTTTTTAGAAATAACAGAATTTTCTTAAATGTTGTCTGCGCAACTTGCACTGAATGTCGATGGCCACCACATGGTGAAATATGAGCATTAAATAATACCTGGCCATACAGTTTTTTACTTTTTTCATTTTTTGAATATTTTCGTACCATATATTTTGTAAACAACTCAGTGGGTCCCATGAATTTTAAAGATAGTTAAGTGACAAAAAGTTGTGGAAAGGAAATATTTATACTATATTGTGCTTTATTACTGAATGAGAGGCAACAAGTAAACAATTACTCTGAAAATATAACACAATAATCTAAATATGGCAAGATGTAAAAGCCTTGTAGTTTGCAATAAACAATTAGTGGAGCCAGACACTTTGTAGATGCCCTCAGTGCAGTAGGTATACTAAAAGGTAAGAACTAATAATGTAATCCGGATACAGAAAATCTTCAAAGAGTCTGAATTCTTTGCAAATTGGTAAGCATCTCTGAAGTCTAACATTACCACGAAACTGAGGGGGTATGAGTGGTCAAAAGGTGTGAAGAGAGATCAGCTTGAACTCTGGAACACTGAAACACACAATGAGACTGGAGAGGTCTAGGAGTGGTCTAAAGTTCCCTCTTCCTTTGGTACCAGAAAGATCTATAAATAAACACCTTTGCCTATATGATTTGAGGGTACTAGCTCTATGAACTTCTAGGACAACATGCACTCCATACCTGGAGGAAATGGTGTAGTTTGGATTAGAGGTTGGGGAGGAACACAGAAAAGTAGGAATGGACTCCAACTGCCATTACACCCCTGCTGGATAAATCTCACAACCAATTTGTCTGAGATAACATGATGCCACAGGGGAAGATTAAGGCCTAGGCTGAGGGATGGTTTTAAGGGACTGCCAGGGTGGGGGGAGGATTGAATGGGCAAGTAGTCATTCCAACATTTTGGATGTTCATTATTTTGATAGCCCACCCCACCGCCCATTTTTCTTTGAGCCTCTTTGCCATTGCTTTTTAAAATTATGTTTGCCTGAGCTCTGCTAAAACCAAAAGGCATGGTGCTGAATTAGAAAAAACATATTTACTGAACTCATAAAACAAGAGTTGAAAAACCTAAGTAACTCCTTGAATCAATTTCTTACTTTCATCAAATGTTTTAAGGGCTTGAACAGCAGAAAGGCCAGACACCAAAATCTATATCAAGGAGAACAAACATCCTCTGGTAAGTTTGAGAACATAACCAAACAAATCTTCTTATAATAGTATCAGCAGAATCATAAGAGCACTTTAATGAGTGATTGGTTATTTATAGGTTCATAGGTAGGTACTAAGCTATTGGCCCTAGGGCCTATATAAGCCTAGCCAAAAAAGTACCCTGGCTTTTACCACCCAAGAAAATTATTTTCCTGTGCACCCGTCAAGCAAAGCCACAGAGGTGATTCCCGGGGTGAATTTCCTATTTCCCATCCAATCATCAAGATTTTTCTTTAAGAGTGCTAATGAGAAGCTTTGTTTGATATAGATAGGTAGCTTGTTCCAGAGTATGGGAAGTCTCTTGGACATGAATCTATCCCTCCAGCATGTTCTGTTTATTGTGGTGACAAGGTTTAGGTCCCTAGAGCACGTAGCTAAGAGGGATTGGGATTTCTTAAGTGGAGCATGTCCAACAGCTCTGGGTTTGACATAGCTTTGCATGTTAGGCAGAGATTGCCTCTGAACAGGCGATATGTGACGGAGTAAAGCTGGAGTTTTTTGAGATGGTCTGCATAGGGCATCTGTTTGAGGCCAGTAATCCTCTTTGTGAGATATTTATGCGGCCTTTCCAGTTGTTGTAGATGTCTTGTGACATTTGAGATGCAGACACAACACAGGAATTCAATGATGTTTAACGTTTGAAGAAGGAAGGTTAAAAGTTAACTTTATTATGTTCCTAAAATAAGCCAGTAAGCATTTTAGCATATGAGCCTGGCAGTTCATAATTTTGAAAATTAAAGTAGCAGAAGAAAAAACTTTCTTCCTAAATCTATCAAAAGCTTTCCCAGCCTATTCAGAGGGAATAGGTTTAATATTCATAATATACTTAGCAGATGACTTTGATAAGCTAATAAATGCAAGATCTGATTTGGGATCAGAAAACATAGTTATACATACACACATTCATACAATATTTCAAGCCCATGATATAATGCCCATCCAGCCTGCCAATATACCAAAACAGTTGTTTCTATAATAAGTGTCCAGGCTGTTCTTAAAAATATCTAAACTAGTACTTGCTTTATTGTAATTTGGTAGTGCTCCATGCATCAGCTACTCTGTCAGAGAACAAATTAGTGCACTTCTCATTCCTATATAATTTTCTAGATAGGCTGACTGATGATTCTCTACTACTTTTTGATGACCACAAACATTCCCAGAGGTAGTTGTCTCTAACTGCCCTATATACCTGAATAAGGTCTCCTCTTAAATATCTATATGAGACACTATACAAGTTTAGATATTTTAGTCTTTCACAATAACTTAAATTTTCACATCCATGGATGCCCTTGGTATATTTCTGTTGTACTTGTTCCATTTTATTCAGATTTCCTAGGCCTTATAAATCTTTATATACAACCTACAGTTCTATAACTATTGTTAATCAATTGGTTGATATGATTAGAAAAACTCAAAAGGTGGATCTACGCATATATCCAGATCCTTAAAGAAATTTACAGTTTCAATCACCGTGTGTTATATTAAATATTCACCTTTCAACTTATGTCTCCCAAATCTCATATGCTTAGTTTTTGATGCATTTATCAGCATATTATTGTCATGTGCACACAGACGGTCAATGTGGTCAAGTTCTTTTGCAGGCATGCCCTACCTGCAACATATGTAATCAGTTTACCCATTTTCAAGTCTTCTGCATACAAACTGTAGAACACCACAGATGAAAAAGATCTGAAAGATACAATTTAAACAAGTATGAGCCTAGCACAGAGACACCCTGACTGGAGCGTCAAATTTCACCTGTCCAATTGCTGTATGATACTTGCCATGTCCTATATGAAAGCCAAGCAGCTATCCATCTTGTCAAGAGTACACGAATACCTAGCTGCTCTAATTTACCAATCAGTGTTTTGTGTAATGCCCTATCAAATGCTGAAGTTAAAGCTATAAAAGTTCCATCACAGCACAATTTTTCATTCATAGCTGCTATTATATTGTTATAGAGCATCATGTTACAGGTGATAATAGATCTAATTTTAACATATGCACACTGATATATGGTTTCAAATCCCAACCTTTGAAATTCTGACAATAATTTATCCAATATAACCTTTTCCATTGTTTTTCCCCAACATGGAGATGAACGCATGGGTCTGTATGATGCTGGGTTTGTCCTACTCCCCTTTCCCTTAAAGACAGATTTAACAAGTGCATGTCTCCTATCTTGAGGAATCTTACCATATTTGTACAACCTAGTAAATAACTGATATATTGGTACTATAAATTCACAATGAAGTGTTCTCAGGTCACTATTCCTAATTCCGTCTCCTCCCTGTGCTTTGTTTGAATCCAAATTGAATAGTTATTTTTTTTTATATAGTCTAATTTGATTTTAGTATCTGACATTACCTGGATGCCACTAGGACAATTTATTATCCATTTTGTGGTGCCAAACTGCTTTCTGTACAGTTTTGTAAATGTATCTATAATCTGTTGTGTTTGAGAATAAATTTTAGAATCTACAAACAGTTTATCAATTTATATGTCTTTATTCCTATCATATCTTATATATCTAAAATGTTTTCCCATTACGCTCAATATCTTTATATAAATTTTCTTCAAATTTTTCTTGATCTTGTTTCACATTATGTTTAATTTGTCTGTACAGCTTATTTCAGTTTTCAAAGGCATAGTTCAATCTTTTTTTCCATTTCTTATATCTTGTTCTTATGGAAATATATCCTCCTGAAGTTGTGTGCCTAAATCCATATGTTAAACATGTTTTTGATTTTATTGCATTCAAACAAATCTCTTTCAAAACTTCCTACATTCCTTCTGCAGTTTTTCCACTGAGCACATCAATCCAGTTAGTTTTACATAGTGACTGTTTTGTTTCTATATAATCTGTTATTATAGGTTCATAGGTTTATACTAGGCTATCTGCCCTAAGGCATTTATAAGCCTAGCCCAAAGTTTTGTGGCTTACGCCACCCCTTATACGAAAAAATACTGTACCCATTAGTTTGTTGTGCCTCTGTCCAGCAGTGACACAGAGATGATTCCCAGGGTAAACCTATGATCTCCCATCCACAGGTCAAGATTTCTCTTGAACAGAGCCAGCGAGGTGCTCTGCCTCACATGGACCGGGATTTTATTCCACAGCATAGGGAGTCTCTGAGTGATAAATCTATCCCTCCAGCACATCCTATTTATATCCGTGCTAAGGTTTAAGTCGCTTGCTCTAGTGGTTTTGTTGGATTTGGATTTTTTGAGGTGGAGCATGTCCATTAATTCCGGGTTGGACATGGCCTTGTATGTCAGGCACATGTCACCTCTGAGCAGATGGTATGCGACTGAACAGAGCTGGAGTTTCTTCAATCTGGCAGCATATGACAGATTTTGGAGTCCCTTTATCCTTTTGGTGAGGAACTTTTGGGGTCTCTCAATTGCTGCAGATGTCGGGTGAGATACATCCCGAATGGGGCATTGTACTAGATCATTGGTCTGATAAGTGAAGAGTACAGGGGAACAATGACCTCACTAGATCTGGATGTGAATCCCTTCATGATCAGGTGGGCAATGTAGAAGGTCTTTCTAACCACTTTAGCAACGTGAGTGTCAAAAGAAAGGCCACTGTCAACCTGGGTCCCCAGGTCCCTGATAACCTCTTCTGTGCTTAGTGGATTGCAACCTATATGGTAGCTTGGGGTTACCTTGTTTTTCCCGAAGGGTATGACTATACATTTTTTGGCGTTTAACTTCAGGCCATGGCTCTGGCACTAGCTGTTTCCGTGAGTCCCTTCTGAAGGATATCCGTGTCCGATGCACTTTCCACTATGGTGCCCAGTTTGCAGTCGTCTGCAAGCTTTGTCAGCCAAAGTCCTCCCATGTTGGCCTGTACTTCTGAGAAGTAGATGCCGAACAATAGGGGGCCAAGGACCGAGCCCTGTGGGACACCACTTGTGACCGGCTTCACTACATTGGTTTAGATTTCAGTTTGGAAAAATTATCTAGCAACAAATTAACCTTTATAACCAGTGGCGGCTGGTGACTTCAAATCAAAGGGTGGGCTGCAGGAGATAGCCTAATGGGCAGGGCCAATGGGAAGGGGTGTGGACAACTAGAAAGGGGTGGAGCTATGCTAAAATCACAAAAACTGGGACTTTAATTAAATATGCTGCCCTGGGCATCAAATCATCATTATTAGAGTCCAATCAAGACAAAATGAATTATAGAAGAAAACAATTATTTCAATGCATTGGCTACATGACAGCTTACTTAATATCTAGATGGAAACAAAAAGGTTGTGAGGCATGAAAAAAATAAATTACTTTTTAAATACATTAATGGAATGCCAGTCAAAATCAAGTATAAAAAAGCAGCACTCAACTCAAACCACTTCTCCTTGCACTGCAGTTCTAATCATAATTTATATTCAGCTTTATAAAGGTATCAAGTAACATGCTGAAAGTAGCAATTTCTGTGATACCCCCACTTATAAAAATGTTTCTTATCCAAAAAAGACCTGCTGCCTGACAACAATCTACTTGGTTCACGGGGAAAACATGATCAAAGTAAAAAATAAACAGCAAACAAGAAGCAAGCTTAAGATAAATTGCTTAAAGGATTACTGCACAGGTTATGGACCACACATGATAGATTGGCATTCTGTTTAGTTTATGGGTAAAGTCTGCAAAGATGACTGCAGGTCTCCAACAAATTATATGAACTTCTGAAAATATTGTAATCCTGTCCTTTATTACAAATACTGTTATATGCATTTCAATACCTAAGGCTTATAGACTATCTAGTTATGTACATATTCTCTGCATGGCAACAACAAAAAGGCTTTCAATGTTGGTAATGCTTTAACAGTATGCTTATTAAAGCTTACTTGCATATTACAGTCTCAGACAAGCTTACCTGATGGTCATTAAAGCATTGCTACTTAAACACAGAGCAACAGGCACTGCGACAACATGCATTTTCTGAATAAGAAGAAGCACAAATCAACAGTATAAAAATATGGCAGAAAAATAGAACATTCTGCAAAATCAAGGACAGATGAAAAGCCACTGTAGTACTTGTGTCTACCTTGTATGGGGTGATACTCTGCACACTTACACTGCATAACTGCTCCTTGCCTTGCTTGGACACATCCAGAGTCACTATGTGGGGGAGTGGGGTGCAACAAGTATGTCACAATTTGAAATGTCTCTGGCTGATGGTGATGGCCCTGACACATTTGTCATACCTCTCAGCCTCAGAGCAAGAAATCTGGACAAAGCCATACACACAAGTGGGACAAAGGCCCAAAAATAAGGATAAGTTTTAAATATTTCTCTTATAAACTTAGAAAGATAATAGAATAGTAGGTCTTGCATTGGTATAAATTTTCTGAAAGGTATGAAATCTGAAACTCAAATGTCTGTCATTATTTTCTAACTTCAGTCTTTAATGGCTTTCCACTAATTTGCCAGAAAGCCACAATTTTATGAAAAACAGACCAAAAATGTGATGTAAAAATATAAAATAGCCACACAATACAGCTGGGAACCTGTCAAAGAAGGGACACTTTTTTAATATTAGTACTGTTACCTTGAGCAGCTAACAAAATAAGAGAATCTACATGCATTTCTGAAATTAAAAGTAATCTATAACTCTGATCATTACAATTATTTATTAAACTGTAATCCCTCCACATTTTCTTCCAAATTTGCCATTTTGCAGAGGGATTATTAAGGAGAGAGCAACATTTTGAGCCAAAATTGGGGACAGTTGAGAGGTTTGGATATACCTAACTCTATAAAGCGATTTATTTGCACATACCTCTCAACCACTTAACGCAGCAAATCTGGACAAGGCCAAATATATTGGGGGAACATACAAACAGTACTAAAATTGCCCTTGTATAAACTTAGTTGACAGAACAATGGGTCTTGCTTTAGTATGAATTTTTCTGAAGAGTATGAAGTCTGAAACTCAATGTCTGTCATTATTTAGTGACTTAATTCCTAAATGATTTGCCAGAAAACCACAAATTTATGAGGAACAAACCAAAAATAAGAAGCAAAAATGTATTCATTCTGCAAAAATCTGGACAGTTAAGAGATATAGTTCAGCCAGGGCTGTCCGAGTTTGCTGGCCTTCCCCCCTCACAAAATCATGGTCGAATGGGGCCTCCCCCTTGCAGCTATTCCAATGTCCCATTACTTGGCTATTTCAACCCATTTACCATAAACACTGTAATGTGCATACTGCTTTACTTGCATTTCATTTAAAAGTTTTATTTTACATTTTACAGCACAAACACTAATAGACATCTGCTAAACAAAACAATGCAGTCTCACAATAAAAACAGACTTAGCATTAATACTTCTCTTCCATTGAAACTCACATTCATTAAAACAGCACTGAAATCCACATTCAAAGAAAACACATCTGGGCAGTGGCAGAAAAAGGTTAACTTTTGGCTGTTTTCATATCATAGGCCCATTGCACAGGAAACATACATGTGTTGTTTGATACACCTTCCTCGTGGTATTAAATTATATTCCTTGTATAATAGAGTACAGCTGTTAGATGGTGTTTTAAATTTATTGTTTTGAAAATTTTTTCCAGTAAACAATGAAACAAAATGCATGTACCAATAATGACAAAAGTGCCCAGAACATTTCCATCATAAAAGTCTACTCAAACGTCTACATCCACCAGTATCAGTAAATGTGCACAGTCTCTGCAGAAGTAAAACTCATCTAAATTCCACATTAAAGAGATCTGTAACTAATGAAGAGGTTGCTGCTAGCAAACAACTTTATAGTTCATTGTCTCATCTACAAATAAAGTGCCTGTTGCCGTTGAGGAATAAATTGCCTATGTTACATCAAAAAAATGATAAGCTAGTAATATTGCAATAGGGAATGGATGTCAAACTGATGACAGGTTCATCATTACCAGGTATCTCTGCCAAAGAGGACAGTCAGAGGACTGCAGTATCCACCCTCTTTGAAAGTACAATGCAGTACAGTATCAGCAATGCATCTATACGCTGTGGGAGTAGAACCCACAGCCTTCTGTATCAAAAGCAAGTACACTACCTGTTGTGCTATTAACAGTGCACGCAGACTCAGCATAAGCAGCATTAAACTTCTCTTCAAGCTCTCAGCTCCTGGTAAAATCCACTCAACACTCAACTGTATCTCTCAACTTTGAAGCACATAAAATCTGGAAAACGCCAACATTTATTTGTGGGGGGGGGGACAAATGCCCAAAACCTAGGGACACATTTTAAACATTGCTTGTATAATCTTGGAAAGTTGCTAGAATAAAATGCTATGTTACCACCTTGCATTTCACTGTCATGTCTTGAGCCCAAGACCCTGTGCACTACAGTCAGAGCAAAATACCACTATGCCAGATCAGCTGTTCCTTGAAAGACAGGTAGACTGAAAAGTACAGTTTTGTACCTACCATAAATGTAGATGTTCGAGGATTCCATTGCTGCAGTCCTTACTATTGGGTATAGTCCGCATCCAGTCGGCCCGAATACCAGAGTATAAGGCTGACGTCGGTCAGGGCGCATTAGACTGGGGTATAATGCGCATGACCATCCTCAGTCTTTTCTTGCCCCAGATGTCAGAAGACCCTAAAAAGACAAGGCCCAAAATACCTGCACCAAAACATGAACAATATATACAAAAATATAAGCAGGTAAACTCACCTACACAACCACGAAACACAGGGGAGGAGGAGTAAAGGGGAGGAGGGTAAATTGGACTGCAGCAATGGAATCCGAACATCTACATTTATGGTAGGTACAAAACTGTACTATGTTCTTAGTTTTCCATTGCTGCAGTCCTTAATTGGTAGAACCCCAAAGCAGAGGTAAGGGAGGCTGGCAAATCATAAAGAAGCAGGAGCTGACAACATGCCTTGCAAAACAGCTGTGGCAAAACCAGCCCGAGACTTAGAGTAGATAGGAAGGTGATAATGCTTAGAGAAAGTATGCACTGAACTCCAAGTAGCTGCTTCCAAAATATCCTTAGTTGCCACCCCGTAGAAATGCTGTTGAAGTGGCAGTAGCCCTAGTGGAATGAGGCCTAATCCCAGCTGGAACCTCCTTGCCATGATGGGAATAACAAAATGCAATGCAAAAGCCAATCCACCTAGAAATAGTTTGTTTTGACACAGGCTTGCGAACTCAAAGCAAAAGAAACAAACAACTGCTGAGACTGCCTAAAATCCTTAGTCCTGCTTAAGTAATTGCCTGTGTACATCTAAAGTATGCAAAATTTTTCCCTTTAGTTTGGGGTCTGCATAAAAAGTAGGCAAATGAATAGTTTGGTTTAAAGCCACACTAGAAACCACCTTAGGCACAAAGGAAGGATTAGTGCGTAATGATACCCTATCCTTATGGAAAATCAAAAGGGCTCGACTGCCATAAGGGCCTGCAACTCAGACACCCTTCTTGCAGAAGTAATAGCCAACAAAAAGCAGTCTTCCATGACAAATATTTCAATTCAGCAGTAGCCGCAGGCTCAAAGGTTGTAGAGTAAGTTTTTCCAACACAAAATTGAGATCCCAAGCAGGAGTAGGAGCTCTACGTGGGGGTCTTATATTTTTTGCCCCTCTAAGAAACTGCTTGAACAAAGGATGCGAAAACAATGGTGGGTCACAATCATAGTGAGCTGAGATTGCTGCAGCATGAATCTTAATGGAAGAGAAGGACAGACCCTTGTCCAGTAACTCAGTAAGATATTGAAGAGCCATACTCAAATTAGGCTCAGAAATCTCCAAATTCTTTGCTTTACTCCAAAATAAAAATCTCTGCCATTTTGCTGCGTACACTTTCCTTGTACTAGGTCTTCTAGCTTCCCTAATCACATTTAAAACTTGTTGAGGAAGTTGAGACCTGCTGTGTTTCAACACAGAATATGCCAGGCTGTCAGATGAAGAGAGTGAAGCTTGACATTGAGCAGATGACCGTCCTGCTGGGATAACAGATGTGGAATCAAAGGTTAAGGCCATGGAGGCTTCTTTACCAGACTCCGTAGTAGAGGGTATCAGTGTTGCCGAGGCCAATCTGGAGCTATCAAAATCATCCTTGGCCTGTCCTGTCTGACCTTTAACAGTACCTTTGGAAGAAGAGGCAGAGGTGGAAAGGCATACACATGAAGGTTTGTCCAACTGAAAGACAGAGCATCCACTTTCCAAGCTGTGTGATGAAACCCCTTTGTGCAAAACTGTGGCAGCTGGTGGTTTAGTGGAGAAGCGAACAGATCTATGTCTGGAGTTCCCCAAGACACTGTCAATTTCTGAAATACATGAAGATCCAGTTTCCACTTGTGGGGATCCATGATTTGTCTGCTTAACACATCTGCTAAGGAGTTCTGTGCTCCTGGCAGAAACCTTGCCTGAAGAGTTAGGTGCAAGCGTGGCATGATCTCCCATAAAATCATTGCTTGCCTGCATAGAGGATAAGAATGTGTTCCCCTTGTTTGTTGAAGTACCACATGACAGTTGTGTTGTCTGTTAGAATCAACACCTGCCCTGGAAGAAGTAACTCCTTGAAAGCCAGCAATGCGAACTGGACTGCTAACATCTCCTTCATGTTGATATGTAGATGCTGTAGTCTGGCAGGCCACTTGTCTTGTATCCACTTTCCATTTAGATGGGCTCCCAAGCAATGTCTGAGGCATCTGTCGGTAAAATCTGACTCGCCTCTGGCGGGTCACAGAGAGTCCCTTGTTTAGGTGACATTCCTGAGCCCACCACAAAAATTCTCTTTGAAGGCAAGGTATTATTTGAATGACAGTGTCTAAATCCTGGCAGTGCTGTGTCCATACATTTTCGAGATACCATTGTAACTTCCTCATATGCAGTTTGGCATTGGGAAGCACCAGAATACAAGATGCCATGAACCCTAATGCTTGTAGGACTGTCTCTGCAGTCGGACTGATGAGATAGTTGATGGAAGTAAAGTGATAGACTCTTTTGTTTGTCCGGGGTTAAAAAGGCCATCTGGGCTGCTGTATTCAGTCTCACACCCAGAAAGCACATGTCTTGAGAGGGTACTAGACTGGACTTTATTTCGTTCACAGAATACCCTAGGCATCTTAGCACTGCTAAAAGATATTCCAGATGCTGTAGAAGGTCTTCCTTTTCTTGAGCCAGAATCAGGCAGTCGTCGAAATAAGGATAGATTTGAAGTCCTTGTAGCCTGAAGTAAGCTATCACTGGAGCCAGAACCTTTGTGAATACTCTGGGGGCAGTAGATAAGCCAAAGGGCAATGCAGAGAACTGATAATGAGAATCTCCAGCTAAACCGCCAGATACTTCCTGTAACTTAGCCTGATAGGCACATGAAGGTAAGCTTCCTTGAGATCTAAAGTCACCATCCAGTGATCTTTGCCCAGCAGGGGTAAAAGCCGTTGTAACGTCAACATCTTGAACTTGGGAATGTCCAGATAAGTGTTGAGGAGAGATAAATCCAAAAGCAGTCTCCACGTGTTCCCCTTCTTTGGTACTAGGAACATGCGAGAATAAAATCCTAGGCCCCTTTCTGATACAGGGACTGGCTGAATGAAGTCCAACACCCATCTGTCTTGAGTAATTAAATCCCAATTTTCTTTGAAAAGAGACAGTAGAATCTACTGGCAGCTGAAAAGGCAGGTCATTGGGTCTGTTTCTGAAAGGACTGACCCCTGCCCTCACCAGAAGTCTGAGCAGGTGAACTCCCTGTTCTAGGTCTAAAAGAACCTTGAGCCCTGCCCCTACCACGTCTAGACCTACCCCTAGACTGGGAATCATAAGCAGGATATGTCCACCCCTTAGCAGGCCAATTTCTACTAAACTTGGTGGCTGTACCTGCAAAAATCTTTAACAGTTTGCATAGACTTAGCTTTGTCCTCCATTGTCTTTAAAACTGCTTCCACAGGTGAACCAAACAACACATCAGACTGTAAAGGAGCATCCAAAATCCTTGTTTTAACATGCTCAGCCAAATTTTGATCCCTCAACCAGGCATGCCTGCGAAGAACAGAACTAGTGGCAGCCACCCTCGAGGAGGCCTGCACAGCATCAAAACCACATTGCAAAGAATGCTTGCCCACTTGTTCAGACACATAAACTAAATCCAGCAAGTCTTTACAATCAATACCTTCCGCCAAAGCATCCACCTTAGATTTCAATTGTGAAAGGAGATAATTTTGATATTTCAGCATGTGAAACTGACAATTCAACGCTCTCATGGCTAGAGTGGAAGAAGTATACACTTTCTTACCCCACCTATCAACGCCCTTGCCTCTTTGTCAGTGGGAACAGGATTTTTAACCACAGAGGCCTTAACACCTTTAGGCCCCTGAGAAACAGTTTCTGGGTCCGCCCTAGGACTCTTAAACAAATACTTATGAGCAGCGGGCACCCTATAGTACCTATCAGGTTTAACAGGAGCAGGAGGCAAAGAATGAGGGTTCAGGAAGCCTCTGCAAAACATCTTCCACCACATTCAACACAGGAGGTATAGCTAAGGGCCTATGCTGGGGTAAAACAAGAATTCCCTAAGCCTCTTCCTGGAATCAGAGTAATCCTGGCCTTCCCATTTAAAGTGCTCCCTCATGGAATGCAGAGTCGCTGAAAATGAAAAATCCTCAGGAGGAGAATGGCATCATCCACATCAGAATCAGAATAATGAGGATACTCCTGCAAATCTTCCATGAAGACTCAGAAGCCCCTGAACCCTGTTCAAAACTGTCAAACTCTGGTTCCACTCTAGGCCTCTTATCAGGAGGGTCCATAGAACCTCTAATCATAGTAATCAAATCTTCTGCCATTTTAAGCATATGTTTCTTAGGTACAGAACCGCCCTACTGAAGCTGAAGTTGGCCTACCTCTAAAAGTTTTGGCAACAGAAGGAGGCTCTAACTACTTTGGGAAGAGAGGGAAGAATAGTTACCTGAGAAGCCCCTCAGCCTGGCCTGCCTCCTGAGAGGTACATCCTGTAACAGTAAAGTTTCTGCCTGAGACTCCATAGAAACTCCTGGCAAAACCTCTGGCTCCACTGGGGACTGCGGTTCATCAACCCTAGGCTAAGCTGTTTTGTCCTTGCGCTTCTTGGGCGCGGGGCGCCGGAGCATCCGGCGGCATTATATAATACAGCAGCTTCCCAAACACTAATCTGGCACAGTCTAACCTCCTCTTAATAGTGCGTTTGTTAAACCTAGCACAAGAGCGCACAACGTCGTGCTCAGGCCCTAAACAAGGTATACACAATGTATGGTAATCCCTATGAGGTATTTGTTTCCCACAAGAAATACAGTTATTCACTTTTCTGACATCCGGTTAAATACTGAGGCAAGAAAAACCAAAATGTTCTAGCCCAGAGTACTTAGCCAACTCTGATTCGGTCTGAAACTCCGGTTTGGAAATATTTCAAACCTGCACTTTCGCAAAACTGCTTCTGCATCGGACCACGGCAAAAAGACTGAGGATATGGCGAGTACCCTGGCGTACTGGCTAATGTCTAATCGCCCTGACCGGCGTCGCCCTATACTCTGGTATTAGTAAGGACTGCAGCAATGGAAAACGAAGAACATCTTAAATGGCTATCATTTAGTGAATTCAGTTCTCACCATAGCTCTGAACCTCTTAGCACAAAAAATCTGGAAAAAGACAATAATGGGGGAATATAGCCCCAAAAATAGGGACAAATTTCAGATATTGATCTTATAAACAGAAAATTGCTAGAATAAAAGGTTTTTGTGCTGACATGTACTTTCTGAAGAATATGACATCTGAAATTCAAAAGCCTGTCATTATTTAGTGAATTCAAAATCCAGAAAACCACAAATTTCACAAGAACAAGTGATGGTGGGTAGGGGGAATTCAAGCTCTTGCTACCTGCTCCAAAGGTACAGGATTTGAGTCTAGTCACCAGGTATATGTCCTGAGTTCTCTCTAGCCACCAGGTATATTTAATTGGGGCATTTCACACATGCACATGCATTCCTGCACTAAAAGCGCAGTTTCCTTCCAGCCTGCAGACATTGCAGGCAACTCCCCTTCCAGTCTATGGAGTTGTAACTGCATAGACTTCTGGGATCTCTGCTGTTGAATGCTGTCTTCCTAATCCAGACTGTCTCACCAGCAGTCTGGATTCTTGTGCGCATGCTCTGGACTGGTTCACCAGCAGTCCGGATATTGAGAATGTTTTTATTTTTTTCTTTGTTTTTTACAGCTGGGGAGCTGCAGTCCTGCAGTCCAATAGTATGAGCTGCCCCTGTTTATAACCCCATGATCACTGCATATCAACAGTGGTAAATTTGACATGAAGAAACAGTGATTTCTTTAGGAACACAAGCAACGTCTATCATGCTGCATTCCCTGGTAGGCTTTTTTACAATGTGAAGTAATTGTTGTTCCTGAACATAAGTTATAGATAATTTCCTTACTAATGTTGTTGAATCAATATTATTACAGTCTGTTTCTGGTAAATATAAGTCCCCAGCCACTATTATTCTTCTCTCCTGTGTTTCATGCAAGAAATGTATGAAGTGTGTCTGAGGTATTTTTTACCACATAACAGACTTTTAAGAAACAGGAGGTTGACTACCAGGCATCCTTCAAGCTGTTAGAAAAACATGCTATAAAATTCATAAAACAAGAAGAACAACTGCAGCTGAGGAAAATCCATTTTCAACAAATCATAATACTTCTGCTGGAAGATAAAGAATTCATTATGTTCCCACTGAAAAAAGAAGTTATGTTCTCACCATAATGTTCCATCTGTGTTGTCCATATTCATTCTTCCTCAACTGTTGGTTTCAGACTAGATTTTTAGATCAGACTGGGCTATTACTTTAGTTTGTGGCACCAAAAAGGTCTTGAACTTCTCCCTTACCCATAATGCACCAATCCCGAACATACCTCAGCTATTTATCAGCAACAACAAGAACCAGCAGTGAGTCCCAGCTCTACCTTCCAAAATGGTAAAATTTATTCAGCTCAAACGAATCTCTCTAGCGCCTTGGCCAACAGCCTTTGCAGAGTAAAACAATGAAGCTTTTAAAATTTCAGAATATATACAGCATGAAACAATAAATCAATTATACAATCAAGCAATTAAAAAAGTATAATACACATTTAAAGTCACAATTCTAAATAAGACTTTGCCAATTACATTCTCTATTCAAACCATGTGGATGTAAAGTGCCATATTTCATAATTAAAATAGATTCTTTCTGTCTCAATATATTCTTCTGCCATTCCAAATTATTATAATAAAGAGGTACATGTTCCAATATAGTAACTCTTATACAATCAATATTGCCATTGTGTACAGAATTAAAATGTTCAGCAACAGGGCTACTAAATTTATTATTTTTTACATCTCTAATATGCTCTTTGATTCTATCTGCTAACATTCTCTTGGTTTCACCAATATAATATTTATTACAAGTACAAAAAATAGCATAAATTATACCTTTACTCATACAAGAGTATCTTGTTCTTGTGGTGAAATTTCTTCAATTTATCTTAACCACCTCAGACACTATATGCTTACAAATGGAACAATTTCCACAGGGAAAAGTTCCTACAGCTTTCATATTGTTAAGAATACTGGTCTTAGGCTTTTTGTAAATACTATGTACTAGAAAATCTTGAATACTTTTACCTTTTTTATATGATATAACTAATTTTGTATCTTTCAATGAAATAATATCTTTCTTGATGAAATTCCAATACTTTATAATTAATTTATTAATAATGTATGAAAAATTTATATGTTTAGTAACAAAAAACATCTTCTCCTCATTTGATTTATGAATATTATAACTGTTATAATTATAACAGTTATTAAATATATTCACAACATTATTGTTTTTAAATACCTTACTAAAATTGTTCCTAACATTTACTGGATCATATCCTCTATTTATAAACACTTCAGCTACTTTAAGAGCTTCATCATAAGCTAATCTAATATCAGTATTTAATCTTTTTATTCTAATAAATTCTCCATAAGGAATAGCTGTTAAAGTATGAGAGGGGTGGCAACTATTGCCCCACATCTTCCAACTGATTTCATCAAATTTTCTATAGATACCAGTATGTATCAAATGGCCATTGATACCTTCAAGGGAAATATCTAGAAAATTTACCTGACAGCCCAACTGTATATCACTAAAACTAATACCAAATTTATTATTATTTAATTCATGAATGAACTGTGCAGATGAATGGAAGTCACCTTTACAGATGAAAATAAGATCGTCGATAAATCTAAAATACTTTATAACATTATTCTTAAAGAATTGTTGTCTATACAAAAATTCATTTTCAAACATTCCCATAAATAGGTTCACATAAGCTGGCGCAAAAGCAGCTCCCATAGCTGTGCCCATTAGTTGTTTATACAAAACGCCATTAAATTCAAAAATATTGTTAGTTAAACAAAATTCAACTAGTTCCAATATATAATAGGTTTTGGGACTATCACCTAGAAAAAATTTTATAGCTTCTAAACCCAAAATGTGGGAAATATTTGTATAAAGACTCACTACGTCAGCGGTAATAAAATACATTCCCTCAGTCCAGTATATACCTTTTATTTTTTGAAGGAAATCGTAGGAGTCTTGGATATATGAAGGTAACATCAAAACTTTTTTGAGTAAGATTTCATGTAACAAAGTACAAAGATTATAAGTGAAATAACCATAAGCTGAAACAATAGGACGGCCAGGTGGCTTATCCAAATTTTTGTGTATTTTTGGCAAACAAAAAAATTTTGCCACTTTATTATTTTTTATACTTATTTTCCGGTCAACATCTGTCTTAGTAAAATAATGTAGCCTAATGCCTTTCTGCAATAAAGCATTAAAATCGGCTTCCGCCTTCTTTAAATATGCTATATTTGTTTCACAATAGACAGTTTTGTTGTCAAGATGTTTCATGCACATACTATAATAGTCACAAGAATTTAATATAAGTTTTCCCCCTTTGTCTGATGGTTTGAAAACTATGTCATTATTCTTACTTAATAGCTGTAATTTATCCCATTCCATTTTTGTTAGATTATAATAATGCTTTTGACTTATGAATTCTTCCAATTCTTTATCTAACATTGTATTTAACAAAGACTCAAATTTCTGTATGTTAGAATTTTTGCAGGGAGGTAAAAAACAGCTAGTAGCTTTCAACATATGTGTATCCAATAAACCATAAGCATTACTTACACTTTCATCATCCGACAAACATGAATAGAAACTCTCATCACTTTCTATGTCACTATCAGATATTAAAGAAGCAAAACAATTAACATCATTACCAGAGCTGTTATTCAATCTAAAGAAATATTCCCTTAAATGCATTTTTCGACATAGCTGAAATAATTCAACCTTTAGTTCATGTTTTTTAGGGAAACAGGTAGGTACAAATTTAAGGCCTTTTTCCAAAATAGATAGTTCAATACTATCAAGTTCATAACTCGACAGGTTAACCACATAACTATTGGTAAAAATATCACTATGTAAATTATGTCCATCTACCTTTCTTATATTGTCCATCGCCCGAGTGTGTGTGTGTATTATACTTTTTTAATTGCTTGATTGTATAATTGATTTATTGTTTCATGCTGTATATATTCTGAAATTTTAAAAGCTTCATTGTTTTACTCTGCAAAGGCTGTTGGCCGAGGCGCTAGAGAGATTCGTTTGAGCTGAATACATTTTACCATTTTGGAAGGTAGAGCTGGGACTCACTGCTGGTTCTTGTTGTTGCTGATAAATATCTTATTCTCTTGTTCTTTTATAATACCTCAGCTATTCTTTGCTGTTTAACATAATGTAGGAAGTGCAACTATAACATTCTTAACAGAAGAAGCTATATCTGGAGCTCACCATGGGAGGACAGTTATGTCCTTATAAATTCTCGCTGTTCCAGAAATCAGTTGTGAAAAGAGTTGGGGGCTGGGGGGGGTGGGAAGTTGAGGAAGAATGAAAATAGACAACACAGATGGAAAGTTATGGTAAATACATAATGTCTTTATCTGATGTTGTCAATTTGCATTCTATCCTCAACTCTTGGGACAGAGTCCCCCAGCTACCTACATTTCTGGGTGGACTCTAAGGAAGGATATCCCTGAGCACAGTTGAGCCAAAGGCTGCTCTTCCCTTTGAGGCCAGATCTAGTTTGTAATGAGTAATAAAGGAATGAGGACTGGCCCAAGTTGCACATGTCATCCATGGAAGTCTTAAATAGGAATACTGAAGAAGTTGCCATGGACCTAGTTGAATGAGCTTTTAGAGGTTTTGGTAAGGAAAAATCAGATTTGTTGTTGATAAATGATATGCAATCTGTCAGCCATCTGACTAAAGTTACTTTTGCAGCTAATCTCCCTAATTTAGAATCTGCAGAGGACACACAAATAATTGGTCTGCTTTTCTAATTTCTTTCATTCTGTGTAGGTAAAAATGTAATTGTCTGTAGACATCCAGTAAATGTAACATATATACACCTTTGAAAATTTAGTAAAGAGAACTGGTAGATTAATGGACTGATTAATACTGGATTCTGACACCACCTTCAGAAGGAAAAGAGCATTGGTACATAATGTTACTCTCTCCTTATGAAAATCAAGTAGGGAGGTTTACAGGACAATACTTGACGTTCTGCAATTCTAGCAGAGTTAATGGCCACTAAGACAGTCTTCCAGGGCAAGAACTTAAGATCATATTTAGCAGCTGGTTCAAAGGGGGAATAAATTAAGGCATGCAGCACAAGATTTAAATCCCATGGTGGAGTAGTGTCTTTATATGGAGATCACAGCAGGAGGGTGCCTTGCAAAAAGGCTTTACAAAGCTTAGATGAAGCCAAGGAAGAATTCTCAAATCGAATATGAAAATTAGAGAGTGCTGCCAACTGAACTCCAACTGTTGAGAAGCTAGCTCCCTCATTAAAGACTTGCCAAAAATTCAAGAACACTTTGTACAGGAGCTGAACAGGGGTCAATGTGTTTCTGCTATGCCTCAAAACAAACCTTTTCCATTTACTTCTGTAATGTTTTCTTATAGAAGCCTTACAGGAAAATAAAAGTATGTGCGGACAGGAGAAGAGGGCATAGGTTGTCTGACTGTTAAAGGAATTGGAGAAACCATGCTGTTAGCTTGAGGTTTAAGATATCTGGATGAATCATGTCTGTCAGGTGAGACAGGAAATCTGGAATCAGATCTAGAATCCAAGATGGGTAAGGTAGAGGAAGCCACAGGAAGGGGAACCAAATCTGTTGAGGACAGTACAGGGCAATAAGTATGACTCCGCTCTTCAACCTGGCAGCTTTCTGAAGACATTTGGGGATCAAGGGAGTCAGAGGATAAGCATAGAGGTGACGGGGGGGGGGGGGCAGTCGTGGAGTAGAGTGTCCCTCAGTGATTTCTACTCAGGGGGGGTCAGGGCAAAGAAGCTGCTGCACGTGTTGTTTAGGGAGAAGCAAAAAGATTGCAGCAAGGCTGGCCCCATCAATGGAAAATCATTAACATCACATTCATGTTGAGAGGGCACTCGTGAGGTAGTAGAAAGGACCTGCTCAATTTGTCTGCTATCATACTGGACTTTCCTGGAATATACATTGCTCTCAGAAAGAGGCTGGATAAGATCATACATTGCCACATTCTGAGGGCTTCTCAACACAGTGGGTAAGGCCTAGTTCCTTCTTGTTTGTTGATGTACAAACCACTGACATATTGTCTATTAGAATTGCAATTGTCCCAAAAGAGAAAGTCTTGGAAGGCCATCAATGCTAAGAGCACTGCTCTCATTTCCAGGACATTGATATTCATGTTGGCTTTTTTGGGGAACCAAGTGCCTTGAACTATTTTCCCCAGGAGGTGCCCACCCATCCAATCTGGGATACGTCTGTGGTCACTCTGGTCTTGATCTGAGGGAGGATGAAAGGTCAGCCTTGTAGAACCTGATCTGATCGGATCCATCACCAAAGGTTTTTCTTGCATGCCTGATTCTTATTTGGGCCAACATTCAATGATAAAAAATCAACCATTGTGTTGCTTGCATCCATTGAAGAATTCTCATATGAAATTTTTCTAGGGGAACTAAAACTATGGCAGTTGACATTGACCCCCCCAAGGCTTGAAGAATCAACAGGCTGAAATTCTTGTACTGTGAACTATATTCCTATCCTGGAATCTGATAGTTTCCACTCTTGCTAGAGGAAGAGAAGCCTTCAGTGATACCATGTTGAACATCGCACCCGTAAATTCCAATGTCTGTGTTTGTTTGGAGTATGTAATTTCTTGATCTTATTAGTAGATGCCCAGTCGGGGAGATAATGAGCCAGTCATTTAAGTATGGAAACACTCAGAATTCCTGCAGTCACAAGTGAGCTGCCAAGATTGCCATGTTCTTAAACACCCTGGGGCCTGTGCTGAAGCCAAAACGTACTGCTCTGAACTGATGATGACTGGTTCCCAGCCAAAAGAGTAAATATCTTCTGGATTGTCTGCCCACTTTTATGTGATAGTATGCATCCTGCAGGTATATCGAGCACATCCAATCATCCTTGCCCAAAAAGAACAGAGTGGACTGAACCATGACCATCTGAAACGATGTGTGTCAGACTGACTTGTTTAAGTTGCTGAGATTGAAACTTGGTCTCCTTTCCCCTGTTTTCTTTGGCACCAAAAAGAATCTTGAGTAAGTTCCAGACTCTGTCTGGTCTGGTGGGGCTTCTTGAATGACTTTTTTTCTAGCAGCTTTTGTATTTCTAATGCTGCTGTTTTCCTCTGGCAGGAAGGTACATCAGGGAATTTGTTAACAGATGGAAGTGGAAGAAAAAGGGAATCATATGACCTCTGGAAATAATCCTCTGCACCCAAGTACCTTTTGTTACATCTAGCCAGGCTCTATGGTGCAGGGAGAGTTGACCCCTGATTCCCTCCAGAGGGGAATAATTGGGACTCCTTTTAGGAGCTCTGATAGGGTCTATCAAAGAAAAAAAATCTCTGAACCCTTTGTTCTGCAGGCCTCCTCTGCTGCATGGGCATCATTGTCCATTTGAGTCCCCCCTTCCTGCCCCTAGGGGAACTATCTCATGTATCCTGGAAAGGACACTGTGACTTCCTGAACCACATTTTTCATCCTCACCATTGATTCCTAGAAAAGGATCTTTGAGGGGTCGAAAAATGTATGCCCACTGCAGACAGGGTCTTTCCATATTTTTCACACCTGGAGAGGATGTCCTTCACTTTTGGACATCCAAAGAACTGCCACCAAAGGGTGCACTGATGAACAAGGACTTGAAAGCTCCACAAAATCACATAAGCACATCCAGGCATGCCTCCTAATGGAAATGCCTGAACCCGCTTCCCATGAGACACCTTCAGCTGCATGCAAGTTAAGCCTCATGGACGAATTTAAAATAGATTGAAGGGTACCCAACTGAAAGGCCACAGATGACTGAGCCTCAGCAGCAGTGCTGCCCCCAAAAGGGATTTTGAAAGTTCCTTGATCAAGTCTCTTTGTAGAATGGTAAAGTCTGTCAAATAGTTCAGCAACCAAAAGGTAAAGGTTGCTACAGCATACACATGCTTCTCAAATCTGTTCATCACCCTAGACTCCCTGTTCATAGGTGTGTACTAGGTTAATGGCCCTGGATTCCTTACAAGCTTAGCCCATAGAAGTGCCCCAGCATCATGCCGCCCCATGTTAGTTCCCAGTGCCTCTATCAAGTAGAGCCCTGGAGTGATCTCCACGGTGAACTTTCTATTTCCCATCCACTCATCAAGATTTCTCTTGAAGAGGGCCAGTGAAGTGCTTTGCTTGACATGTATGGGCAGTCTATTCCAGAGCATGGGCAGTCTCTAGGTTATGAACCTGTCCCTCCAGCATGTTCTGTCGATTGTGGTATTGAGGTTGAGGTCTCTGGAGCGTGTGGTGTGGAGGGATTGGGATTTCTCTAGATGTAGCATTTCTAACAGAGCTGGATCAGACGTGGCTTTGTAAGTCAAGGAGAGATTGTCTATTAGTAGATGTTATGAGACAGAGAATAGCTAGAACATAGTTTTAAGTTCCATTTTTCCATCATTCTGGATATTGGTTAATTAAATTTGTTGGGTTTGGCCGCATTTTATCATTTTTATAGAGAATTGGCAATCAAGGTAAAAGGAATTGAAACACCACCAAAAAAGAAGGAATAGATGCATTTTGGGGAAATCTCTATGAAGATCCTGTGGAACATAACAAAGATGCTGAATGGATAGAAGTAAAAGAAGTTCAAATGTGCAGGATAGGAAATGGGAAGAAAGTATTGCCAGAGAGACTGAAACAAAGTTAAGAAAAGCTCCTAATTGGAAAACCCCGGGCCCAGATGCAGTACTTAACTTCTGGCTAAAAGTATTAACATCTTTACATGAAGATTTAGTCATGAGTAAGAACTATGTATATGCGCACCCTGAACAGACAACACCAACCTGGTTAACAACAAGAAAAACAATACTCCTACTTAGAGAGAGCCTGCAAGCTGTCCAAAAAACTATAGACCAATAACTTGCCTTCCGACAACATATAAACTATACACTGGAATCGATGCTGGCAGAGTTTACAGTCATTTGGATGAAAACTCAGTTATGGCAATAGAACAAAATGGTAACAACAGAAAGTCATATGGAACAAAGGATCATTTGTTGTTAAATAAATTCATAACTGAGAACTGTAAAAAATGGAAGAATCTAAGTATGGCATGGATAGACTACAAAAAAGCATTTGACAGTATTCCACATTCATGGATAAAAGATGGCTTCGCTGCTTAGTTTAGCAGAGGCATATCAGTGTCAAGGAGCAATGGAAATCAAACCAGAAGGAGACAAAAATCAGTAAGCAACAGAATGTGCCAAAAAACAAAATAAGGTGAAGGATCAGATGAGAAGGCAAGAAATGTGGAAGATGCATAAATGTAATTGCAAGTATAGAAAACTCATGGAACAACCTCATGTTGATCAGGATCGAACACAAGAATGGTTAAGGAGAGGTGAATTTAAAACAAAAGACGAAAAGTTAATACTGGCAACCCAAGACAGTGAACTACATACACAATGATTTACAAAGTCCATTAAACATGTGGAAGAAACAGACAGACTTAGGTTTTGTAAAACAGAACTGGAAACAGTTGCACATCTTGTTGCTGGTTGTGATATACTAATGGCAGAAGGACTGTATATTGAAAGTCATAATAATGTGGCAAGATTGTTGCATTGGGGAGTGTGCAAACATTATAATATTGAAGTAGATGAGAAGCATTGAAAACTTGAGCCACAAAGCACTTAGAAAATGATGGAGTTTATATTACATGGGATGACCCATTACCAACGGTTCAAAAAAATAGATGTGAGAAAATCAGAAATAGTAGTCCATGAAAAGAAGACAAAAGTAGCACTGATCATTGAAATTGCTACACCCAGTGACTACATGATCTTACATACACAGAAACATAAAATCATAAAATACAAGGATTTGCAAGCAGAAACAAGGGCAATGTGGAAGAAGGATACTAGACCATCCCAATAGTAGTAAGAGCAATGGGTCTTATAAAAAAGAATTTACAGTCATACTTAGATATGTAACTGATAGATGCCATACCATATGAATTACAGAAGGAGTCAATAATGGGCACATTGCAGGTGCTGTGAAGAGTACTAGTGGCTAACATCAAAGATTGAAACAATACTAATTTCATGAACTTTAATCATACTTTGAATTACAAATGGGGTCCATTCCCATTATGGTATTAGAAACCCAAAGTTCTGGAGAAATTGAAAGTGAGAGACCTTATTAACAAGGACATAGGTAATCTCCAAACTCTGGACTCAACCCAGTTCGGATTTGTTAAAGGTAGATCATGCCTGTTTAACATGGTTGACTTCTTCGAGAAAGTCACCAAGGCCCTGGACTAGGGAAAGATAGTGCATACTGCCTATCTTGACCTAGCCAAGGCCATTTGACACAATCCCCCACTCAGATACTATAGAGAAACTCTCCTAAATGGGAATTAACTCCTACATTACTAGATGGGTAGCCAACTGGCTCACTGACAGGACACAAACTGTCAAACAGGATGACTTCACCTCTAGCAAAAGACCAGTCACCAGTTGGGTACCACAGGGTTCTGGGCTGGGCCCCTTGCTGTTTGGAATTTATTTCACAGAAGTCCAAGTAAACATGAACAGCCTGTGGATGACCAAGTTTGCTAATGACTGCAAATTGGGAGCAATCACAGAGTCCCCCAATGATGTTAATATATTATAGACAGAGTTAACACAGACAAATGATTGGTGCCAAAGCCACAGATTAAAGCTAAATGCAAAAAAAAATGCATTATTATTCCCTTTGGGAAAGCTGACATCCCTTCTAATTACAACTTAGACAGCACCCCCCAAAGTGTAAACCCAGTGGTACATGATCTGAGTACTACGGTTGATAGCAACCTGAACTTTGACCATCACATATCCACAGTAGTAAGGAAATCCTTGTATGTGGCACATCGTATAAGTAAAAGCATCACATCTAGATCTAAGGATGTTATAATTCCATTATATTCACCCCTCATCAGACCAAAAATTGAGTACAATGCCTCCGTTTGCATGTAGGTCACCAGACACCTGCAACAATTGGAGAGACCACAGAGGTTTCTCACCAAAAAATTACTGGGTACACAAACAAGTCTTATGCAGAAAGACTGAAAGCCCTGTCACTGTATTCTGTCTCCTACAGGTTGCTAAGGGGTGACCTGTGCCTGACTTACAGGGTAGACTCTGGCCCAGCCCTTATGGAAATGCTACACATTTGTAAATCAAAAGGCACATGGGTCACTCGTTTCAAGGATCTTAACCTAGCCTTTGACATGAACAGGGCACGTTGGAAAGACAAATACATCTCCAAAGACTGCCACTTCTCTGGAACAAGCTTCCACTTCATATAAAACAGAACCCCTCCTTGACCCTCTTTAAATCCAACCTAGGTCAATGGATGGGTGAGCGCAAATTCACTCTTGGGGTGGTGCCCTTGTCCCTCCTGGACAGAGGAAGTCATTATTAACTACCACAGACCCTTAACTCTGTGAACTTCACTCACCATAACCCCCAAACAATTGGGGCAATTCAGGATAATTAAGGCTAGGATTATACGGCTGTTAGCCTAGTAACCTTCTATGAACTTATAAGATCTCAACTGTCTACAAACATTTAGGCAAGATAAGAGATACTTCCCTTTGTTCGTATAAATGAGGAAGAAAATCTGAAGATTAATCAACTACTACAAATTAATCTCTGTGGCTACTTTTGGTAGGAATTAAGGATTTATTCATAGTGTTACTCCTTCCTTATGAAGGAAAAGCAAATATAAAGATTAAATACACATCTCATGGAATTCAGATATCTGCCTGGTCAATGTACTGACCACCAAAAAGAGTTTTATTTGTTTTGTTTTGGGTTTTTTTTTCCCTTTCAAGATAGGTATTTCAAGGAAGCTGGTTAAAAAGGAGGAAGTATTCATTTCTGAAGAAAGAAAAACTCAGGTTCCAAAAAAGAAGTGGACTTCTCAGTGGAGGTCCCACAAGAAAGATACCTCACAGAAATGCTCTGCAGATATTTCTACAAGATTAATTTTACCAGATAATAAACTCAAGGAAGAGTAAATTATTTGCAATGCATAATCTAGAATAGCCAGAGATGAAACTAAAAAGTGATCCAAGTCCCTGTCAGTAGCCAATGCAGTGAATCTATGTACTTTCCATTATATATCTTTTGTGCTGGGCCTCAGCAGATAATTAAAGATTAGGATGATGGTGGGAGAGTAAGCAACATCCCTGGCCATCTTTGGAAATGGAGAAATGGGTGGTTTGTTTGAAATCATAAAGATCTAGGTAAAATGTCCCAGATGGGTGAATAAGAAGGGTTCTAGAGCATCTTAGACAAAGACACCTCTCCAGAAAGTAATGCCATAAGAAAGGAATCCATACTTGCCAAGGCCAAAGGGGAGCTATGAAAATGATTTCTGACTGGTTGGCCTTTGCTTTCCAGAAAATCTTGAGAGTAAGTGAAAGGGGAGGAAAGGCATGCAAGAGACCAATGGAACAGTTGCGACAGATATTATCCCAGAGTGGGGATGAGGGAAAATAAGTCATTGCATTTGAGTTGGTAGGGGAGGCAAGAAAGATTGCTGCAGTGCTTCCCCCAGCGAAGAAAAATTCTCCACATTACAGAAAATCTTAGATGCCATGCTTGAAGGCATCAAAACATACTCGCTAAGCCTATCCACTACAGAAATGACTTGTCCAGGGATGTGGGTTGCTATTAAAAAGTGGCTCGACAACATACTTCATTCCGATACATGGTCCATCTGTAAACAATAATGGTTCATGTTCCTCACCTTTGCTGACATATCATACCTTGGCCATGTTTTAAATGTGAATGGTGAGGGCACCTTGTCAGAGACAGTCTTATAAGACTTACATGGTAAAAACACCATTTTCATCTCCATCACATTTATGTACAGCCTCCTCTTGTGACCATTTCCCTTGGACTCTCCTATCTTGTTCAATGGCCCCCACTCCTGAGCTCAGGCACCGGTGTTGAGGGTCACTAAGGACATGGGGAGGACAAAGTTTCGGTGTGTGCATTACGGGTATCCACCAGTGCAGATGAGCTTTGCAAGCATGAAGGATTTTGATTTGAAAGGAGAATTGCCTGAAATCTAACATCGCTGGTCTCTGAGGATCCACTGAATCACTCTGATATGGAACCTTGCATAGGATATCAAAAATATTGTGGCTGCATCAATTCCAGCACTTTGAGGCATAAATGGTATGTAATCAGGACTTGTTACAGTCAATTAATGCCAAGTTATAAGAGGAATTCAGCTGCAATTTTATATAATTCATTGCTATGCAGGGACTGAAATATGAGTTGCTTTAACTAGACTTTCTAACACAGAAGTGGGTAGGTGCCTGGGGTGATTGCCCTTTCGCCCCACCCTAGCTGGTCATGATTGGCCAGCCATCATACTGTTTGGGGTTTTTTTTTTTTTCTGCTCTATAGTTGAACAGCTACCGAGGCAGGGGGGCCATTGCTGAGAGTGTAATAACCTGATCATGACTGGGTTATACAAAACAGTGTTTCTGCTCTTCAGTGGAAGAGCTAGCTGGGGTGAGTATGGATATGCAAATGTAATAATGCAATGGTTACAATGTAGCCATTGGCTTATTATAGTGAACTGTTTTTTTTTTTTTACTTTTTTTTGCTAATTACAGTGAACTTTTTTTCTGCGCTTCAATGGAAGAACTAGTTGAGAGGGGGAGTGGATGTAACTGTAATAACCCGATTGCTGCAATGTAATCATTGGGTTATTACTGTGAACTGTTTTTTGCTCTGGAAGAGCTAGCTATGGGAGGAAGAATGCAACTGTGATAATCTGATCACTAGAATGTAGAGATTGGGTTAATACAGGGAAGTTCTTTTTTTGCTTGTCAGTTGAAGATCTACCTGGGATGGGGAAACAGCCCAGGGCATGAATGAGCCAGCTATGCCTCTGGGAGCCAGTCATTCAAATAATGAAAGACTTGTATCCCTTGCGTCCCATGATAAGCTGCCACCGCAGCTGTACACTTGAACAGCATGAGGGCTGTGGTGCAACAAAACATCAGTGCCTAATACTGGTAGTGATAAGATCCTATCCAGAAGTATAGAAAACTCCTTGGGGGAAGGTGGGTGGGTACTGCCAATAAGGCAGCGTGTTCTACAAACATCTACTCTTACAGGTAAGTAGAACTTACGCAACTGTACTGTGTTCAACAACACACTGCCTTAGTTGCATTTGGGTAGATTCCCAAAGCTTATCCAACCTGGGAGGAGCCCCTGTAGAACAGTCCTAGTGAAGTCTGCTCTGGATTTAGAAAAAGGCTTCCAGCTTGCAGTGCTTCAGAAAAGTATGGACAGAGGTCCAAGTTGCTGCCTCTAAAATACTTTTAGAGTCCATTTCTTTCCAAAAAGCTACTGAAGAGAAAAAGGTCCTAGTGGAATGCACATTTACTTTGCCTGGATTCAGTTTGCCATGGTGGATGTAACTAAAGAATACTACCGGAGGACAACCAAAATACAATTGTTTGCTTAGAGACATGTTGACCCTTCTTTGCCCTGTGTAGGAAATAATATGATTTGTAGCCTTCCGAAAGTGTTTTATTCTGTCAGGTTAGTACCTGATCTGCCAATGCAAATCCAAGATATGAAGATTCCTCTCTCCCTTATTCTTAGGTTCTAGAAAAACCACAGGGATGTTAACAGACTGCTTGAGGGTGAATTCCGAGACCACTTTCAGCATGAAAAATGGTTTAGTGTGTAACACAACACTATCCCTATAGAAAATTAGGCAAGCCTGTCCCACCATGAAATCTTGCAGCTATGTGACTCACCTTGCAGATGTCAGAGCAATAAACTAAACGATTTTTTTCTGTGTTCAGCACTTTAGATCAGCCTGAGTGGCAGGTTCAAAAGGTGGCAAGGTTAATTTTTCCAGAACATAGCTGAGATCCCACAAAAGAGAAATTTGCTTATGAAGGGGTCTCATATGTAATATGCCTTTCACAAACTGTTTTACAAAAACAGGAGAAGAAAGAAGCGGATCCACTGGCAGACAAGCAGAGATGGCCACTAAATGCACTTTCATGGATGCATACAATACATCATCCTGAAGCAGCTCACACAAACATTTAAAGATGACAGGGGATGTTAACCTCAAGAGACCTTCTGTTCCAGTTTAAGCACCAGTTAGAAAACCTTATCCATCTGAAAGATAATGTATGTATAATGCCTGAAGAGTCAAAGAACGCTGTAAATCTAGCTCCCAGGCCATCACTGCCAAAGTACAGTTTTGTACCTACCATAAATTTAGATGTTCGAAGATCCACATTGCTGCAGTCCTTACACTTGGGTAGTCCGCTGTCCTCGGTCGGCCCGAATATCAAAGTATAAGGCTGACGTTGGTCAAGGCGCATTTGACTGACATCAGGACGTCAGGGTACAAATGCGCATGACCGACGTCATATCCTCAGTCTTTTCTTGCCCCAGATGCCAGAAGACCCTAAAAATAAAGGTCAAAACCCAAAGACAACAACCAAACAACCAACCATCCTAACACTAAAAATATGTACAATATATACAATATATACAATATACCTCATATTGACAACCCAACCCACACAACCGCCTCAAACTACAGAGGGGAAGGAGGGAGGGTAAATTGGACTGCAGCAATGTGGATCTTCGAACATCTACATTTATGGTAGGTACAAAACTGTACTATGTTCTTCATCTCACATTGCTGCAGTCCTTACACTTGGGTAGAATCCCAAAGCAGAGGTAAGGGAGGATGGCCAAACTATAATGAAGCAGGAGCTGCCAAAATGCCCTGCAAAACAGCAGTGGCAAAACCAGCCCTGGATTTAGAGTACAGTGGAAGGTGATAATGCCTAGAGAAAGTATGCACTGAACTCCAAGTAGCTGCCTCCAAAATATCCTTAGTTGCCACCCCCCTCAAAAAAGTTGTTGAAGTGGCAGTAGCCCTAGTGGAATGAGGCCTAATCCCAGCTGGAATCTCCTTGCCATGATGGGAATAACAGAAAGCAATGCAAAACCCAATCCACTTAGAAATAGTTTGTTTTGACACAGGCTTGCCCTGAGAACTCAAAGCAAAAGAAACAAATAACTGCTGAGACTGCCTGAACCCCTTAGTTCTGTCCAAATAATATCGCAACTGCCTGTGTACATCTAAAGTGTGCAAAATCTTTTCCCCTTTATTTTGGGGATTTGCATAAAAAGTAGGCAAATGAATAGTTTGGTTTAAAGCCACACTAGAAACCACTTTAGGCATAAAGGAAGGATTAGTGCGTAAAGATACCTATCCTTATGAAAAATTAAGAAAGGCTCAACCGCCATAAGGGCCTGCAACTCAGAAACCCTTCTTGCAGAGGTAATAGCCAACAAAAAAGCAGTCTTCCATGACAAAACTTTAATTCAGCAGTAGCTGCAGGCACAAAAGGTTGTAGAGTGAGTTTCTCCAACACAAAATTGAGATCCCAAGCAGGAGTAGGAGCTCTTCGTGGGGGTCTTATATTCTTTGCCCCTCTAAGAAATTGCTTGAACAAAGGATGAGAAAACAATGGTGGGTCACAATCATAGTGAGCCGAAATTGCTGCAGCATGAACCTTAATAGAAGAGAAGGACAAACCTTTGTCCAATAACTCAGTAAGATATTGAAGAGCCACACTTAAATTAGGCTCAGAAACATCAAAATCCTTTGCTGCACTCCAAAATAAAAATCTCTTCCATTTATCTGCGTACGCTTTCCTTGTACTAGGCCTTCTAGCTTCCAAAATAGCATTCAAAACTTGCTGTGGAAGTGGAGGCCCACTATGGTTCAAAACAGAATATGCCAGGCTGTTAGGTGCAGAGAGTGAAGCTTGACATTGAGCAAATGACTGTCCTCCTGAGACAACAGGTGTGGAATCGAAGGCAAAGGCCATGGAGGCTTCCGTACCAGGCTTCTCAGTAATGGGTACCAATGCTGTCGAGGCCAATCTGGAGCTATCAAAATCATCCTTGGCTTGTCTTGTCTGGCCTTTAGTAGTACCTTTGGGAGGAGAGGCAGAGGCGGAAAGGCATACACATGAAGATTGCTCCAATTGAAGGAAAGAGCATCCACTTTCCAAGCTGTGGGATGAAACCTTTTGTGCAAAACTTTGGCAGCTGATGGTTTAGTGGAGAAGTGAACAGATCTATGTCTGGAGTTCCCCATGACACTGTCAATTTCTGAAATACATGAGGATCCAATTTCCACTCGTGGGGATCCATAATTTGTCTGCTCAACACATCTGCTAAGGAGTTCTGTGCTCGGCAGAAACCTTGCCTGAAGATTTAGCTGTAAACTGAGAGCAGTCTCCCACAAAATCATTGCTTGCCTGCATAGAGGATAAGAATGCGTTCCGCCTTGCTTGTTGATGTACCACATGACAGTTGTGTTGTCTGTTAGAATCAACACCTGCCCTGGAAGAAGTAAATCCTTGAAAGTTATTAATGCAAACTGGACTGCTAACATCTCTTTCAAGTTGATATGTAGATGTTGTAGTCTGGCAGGCCACTTGTCTTGTATCCACTTTCCATTCAGATGAGCTCCCCAAGCTTTGTCCGAGGCATCTGTCGTTAGAATCTGACTCGCCTCTGGCCGGGTCACAGAGAGTCCCTTGTTTAGGTGACATTCCTGAGCCCACCATAACAATTCCTTTTGAATGCAAGGTATTATTTGAATGACAGTGTCCAAATCCTGGCAGTGCTGTGTCCATACATTTTTGAGATACCATTGTAGCTTCCTCATATGCAGTTTGGCATTGGGAAGCACCAGAATACAAGATGCCATGAACCCCAAGGCTTGAAGGACTGTCCTTGCAGTCAGCCTGGACTGATGAGACAACTGATGAAAGTAAAGGGAAAGATTCTTTTGTTTGTCCGGGGTCAAAAAGGCCATCTGGGATGCTGTATTCAGTCTCACACCCAGAAAGCACATGTCCTGAGAGGGTACTAGACTGGACTTTATTTCGTTCACAGAATACCCCAGGCATCTTAGCACTGCTATCACATAATCCAAATGATGAAGAAGCTTGTCCCTTCCTTGAGCCAGAATCAGGCAGTCGTCCAAATAAGGATAGATCAGTATTCCTTTTAACCTGAGGAAAGCTATCACTGGAGCCAGAACCTTCGTGAACACTCTGGGCGCAGTAGATAAGCCAAAGGGCAATGCAGAGAACTGATAATGAGAAGTCCCAGCTCGAAAACGCAGATACTTCCTGCAACTCAGTCTGATAGGAACATGAAGATAAGCCTCCTTGAGATCCAAGGTTACCATCCAATGATCTTTGCCCAGCAGAGGTAAAAGCTGCTGTAACGTCAACATTTTGAACTTGGGAATGTCCAGATAAGTGTTGAGGATAGATAAGTCCAAAATTGGTCTCCACGTGTTCCCTTTCTTTGGTACTAGGAACAGGCGAGAATAAAATCCTAGGCCCACTTCTGGCATAGGGACCGGCTGTATGGCCCCTATTTGGAGTAACAGAGAAATTTGCTTGTGAGCCTCTACTCTTTGTTGAGGAGGAACGTCTGGCATGCCTTTGAAAGGAGGCAAGGTATGAAAATAAAACCTGTAACCGTGGTAAATGATATCCAATACCCATCTGTCTTGGGTAATTAAACTCCAATTTTCTTTGAAAAGTGCCAACCTTCCTCCCAAAGGTGCTGCCAGACGAGCAGGTTCTGGCAGCTGAAAAGGTAGGTCATTGGGTTTGGGTCACTGTTTACGAAAGGACTGACCCCTGCCCTCACCCGAAGACTGTGCAGGAGAACTCCCTGTTCTAGGCCTGAAAGAGCCCTGAGCTCTGCCCCTACCACGTCTAGATCTACCCCTAGACTGGGAATCATAAGAAGGATAGGTCCACCCCTTAGTAGGCCAATTTCTACTAAACTTTGGAGGCTGAACCTGCAAAAAATCTTTAACAGTCTGCATAGACTTAGCCTTGTCTTCCATTTTCTTTAAGACTGTCTCAACAGGAGAACCAAACAACACATCAGATTGTAAAGGAGCATCTAAAATCCTTGTTTTAACATGGTCAGATAAATTCTGATCCCTCAGCCAGGCGTGCCTGCGAAGAACTGACCCAGTAGCAGCCACCCTAGACGAGGCCTGTACAGCATCAAAACCACATTGCAAAGAATGCTTACCCACCTGTTCAGAAACATGTACTAAATCTTGTAACTCTTTACAATCAATACCTTCCGCCAGAGCATCAACCTTAGACTTCAATTGAGAAAGGAGATAGTTTTGGTATTTCAACATGTGAAACTGGCAATTCAAAGCCCTCATAGCTAGAGTGGAGGAAGTATAAACTTTCTTTCCCCATCTATCCAAGGCCCTGGCCTCTTTATCTGAAGGAACCGGATTCTTGACAACAGAAGCCTTAACACCTTTAGGCCCCTGGCTAACAGTTTCTGGGTCTGCCCTAGGACTCTTAAAAAGATACTTATGAGCTTCAGGCACCCTGTAATACCTATCCGGTTTAACAGGAGCAGGAGGCAAAGAATCAGGATTAAGAGAAGCCTCTGTAAAACATCTTCCACCACATCCAAAACAGGAGGTATAGCCAAAGGCCTATGCTGGGGTAAAAACAAAAATTCCCTAAGCCTTTTCCTGGAATCAGAGAAGTCCTGACCTTCCCACTTAAAATGCTCCCTCATGGAATGAAGAGTTTCTGAAAAAGAAAAATCCTCAGGAGGAGAAGCAGAAGGAGTAGAATCATCCACATCAGAATCAGAATAAGGGGAATACTCCTGCAAGTCTTCAGCCGAAGACTCTGAAACATCCGAAGCCTGCTCAAAACTCTCTAGCTCAGGTTCCACCCTAGGTCTCTTATCAGGAGGGGGCAAAGAACCCCTAATTAAAGTAATCAAATCTTCTGCCATTTTAAGCATATGCTTCTTGGGCACAGTTCCTGAAGAACTAGGGGTGACACCAACTGAAGCTAAACCTGGCCTGCCTCTGGGAGAAGCCTTGGAAACAGAAGGAGAGGGCCTAACCACCCTAGGAAGGGAGGGGAGTATAGTAACCTGAGAAGCCCCATCAGCCTGACCTGCCTCCTGAGAGGCCACATCCTGCAATAACAAAGTCTCTCCCTGGGATCCCAAAGAAACCTCCGGTGGAACCACCGACTCCACCGACGCCTCTAAAGAACCGGCGTCCGGTACAGACGGTTCTTCTAGCCTAGGCTTAACTGCTTTGTCCTTGTGCTTCTTCGAAGAAGCGGGCGTCGGAGCCTCCGACGGCATTTTATAATTGCACTGCTTCCCGAAGACTAACCTGGCACAATCTAACCTTCTCTTTATAGTGCGCTTATTGAATCTAGCACAAGAGCGACACCCAACAACGTCGTGCTCAGGCCCTAAACAAGGAATACACAAAGTATGGTAGTCTCTATGCGGTATCTGTTTCCCACAAGAAATACAATTATTCACTTTTTCTGACATCCGGTAAACCACTGAGGCAAGAAAAAACTAAAATATTCCCCAACGGGGTACTTAGCCAACTTTGACTCGGTCTGAAACTCCGAAACCGAACAATTTCAGAACGCCAACCGGCACTTGCAACGCTGCTTCTGCATTGGACCATGCGGCAAAAAAGGCTGAGGATATGACGTCGGTCATGCGCATTTGTACCCTGACGTCCTGATGTCAGTCAAATGCGCCTTGACCGACGTCAGCCTTATACTTTGATATTCGGGCCGACCGAGGACAGCGGACTACCCAAGTGTAAGGACTGCAGCAATGTGAGATGAAGAACATCCAGCAAAGATAGCATGACCCTGTACCCCTTGTTTGTTGAGGTATGACATCACAGTGATGTCATCCATAACCACCAGAGAAGGATCCAGAGACAATAGGTGGTGAAAATCTTTCAAGGTATGGATTACTGAAAACATTTAATTAATACTGATGTGCTACCATGCATCCTTGGGCCCCCAAGTGGCCTGCACTTGCACTCCTATTGACAGAGCTCTCCAAGCTAAGTCAGACAAATATGACAGGATAGATTGCACTCAAAAAGGTGAAAAGAAAGGAGGACCTGCACTGATAATCATCTGTGCTATCCACCACTGTAACTCTCATCTTATGAATGGCAGCACAGATAACTAAGGGAATGTAAGTGCTTTGTTTAACAATTCCAGACATACCAATGAATTTTTCATATTTGGGGATGGGCCAGTGGTATCATGAGAATCATGGATGCCATACGTCCTAGAATTTTGAGGAATTTTCTTGCCAAGGTGAAGTTGCTAATGGAGAATTCTGAAACTCTTACCTGGTAAGATAGGATCTTGGCTGTGGGATGAAAGGTCATTTTTTTTGTAAGAGTCAGTTAAGAATGACTCTGACAGAAAGACTCATACAGACTGCTCAGAGGTGACCTGTGTCTGACATACAAGACCATCTCAGACTCAGCCTTGATGGAGTTGCTGCATATCCGTAAGTCAAACTCCACTCACGCAACCCATACGCAAGGCTTCAACCTGGTCTGTGATATTAATAGAACTTGCTGGAGGGATAGATTTTTGTCCTAATGACTCCCCCATCTGTGGAACAGACTCCCTCGCCATGTCAAGCAAAGTACCTCACTAGCCCTCTTTAAGAGGAGCCTGGACGGCTGGATGGGAAACAGAAAATATACCCCTGGGATCCAAACTGTGTGCCTGCTGGACAGGGAAAACAGGTGCTGACTTTGTGGGAACATGGGTGAAATTCCTGGCTAGGCTTATAAGGGCCTCTGGGCCAATAGCCTAGTATCATCCTATGAACCTATGACAAGAAGATGAGTCTTTGCAAGTGTGTCAGGCATAGCTCCCAAAGATTCAACTTGAACCTTAGCTGGGAGAGTAAGGCTGCAACCTTCTCTAGTGATTCCAAACACCTGGATATTGATTCTGCACAGATCAGCAAGTCATCCAAAGTAAGAGCAGATGTGAATGCCAACAGTCTGACAGTTGGCCACTACCAGAGCAAGGAATTGGGTAAACACTCAAAGCACAGTGGATGGGCCAAAAGGCAATGCAGAAAACTGATGCTGTGAACCAGACACAGCAAATCTCATATCTCCTGAAGTGGCGAGTAATGTGGATTTTGTGATACACATCCTTCAAGTCCAGGGTCACCATAAAGCAGTAATCCAGCAAAACAGGAAGCGCTGTCTGCAGGGTAAGCATCTTGAACTTGGATACCTTGATAAAGGTATTCAGAGATAGCGCTAACACTGGTCTCTATGACAGCTCTTATTTTGGGAACCAGGAACATTTTGGAGTAGAAACCTTTCATCCTTTACAAATGAGAGAATGTCTCTATGACCCCTAAGTCTAGCATCTGCCAGAGTATAAAAATAACAAAGTCTGGTATGGTGAGTGAGGGGGCACTCCCTTGAACTGTGGTGGATGCTCCTTCTGCTGCCACCTGTAATCTCTGCTAATAATTTTGAGCATCCATTTGTCTGAAACTACTGACAACCAGATTGCCTTGTTAAGAGCTAAGCTTTAAGACTGAGCACCCACATGGGGGGGCTTGGAAAAGACAGGTGCCACATCTTGGAACCCCTCTTGTTAGGTTTGGCAGAATTCCCATCTTGTCATTTCCTTTTGGTGTCTTGGTTTTTGTTGGACTGTGACTTCTATTTGTTGTGCCACTGAAAATTATTTCTGTTTATTGGAGGGAAATTTGGGAATACAGAACATTTTAGATCCCCTTGCATCAGTTTACCTCTGCCTACCCAGTGTTTAAGGATCTGATTAGCTACTGTACCAAACACACAATCAGAATCAAGTGGAGCATTCATAATCTCATTTTTTAACTAATCAGAAAAGTTTTAACTGTGCAATCAAGCATACCTCCTTATCACCACAGACATCACTGCATTTGTAGAAACAGTACTGGCCCTTTCCAAGCACTCTTTAAAGCAAATTTAGACACTTGAAAAACACTGGACATAATATCTTTGACACAGACTTTTTGCTCAGCAGGTAACGATGTGGCAAACTCATCTAAACTATTCATATACCTCAACATAAACTTCCACCTAAAACATTGATAATTAAATATCTGCCAGCTTCGTTCCCTGGGATTATAACCACTTGCCAAACTTATCTGAGGTACAAGAGTTTGAAGAAGACATAGTATTTGTGTTGGAAGATGTCACTAGGGACACAGCAGCAACATTTGCAGACAAGTGGGGGGGGGGGTGTTAGAAACCAGACATGGTTGCACACACCCTGAATTTCTTAAACACATTTTTAGTTAAAGACTCATTCAATAGAGGAGAATTGCAAGTTTTCTTAAATGCATCCTCCAACACTGGGATTAATGGAGGTAAAATCACCATGTCTGGGGCCTCATCCTTTAAAAGATCATACACCCTGTTGACCAGCCAAAGATTGCCCCCAACTGAATGCATCTGCAAATGTATCCAGCATTTGTAAAAAAACAAACTTCTCTTTAGGTTTCTGCACCTGTTCATCCTCAGACAAAGCCTTCAGACCACACTCTGACACTTCTAAAACATCAGATTCCAAATCTCTTTCAAAGTCAGGATCCCTGGGTGGCTGAATGAGGGGGGGGGGGTGTGAGCACTGGTGCTACTCATAACCTGAGTTTGCACCCCATAATCAATTGTGTGAACAACGGATCGAGCCACAGCTACCAACTCAGGTGAAAACCCAGTCACAGACTGTTGTCCAATGATGTGTTGGTTCTTCTATCACTTTTTTGTATGCATTACACAAGTGGGAGAATCCCTGATAGAGGAGGTGTATCGTCATTGACAACAGACTCTGCACCCCTGATTTCCCCTGTGCCTAAAGAATTTTGTTCTCCCACACTTGAACCAGGCACTGGTACAGCCCTGGAGGACATATCTGATCTCCGTGTAACACACAGTTGTGGTGTTACCACCATACCAAGGTACCTGGAGGCAAAATCCAAAAGGGTTTCTTATCTGAGCTCAGCAGCTGAAAAATCCAGTGAAAGGAGTAGTCTTCTCAGAAACACTGCTCTTACTGGGGCACTACATAACTGAAAGGGTCCTATATGTGGCTGTGAAAGACAGTTCCTGTACTCTCAGGTGATTAGTAAATCCCACCCATACCCAGAAAAGTGGAGGAGCTCTGTGCCTTGATAGACTGCTAGAGACATGCTAGCAAGGCACTACTACCCATATGCCAGTAAGGCAGTCCATTTGTTTAACATCTAGAGAGCTGCATCTTGGAGGAGTAGAGACTGAAATAAAAAATAGGCAGATCCCCACAAATTGGAGTGAAGCTGAAATATTATTTCACAAAAGACTTATAATAAAGTAAGTACTGACTATAGCAGTGCGGTCTAACATAGTGGCCCTACACTGTGGTGCTAAAAAAAAAAAAGTCATTAACAGCACAACTCTCCTTGTGAGTACCCTTTGACAGGAAGGACATTTGAATTACTTGGATTCTGTGTATGTGATGTAATGGGGAAAGAATGGAGGTATGGCAAGACATTGTGCAAGTGATTTCTGCAGAGTAAAAATGGAAGATCTTCTCCAACATAAACAGTATACTTCATATAGTAAGATACAGATTGGTTACAGAGCCAAGCACAAAAATACATGTCTGACCCTACCCTACAGGGGAGAGAAAGTGGTCATTTTACTGCATTTAAAGGAATTTAAATTAGCATTTTCACCAAGGTGCAACATACTAAGATAATTTATGATTTAAAGACAAAACTGAATAGTTACTCTTGCAGATGCTTTTAAAGATGTTACAAATTAGTTCCAGTCAGCTAAAGATGCTACACTCCTGGATAGTGTAAAAGCAGAAGTAGAAAAGCTTATTCACAATGATTCATCAGAATATAGAGCATACAGAAACACAGCTGAAGAAGCTGGGGGAAAGAACTGAATGAAAGTACTAATGAAGCTGCAGACAGGACTGTTCCACTAAACCCACCAGCAATGCAAGCTGCTGACTGGAAAGGGAAGTTATTGTCCAAGTTAGAGAGTGAACACTGCTCGTGGCATAACAAGAATAAAGCCTTGATTATATCCTAGTTGACTGAAGTTCAAACAGCAGCTCGGGCACCTGTAACAGCTGGCAGGTAAAGCACTAGGTGTCTATCCCATGAAGCCCTGGTCTCCTGAGCTCACATTGCCACGTGCAATTGCATTGTGAGATGAGGAGAACCTTCAGGGGCAAATGATTTGGAAGAAGATCCACTGCAGGGGGAGGGTACACCACCAAGGAGGAGTGGGTAGACTACCCCATAGGACTAGCAAGGCTTGCTCCCTACCACTCACCTCTTGCAGTGAGTGGCTGAACTCTCTGGGGAATGACAGAGCGAACAGGTTACATCTGCTTTGAACCTGTACTTTCCTAATATTGATGATTTGAAAGTATTTACATCACCTGTAAAAGTAATAGTTGAATTCAATCATGAATGCTTAGCACACAATGAAGATACTGCATTGTAAGACATAGTGCAAGATGTAGCATCCTGCCTTAACAGGGCTGTGTAATGATGCTGTAGAAAATTGTTGCTCTATTTACAATGTAATATAAAATATAGGAACAACCTAGTAGTATGCAAATTTCCATTAACAGACTGGCACTGAACAGCAATTCAGATTAACTGCATTAGTTTCTTTCCATAGGTTATACTTTGGAAGTAACAAATGTATTTTCTAAATGGGAGTAGCTGTTTCCAGCTAAGAATAATCTTGCGCTGGTATTGATCAGACTGTTGTGGATATCTGTTTTTGCCCACTGGGGTTGGTTATGGATTACAGAAAGTGACAACTGCCCTCATTTTATGGGCTAATTGAGGAAAATGTTGTGTGTTTTTTTCGGAATATAATGGTTCCAAATTCCCTACTACTTGCAACTAGCTTGAATAAGTGGAAAGACTGAACTGGGCACTAAAAAAACAAATACCCAAAAATTATTCAATAACAGGGAAAGGACTCAGTGCGGTGCCTGCTCCATGGTAACAAATCTTAGAACTACACCTTACAAAAGCACTGGACTTTCATCTTACTAGTGAATGACTGCCAGACAAACACCTTTCAGTTTCCTCATGATGTTGCAAAGACAAGTGTTGGCCAACAGGTAGTGCTAAGAGATGCATGACTGAAAATATTACAGCATCCAATAAATGAATTACAGAAATAAGTTGCACATAATTTGGCAAAGGATGCTCCCTGAATAGAAGAAGATGAACAAAAATCTGTGGAAGGGGTATTAAAACTATAGAACCAGAGGTACTTGGAATGTAAATGTGAGGGGCCATTAATATCTGAATCCTAAGCTAGTCAGAAGGACAGAAAAAAGCTGAGATAAAGAAAATAAACTAGTACATATTAATTAATGCAAATTAGTTAATAGCTATGAATGACACTGTCCCTGTTCTTCAGTTTTAGAACTGGTCAATGTTTTGGAAGATGAAAAAAATATTAATCAAAATGTTTCTATTAAATTAAAACATTTTTGCTCTGAGGCAGTGACAATTGTCCAAGCTAAAGCTGCCTGACAATTTGATTAAATATCTGACACCAGCAAAACAATATAAAACAAAATATACGACATCTTACTGTTATATGTCATGACTTAAGTAAATGCTATGCGATTTTTTACAGAGCCTCCTTCTGAGTGGGAAGAATTTGATTGTAATCAATTGTTTGATTCGGGTCTATATCATATGAGCGAATTGCACAAATTGTGAGCACTCATAATATCGAACGTACCGGACCTCAAACTTCCTATTGTGGGGGGCTGTGCCCCCCACACTCCCCACTAAATATATATTCCAACTCTAAGATCGCACTACAATGAGGAAAGGGCAAATATCTCATTCTTTACTGTACCGCAATCTCAGAAAAAGCACTTTGAGGTCCTGTACGTTCAATATTATTAGCGTTCACACTTTGTGCGATTCATTCATGTGATATAGACCCATTTGATTCCTGTGTTTGACTAGCTTGACAAAAGAACTGCATACTACTGTCAAATAATATTGTAAGAAATCACAAAATTAAAGTGGTTGACAAAATAAATCAAGAATTCTATTTAAATAAAGTATTACACAGGCAGATTGTTATGTAGACTGTCACTATCGCACACTCACCTCACCCGCGCCTACCCCTCACGTCCACACAACTGCACACATACCTAACCCATGCCCTAACCCTAACTCACCTAACCTGCCCTAACCCTCATGTCCACACAATCGCACACATACCTAACCCGCGCCCTAACCCTAACTCACCTAACTCGCCCTAACCCTCAAGTCCACACAGTCACACACATACCTAACCCACACCCTAACTAACCTAACCCGCACTCAATCGCACACCTACCTGAACCCGGCCCGTAACTTTCCATCACAGTGCTGAAAATACCGAAAGCAACAGAAACGGACAACCGAATTCTTTCCCTAGGAAGAAATTTGGTTTTCTGTTGCTTCGATATTTTCAGCTTTGCTGAATAGGGGTCGATATTAGAACATTCGAAGTTGTGAAACTTCGATGTTCTAATATAAACCCTATATATATATATATATATATATATATATATATATATACCTACATATACATGCAGATCACAGGAGTAACATTATAATAATCCAGCATAAGGTGCCACTAAAACACCAGGTGCATGGGTCAGGTAGGAATGATACAATAACATTTTAGGAGGTTTTGGGATTGCAGTAAAAGCCCTAAACACAGTAGATATTGTCACCATGACATGTACGAAGACAGTTCTAATGCAATCAGCAATTAGGGAAACTCAATTATAATTCAGCAATATTATTCTGAAAGTAACCACATTAAGAAGAAATAATAAAGAAATAAGCAATACCATATTTAGTAGTAGTCTACATTGCACTACAGGACAATTTATATACTAATTATAACATTATGTTAAAAAGATTAATAAATGTGCACTGACCCTGGAAAATGGGTCAAAACTGGTATGGAACAATAGACTGTGTGATGGCCCACAACTAGACCAGTAATCAAGGAGCCACAATCCTCACCAGTGGCAACAGTGGGGAACATACACTGGGAAGATGAGAAGTACACGCACAGTATTTCCAGATGCAGCTCTCTGCATCAAGTGCAATTTACCTTAGGAGCACAAAGAGACCACAGTCAGTCCGGAGCTGGTTTCTCCCTCTTCCTCCAGATCCCCAATAAGACTCAACACTGACACAGCTATACAGTTGAGATCTCAGCCGAGTGACCAAGCCAAGACCTCCACCACCCTCTCTGCCCAACCAGTGCTTCGTGTCCCTGCCCAAGTAGCTGACACACACTCTTTGAGGTTTGATTTATACCCACATAAACATACCTAGAAAAAGGCTGGCACACTTTTACTAGCTATGCCCCCTTCTGCCCAAACTATAAGGCAGTTACCACTGCCACAAATCAACTCTTATCAGCTACTTTAAGCCCCTTAACAAAATATGCTTAATCTTACTATGTAATATTAATATTAATACAAATGGTAGTTTGACCAAGGGCAAGGGTATTAGGAGTGGCCCACAGTGTCGCCAAATAAATATGCAAGTACTCTCAAAACTTAAATATCTCTAGACAGATCAGCCACAATGAAAGGTTTAAATATATTTAATAATAAACAATAAAAGAAAAAGAAAACACTCTGTATATATTCATAGCGACATCAGAGTTCAAAACCACAGGAAATATTTAAAACAACATTGCAGGGCAGTCTTAAATAAATAAAGAAAAATATCTAAACTATAGTTCACTACATTCCTGACTGAATCTAAGAGAATTACTATACCCTAGTTAACTTACTTATGAGCAAGGCAGATGTGGTGAATGGATCTTCTAGTTGTTGTCAGGTCCAAGATAGAATACAGAATGCTGTGTCTCTCTAAGAGACTTCTTAAATTAATAACTCAAATATTACTGCTGAGATAGCTTGCAGAATGACATAATTTCTTGTCATCTGACTCTATCCCAGATGAAACCTCCACTGCTGGAAGCTAGCAGTATTTAGCATCTTCCTGTGAAAATACAAAGACCTCAAATCTTTGGCAGATGCTGGAAGTCATAAAACAATTGTAGTAATTAGTTCACTCTAAAGACAATATAGAAAGCTTCTCAGCACAGACACTGTGTCCGTAGCTGCTATAAAGTAATTTAATTTCAGCTATTTTTTCTGAGGTTTTGCTGGACTGAAGTTAACCTCCTATATTCCAGTTTCCATAGTTAAATATATACATTTAAACAGTTACAATAGGGCATGTACATTTTTGTTCTCTCCCAGTAGGGCACACTGTGGTTACATTTTAAACAGCACTTTGCAAAAACCTTTCCAACACACATTTCTGTACCAGCAGTTTGATACACACATGACATACAGTTCTAACACAGTTGTAACTCAAGCATGTTATATAAATCATTTTGATATTCACCAATAACATATAATTATTGAGAAACTTCCAGATAGGTGTGCTGGCAGTATCTCCCTTTGTCACAGACTGTGCAAAGAAAATTCCCGGATTCTCATCTGCAAAATGTATGGAATGACATCAAAAGAATCCTGAAAACTGTGCCTTTGCAGCTTTTGCACCTAGTACAATAAAACTATTCTCTATATATTTTAAATTTTATATGGCATCAGTATACGACTTACAGATATATATTTTAGAAAAAAATATGCATTTATATATGGAGATAAGCAAATTCAAAAGATATATACAGGTCTATGTGCAAAACATGATGCTGATTATATTTTTGAAAACAGCATTCTGTCCAGTAGTCTTTCATCAAATGCAGTTAATGTGAAAGCAACTCTCAAACTACTTTGTGACACAGCGGAGTACTTAGTTTTCTCTACTGCTGTGCAATCGCAGAGTATGTATATTTAAGTCTACCCTCCCCCATGAGGAGTGCAGAGGGGAACTTGCTCTCATGCAAAAGAAGCCTTACTCAGAATTATGGTATTCATTGGAAAGGTATTCAGTCAATCAACATGATACATACTCCTCTACATAAAACAACATTATAACATTAATGGGGTCAGACAGTAATGTGCCAGATGCTGATGGACAAATGTTACAGACCACCAGTATGGTAGTTGCATACTAGAAATGTTTGTTTCTGTGCTGCATATCAGCAATTGATGACATACCACACCAGGATGTGTCCTAGCACAAGTGCAAGATACAAGACTTTACTGTACCAATGACACAATACTTCTGTTTGTAAATATTATTAAAACAGGTCATTTTGCATATGGCGTGTAAATGAGAAAGAAGTTCTAAAAAGTTTTTAACAATAATATGACAAAAATGGAAAATAAACTTTAGTCGTTTCAGGTAAATACAGGGATAAATAACAAGATAATTTAGCAATATCAAAACTTAGAAATGACTTGGTGGGATGAGACTGTTTTACAGCAAAATCCTTCTTTGGATTCTGCAGTTATTCATTACTTAAACCATCCTATATTATGACTGCTTGCCATTCTAATAATTATCCTAGTAGTTACATTACAGCTACATTGTACAATTCATACAGGGGGTTACGTTTGCTACCTGATTATACAGAGATGCAAAAACACCAAACATTCAGTATCATAAACAATTTTGCATCTTAAAGGGAATGCAAAACAGTGCATTTGTAAGGCACTGTGTAGGTGTAGACAGAAGCAAGTTAGAAGATGGTAGTGTAAGGGTTAAAAAAATCTCTCTCTCTCTCTCTCTCTCTCTCTCTCTCTGGATCGGAACAAGTAATTCTGAGCGCATCTGCTTGTTTAACAGAGTGTGAATAATGGATGAAGCATGAGCATACTGAGCTGTTTTTGTGTGTGTGTGTGTGTGTGTGTGTGTGTGTGTGTGTGTGTGTGTGTGTGTGTGTGTGTGTGTGTGTGTGTGTGTGTGTGTGTGTGTGTGTGTGCGTGTGTGTGTGTGTGTGTGTGTGTGTGTGTGTGTGTGTGTGTGTGTGTGTGTGTGTGTGTGTGTGTGTGTGTGTGTGTGTGTGTGTGTGTGTGTGTGTGTGTTTCTCTTTCTGATCTTCTTTTCTAATATAGTTCAGAACACAGCCTGTAATGCTTTGCTTAAGGTACTGAATGCTGTTGACCTGGAACAAAGGAGAGACTAGAATAACTATGGACAAATATGTGATTAGAGAATGTAATGAACTTTAATGTACAGAAATGTAAAAACATTGCTTTACATTGTTTTGCTTATGAGGTAAAAAAAAACTGTAGAATTAATAGTAGCAGTTATGTTTTTTTGAGATTTAAGGAATTTGCTATGCTACATACAACCATATCTTGCAGTAACCATCTTGCTGGTAGAACAAAGTTTTATTTTAACCTATGAATCTGTAACTCTTATGTTTCATTTGCTCAGTCTAACACCTACTGCTCTGTGACAATATTCATCGGTGCATGGAAAGGTTGGAAATCAAAATCACAGGTGCCACCTTTGGTAGCAGCAGTGTGCTTAGTGCTTCTTGGTCCTCCAGCAAATATCCCAGCATCTTGCAAAAATCATCATAATCAAGTTCATGCTGGACCCTCAACATATGTGATAAATAGCTGTGTGCCCTAATAGCAAGTGTGGAAGATGCAAGAATTCACTTCCACAGTGATCCAGAACCACACATTCTTAATTTGGGGGTTCAATTGATGATCCAGAGCCACACGTTCTTAATTTCAGGGTTGGATTGCCAGACCATGGGAAGCTGGTTCCCTCTTAAGGGCTGCTGCAGCAACAATAGAGCCTGTCATGGGTGCTTTTACCAATGGATCCCAGTCAAAAGGCAGCCAAACAATATGATCTGGTTTATATCAAGCATCCTGAATGACCAGGGATAACAACTCGTCTGCTTCGGGGGGGATCACCCAAGAAGTCAAAGTGGAAGACAGGAAGGACTCCTGAAGAGTCTTCCCTGGAGGTAATGGCATCTATGCCTCCTCAAGCTTCTCACACAGGAACTATCTGAGGACAAGCAAGCATATGTAAAAGTAGACTTGGGACTGCAAGATCTCCAGGGGATTTATGTTCCTCTAGTCCCACAGTGCCTGGACACTACAGACTCAGAGTCAGATGGGTCTAGAGTGGAAGCTGGGCAGTATTCATCATGTGGGAATACTCTTACAAGGTACTCTACTCTACCCACCCAGTGTTAAGAGCTGATTCCTGAATCTCAACTAGTACGGAAGCTTCAGTGTTGAGATCTTAGAATGAATGGACCCAACACTGGCAGAAGCATCAGCTTTGACATCAAAGGGCTGACCAACACTGGTCCCAGCACAGGTACTATCTGCAAAGAAAACACAAAAGTTGATGACTCCAAAGTACAAAGCAGTGTGAGCAACCTCCAGTTATTGACCCCATGTCCTTAGGCTGAAGGGGCATCAATACTAAAGGTAATGATGTAAGAAATGGCACTGAAATTGTTCCAGCACCAAATGTGTGACTGTCTGACGGCTGACCACATCAAGAGTAGTCACCACTGGAACAACTAATGGCATCTGAGGCAATAAAAGCTGGGAACTACCATATTCCACACCAAATGAGGGTCTTACCAGGCCTTAAGAGGACTGTACTGTGAAAAAAATGAGGGGAGGTGACATAAATCCCTAACCACCCTAGAACTTTCTTAACAATTACAGGGGATCTAGAACAACAGAGGAAAGAATATTCTCTCTTTTTAGCAAGCTTTTGCCTAGCACACTAGGACAGTTCAGAAGCTGAGGGAGAAGTTCCTTCTTCATGACTAATTAGTAAATTTTTAACAAAAAGTATTATTTTCCCATTTCTGTGGGTTCTTTTATCAAATGCACGGCAGACATCATATTCTACATATAAATGCTGAGCCTCCAAATGAGTTTAACACAATGCAAAGTAATCTGTGATGGAGTTTTATGTCCACATTTTGTACATTTCTTAAGCTAGTTCTATTTATTGCAAACCACAAAGCAAAGTGAAATCTGAAAGCAAAAACTACCTTGGTAAATTAATGCAAAATGTATCCTTCAGCTTTTTTGTGAAGGTGGTTCTGTACTTGAAGATGTACAACATGAAAATATCTAGATGGTACTTTGGACTTGTCAGAATTGGTTCAACGTGTGTGTGTGTGTGTGTGTGTGTGTGTGTGTGTGTGTGTGTGTGTGTGTGTGTGTGTGTGTGTGTGTGTGTGTATATGTGTGTGTGTGTGTGTGTGTGTGTGTGTGTGTGTGTGTGTGTGTGTGTGTGTGTGTGTGTGTGTATGTGTGTGTGTGTGTGTGTGTGTGTGTGTATATGTGTGTGTGTGTGTGTGTGTGTGTATATATATGTGTGTGTGTGTGTGTGTGTGTGTGTGTGTGTGTGTGTGTGTGTGTGTGTGTGTGTCAGACTGCATCTGGACACATGCATGCACATAAATATCTCAAACATAAAAATGGCAAATTTCAGCAAAAGGCTTGCTTTTTATATGAGGAATATCTTCATCGTTTGTACCTGCTTAATGTTGCCTGAATTGTTCTAAGTGTGCAGAATGGTTTTATAACCATTTTTTCCAAGAAAAATAAGAAACTTCTCCTGCATTGCACTACAGGATGAGATGACACATTCACTTTGATTTCAGTCATTTGTAAACAACCCTTGGCTAGCTCTTTCTCCCTCAATGATGCATACAATCACAATCTTACAGAAGTGAGTGCGATTGTTAACACCTTCCCAACATTATAAAGAATTAATGAAACCCTATGAAAGCACTCAGTGAAGTTTCAGCTTGCCATATGGAAACAAAAATTAAAACAGCACTGTTGTTTTTATCTCTACTTCCATGAAAGTACAGTTGTGTAAGATCTTACCAAAACAGTAGATGTCCTACTTCTCACTGTTGCAATATTCATTACTCTTGAGATATCCTGCTGAGGATAACCAAACATCCGGCCTGCATACCAAAGCCTTTGTACCTTTCAGGTGTCATACGTCAAGTGTACGTCCTACATGCAAGGCATAAGCTAAATATGTGAGGTACGAATGCCTAATCCTCAGAACTGAAATGCTCCAGATGAATCAGAGTAACCCCAGAGAAAGGAAATATTATGTCCATCCAGGAAGGGAAGGAGAAGGAGAAGGAGAAAAAGATGCAAGAAAGACCCCTTGTCCAGAAGGAGGACAAGATAAAGTAACAGAGGCAGGAGGAAGGGACACAGAACTACAACAGTGAGAAGTAGAACATCTACTGTTATGGTAATATCTTACACAACTGTACTATGGGAGGGTGGCTTAATGGCTAAGGTGTTTACCTTACAAACACAAGGTGCAGGGTTTGAGTCTCAGAAGGGATAACTGGCTAGGCTTAAAATGGCTCGCAGGGACAGTTAGCCTAGTACTAAACTATGAACCTATGCCCTTCCTTATCACTCCTGCAGTATTCTTTACTCTTGGGAGATTACAAAAGCTACTGGAATGTATGAAAGGAGGAAGGCATAGAAGAGCCTTCTACAAACCCATGAAGGATGGCCTTGGCAAAATCCACCCTAGCCCTAGAAATGACATTCAACTTGTAATATTTGGGGGAAGTGTTAATAGAAGACTAAGTAGCAGCTTCCAATATGGATCTGGTATCCAGACCCTCGAAAATAGCACCAGAAGAGTCCACTGCCATGGTAGAAAGAGCACAAACAGAAGAATAAAGCTGCATGCCATGAATGAAATAGCAAAAAGAAATGACATTAGAATTCCAGAAGGAGATGGCTCACTCAGACGTCACCAAACCCAATTTCCTGCCATGAAAGGAAACAAGACTTGCTCATATTTCCTGATATGTTTTGTCTTGTCCAAGTAATATCTGAGCTGTGTATGTAACTACAAGACCTGAAGAACCCTCTCACTAGTGGTCTGTGGAGAAGGGAAAAAGGAAGGAAGATGAATGGACGGATTCAAGGACAAACCATTAACCACCTTGGGCATAAAAGAAGGACTGGCAGGAAGGGATACAATGTCCTTGGGAAAAATCAAAAAGGGAGGAACTTCCCAGAGTACTTACAGTTCACAGACCCTCTTGGCAGTAGTAAGAGCAACCAACAATACATTCTACCAAGAACAATATTGTAGGGAAGTAGGAAGAGCAGGATCAAAAGGAGACCGAGTTGGAGGACTTCCACGATGGCTGCACATTGAGTGACACCTTAATTTTAGATCTCCCAGTATGAAAGAGACAGCAAGTGAACTCATTTTTGGGGGGTAAATTTCAGCAACTGGCTAGTAAGTGCACTGTCTGGATGCCAGCAAAAAAGAAATTTAGAGAACTTAAAAGAAAAGCATCCACAAAAGGTGAGGAAAAAACAGTGACTGGGAATAATTCTGCAGCTGTTCAGCAAAAAACAGTGCAAGGTCCAGTTTTTGGTGCAAGATATGACTTCCGATAACCCAGAGGAAAAAATAAGTGAAATGTACTCAGAGCTGATTAAAATAATTGAAACACTGATGGAGTACACCAACTAAAATACCAAAAGGATGGATGACATGGAAGAAGTTTAAACAGATATTCAGATGAGGTGATAAAACCATAAACATTTGGAGGTCAAAATGAAGAAAAGGCTGGCTGAATATGAGACTGCTCAAGAAAAGAAGTTTAAAAAAATAGAATTAGAGGACATAGCATGCAGGGCAAACCTGAATTTTTTTGCTGTACCAGAGAAGCTAGAAAAAACAGACTGTATTAATTTTATGAAAGCACAAATAAGCAACTAGAGTGGTATTCCACAACTGTAGTTGTTAACTGAAAGGGCACATCATGTGTATGCTCCAAACCTGGCCATTAGAAAGTAACATAACCTGCCCTAACCCTATACCTTTACCTATACCTAAACATATACCTTTAATAGTAAAGATGCAATCCTACAAGCAGAATGAGCTGATTCTGACAAAACTGTGGCAAAAGGATATAGTAAAAGTGACAGACAGTAGAGTGTTTGTGGAAAATGATTACTCACTGTACATCAGCAGAAGAGGAGTACTTTTATTCCACTAATCAGAGAATGTTGAGAAGCAGGTGTGAAATTCAACTGCTGCATCCAGCTATCTTCAGAATATTCCTACCTGGAGTAACAAAATATTTTTTTTGATGTAGAACATGCTAAGGAGGAAATAGATAAGTTTGTCCAACAAAAACTGAGCTGTGAAACAGAAGGAGATTCTGCTTCTTGTTCTTCTGGTAATAAAGACCACAGAGAGACTGTGTCAGTGAAACGTTTTCCAGTGTTTCAACAGAAAATGCTTGAGAGGCAGAAAAAAAAAACACAAGAGTTTACAAGAAGAACCAAGATAGATTGGAAAATAACCAGTAACTGGATTTGGGAGATGGAGGTAAAAAGTAATAAAAACAGAAACTCGGAAATAGACAAATAAATGCGGGATTATAAAGCATTAATTATGTTTAGGAAACGTGAAAGAATAAGAAAAACCTGAACATATTGGACTTTTCTGACTTTGTTAAAACTGTAGTGGACACTAAAGCATATGCCCTACTTCATGTCATTAGTGTTTGGAGGAACACTTAGGAGAGGGGAAGAGTAAGGAAAGAGTTAACTGTAAATAAAACAAACTTTTGTTCTTATCAGCAACATTTGTATAGTGCATGATATCTGCATAATATAAAGTAAAGTTTTTTCAGTTATTTTTAAGTGCAATGGGGATACTAAAGTAAACAGGTGCCCCTGTATTTTTCCTTATTTTCTCTTTCTTCTTGTTCAGTTTTAAAAAATGTAGGCACTGCAATATGAAAAAAAAAGAAAAGTCTGTTCAAAAGAATATGATACAAGCAAAAATGATGCGCTCTTTCTCTTTCTTACTGAAATGAATGGATCAAGGCTCTTGGCTTTATCCAGTAACAGGTTTTAAGAGAAAGCTAATAAATAAAAAAGAACACTAAACATAATAAGGCAAATAAATAAATAAATACTTGTAGAAGTAACTCTGTATCTGCTTCTTATATCTCAATAGAGACAATCTGATAAAGTGCAATAAAAACAGAATACTTCTTTCTTTTAATGGCTTTCTTTCAATTGCTAGGAGATAATGTTTTCTGAAAGCATTCAAGTGTTTACTCATTCTAGGAGAGCAATAAAATTAAGACAAAACCAGACAGCACTTAGTAGAGCACAGGCTGTATCATGCATCTTAGCATGGCTAACCTTCCTTTTAGGTTAACCTAAGTCTGTGAGTGTGTGTGTTAATTTGGGACAATTGTTCCTATTAGGAAGGTATTATAACCGAGCCATTCTTAGTTTCAATACACTACTGATGTTAATATTGTATATTTGTATTGAAACTAAGAATGGCTCGGTTATAATATAATATAATAATATGAATGTCCACATGATTGTGTTTTTAACGTGATGAATTCAACCTGGGTTTGCTGTACTGTTCACCAGGTATGATTTTATATTGGTATGTTTTTATAGTGATGACAGTTTGATTCTGAGAGCAAAAGTGCAATATTTTAGTTTATGATGAAGTTTATTTATATGTTTAGAGGTGCTGTTTAGATTCAAAAAGAATTATTTATTATTCATTGACATTATGTGTATTTTAAACACTTATATTCAACATGACATGGTTTAACTTTAAATGAGGGGTGGGGGTAGAAGAGTCATGTGATTTTTTAAAACTATTTAATGACTGTTAATGAAGTTACAAGCTGTTTGTTCTGAGGAAGCTCAGTATTGACCGAGAGAAAGCGCTTAATCCACTGTTTTTTGGTTACAATAAAGTGTTTTGACTATTCACAGTCGTTTTTATTCCATTGGTGATATCTGGGTCCTGTGGCTTTTGGGCAGCTGTTTGTTCCTGGTTTGGTCCTCCTTTACTGTTCTGTGACAAGGTTAGAGGAAGATGAGGCTCAATTACTAATAGTTAGGATAGGAGGAGATGAGATAAAAATCATGATGTATAACCAATCAACAGGAAAGTCCCCAGGAATAGATGGTAGTCCTGTGGAAGTTTAGAAGCTAAGAGGGAAAAAACTGATAAAGACCTGGAAGGTTTGTTTAGCAGCATTTTCAGAGGAAGAGAAGCACCATCTTACTAGAAGAAAGTGGTGGTGGCTGTAACAGCTAAAGCGGGTAAAGACTCATCAGATCCAGCTTCATACGGGCCCATTTCAGTCATTAACTATGATTATAAAGTGTTACGTCTATAATGGCTAAAAGAATGGCAAAGGTGATACCAAAATTGAAAGACATGGATCAATGTGGTTTTGTGGAGGGGAGGAAAACATTTGACAATATTAACAGAACGCTGATAATCCAGGGGAAGTTGAATGTAAGAAAAATATCGCTGATGTTGGTGGGTTGTGATGCAGAAAAAATATTTGACAGAGTAAGCTGGGAGTGTATGAGCAGGTCAAAGGAAGCATTTGTATTCCCTAATAAAATTATAAGGTTGATTAGGAGGATATGAGGGATTGGAGGTGAAAATTAAAGTGGATGGGTTACTCTCTGATATTTTCTGTTTGAGCAAAGGAATCACACAGGAGTGTCCTATTTCATAGGTAGGTACTAGGCTATTGGCCCTAAGGCAGTATATTTAGAACCATTAGCTAAGAAAATACGAGACTCAGAAATTCAAGGACATAATTGGTATGATAGTCAATAAAAGCTGTCTCTATTTGCTGATGATATTATTTTATACCTGATAAAAACAGAAAAGGACATTTCGGTGTTGTGGAAAACTTTGTGCCAGTTTCAATTCTTTTCAGGATACAAAATTAATGAAGCTAAAACAAAGGCAATAGCTGTAAACTATGCACACACACATGAATTGGTTCAGCAATATCCATATTTATGGGGACATTATAAAATAAAGTACTTAGGAGTATGGATTAAAAAGGTTTATGTTGTAGGAACTAAGGATATGTGGGAAGAGACTAAACAACAGATAATACAAAAACTGAGAAACTGGAAGCTCTGTTATATGGCTATGGATAGTAACATACAAGCAGTTAAAATGCTTTCAGTCCCTTTAGTTTTACACACAGGTCAGGCATATTTTTATCAAACAGAAGAAACATTGTGGGCAGCAATTAATAAAAAGCTGAAAGGATTTTATCTGGGAGAGGAAGATGGCAAGATTCAAGTGGGATAAGCGGATTCTTCCAACTGAACAAGGCGGTTTGGAATTACTCGATCTGAAGGGGTATTTCAGAGCTACACAGTTAGGGCTCCTATACATAGCACAATCAGAAACCTATAATTCAAAGTAGAAAGAATGATGAAACAAGGGGAAATGTCAAGAAACAAGGAGAAACTGGGAGTTTGGATGCAGAGCCTTAAGAAAAACAATAATAACCATGAAGAATACTATATTAATAAAGTACTAGAAAGTATTCTGAGAACTAAGCCAACACGAGAATGGAGAAAGGGGATTCTGCCAGTGGGGATGATTGCAATTAAGGATACAGACAATAGGCAAGAGAGGGCTGGAATTTATTTGGAGAAAACTTGTTAAAGAACCAAGGTAATGGGAGCAAACAATTAGAGAGGGAAAGGTAATAAAATGGGAAGAGGCCAAGAAATTATTTGGACTGCAGGATAGAGGTCACCTTTCTTATCAGGGACTGATACCAGAATATAGGCAGAGAAAAAGAAATAGGGGGATCCTAAGCATACGGCAAGCACTGGTAGAGTTTTTAGAAGACTCGAGAAAAGAAGCTGCTGTTAAAAAGGAATAATTCGTAGAGCATACCAAATATTGCATGATAACCATAAGAATCAATCAGAGGAGGTTAGAAAGTGCTGGGAAGCAAGACTGGATAAGCAATTCACAAATAATGGGGGATATATGTATGTCTCCCAAATATGCAACAAAGTCTAGAAGATTTAGGATTTTTGCTTGTAACTGTTTACATAGGTATTTTTGTATCCCAAGTAGACTCCAAAGATATTTTCCTCAGGTAGACAACAAATGTTGGAAATGTGATGGAGAAGAAAGCAGTAACTGGGATCATATTTTCTGGGAGTGTAATGAGTTGGCAGACTTTGAAGATTCCCTGCAGATTGCTCTGTTGGCAATACTCGGTGAACAAACTGGTGTAACTAAGGAAATTATTTTTTTTGAGCTAAGATACAGAATTGGAATTGTCTAGGCATAGTAAGCCCTTGCTGTGTCCAATTATGGTGGCTGTCAAAAAAGCAATTACTAGAAAATGGAAATCAAAGTCTAAACCAACATTACTAGAAGTAGTGAATATACTAACAGAGAAAACAACTGGAATTGGGAGCTTTAGGAAAGGGTAGGAGCAAACTACATAGGAAAAATGGGAATGGGGAACAATGCATGCAGAGGTGGAACAAGGTGTAAAAGAAAGCTGGATCTGAATTAGCTATGCAATGTTTTACTGACAATGACTGGATATATTATAAGTGATGTATAATCTTTGCAATTAAAATTATTTCAATATGGTTTGTTTTCATTTATATAAATGCATGATTGCCTATGTTATAAGTGATAACATAATAAAGATTTTTTTTTTGTTTAAAAAAAGGAAGCTAAGTCAATTTCTCAAGAACAAAATTAAGGTCCCAAGAAGAAGAAGTAAGCTTTCTTGGATGCCAGATATGAAGGATGTCTTTTAAAACTTAACTTCAAAACAAGAAGCCAAAGGTGTATTCAGAGCCAGACTAGCTGAAATGGCTGGCAAATGCACTTTAACAAATGATGATGCCAAACCAGAAATAATCAACTCAGACAAATAAGAAAGGGCTATAGTAACCCCCACAGAAAAAGGGTCTAGGTCATGCTGGAGACCCCAAAAAGAAAATCTCTTCCATTTAGACACACATGATTTTGATGGCCTCCTTTAAAACCTACAGTATGTCCTCAGAAAATTGGTGCCTAAAATGAATCAAAAGCATATCACCCAAAGTGTCAACTGAAGAGTGTACAAGTGAGGGTGAATAGGAGATCCCATGTCTTCTATGAGAAGATCCATCCTGTGCAGTAATTTGTAATGATTGCCCCTGATCAGGTGGAATAGAAGGGGGAACCAGTGCTGTCTGGGCAAAAAGGAAGTCACCAGCAAGATATGGAGTGTGTCCAACATGATTTTGTGCAAGACCATTGGTAGTAAATGAAATGGAGGATAGGCATACAGAAACATCCCCTTCCAAGAAAAACATATGGTGTTCACTTTCCAAGCCAGAGAACATGGCACTCGAACAGAACTGGGGAAGCTGTTTGTTCAGAGGGAAGGCAAAAAGATCTACCTGAGGAGTACCCCACCAGGGAACAATGTCCAGAAACACGTCCCTGTAAAACATCCATTCATGATGATTTGTCCTGGACCTGTTCAAAGAGTCTGCCACCAGACTGTGCACTGAAGGAATGTAAATTGCCTGAAGAGCCAAGGGTTGGTGGACTGCAAAATCCTAAGTCTGAAGAGCCAACCAGCAAACAAGGAAAGATTTTGTGCCCCTTTGCTTGTTCATGTAACACATTACTGTGCTATCTGTAAAAAATTTAGAGGACCTGAAACCCAAAGGAAATGAAAAGTCTGGGAGCTAAAAGTAGAGAACTCATCGCCTTGATACTGATATGGTCTGTCAGTTGTTTGGGAATAAAGACCCCTACACTTTTAGATTGTTGTTGGAGGCTCCCCAACCATAATCAGAAGCATATGTGTACAGTTCCTGAGTAGAGGCAGCAGCCTAAAAAGGCAGTCCCTGATTCAAGGAAATCTGGTGAAATATCGATCTTCAGGCAAAGTAAGAGACAGACCAGATACTCCAGAGGCTGGCAGTGCTGGAGCCAGTCTTTGAGATACCTTTGAAATTTCCTCATATGGAGTCTGACAAAAAGAAGCAATGGAATGGTGGATGCCATATATCCCAGAGCTTGAAGAAATTCCTTTGCAGAAAGAATTGGAAGAGGAAGAAAAGGCTGGACATAAGCAGTCAAAGAGAGGATCTAGGAATATGAAGGAAAAAGTCCTTCATATCTAGAGATACCAGAAAGACATGAAGAAGCAACAGAGGGAAAGGTGCTTGAAGAGACAACATCCTGAAAGAAGGAACCTTGAGAACAGTGTTGAGAAAGGGCAGGTCTAGAATAGACCTCTATGACTCCCCTCCTTCCTGGGAACCAGAAACATTCTAGAATAAAAATCTATTCCCTGCTTTGAAAAGAGAACATGTTGGATGGTTCCCTGATCCACTAGATCCTGCAGAAAAAGGGAAAACGAGGGAGCTGGTGAAGAGGAGGCTGAGAAAGGCCAGAGAATAGAGGTAGGGACTTGCAAGCCATGAAATAACCATTTCGGATTATGGAGAGTACCCAGGTATCTGCGGTTATCTGTTGCCTTACAAGAAAGGAAAGTGACTGCCTGAGGGACAGTGGAAACTAGCCGAGGAGAAAGGGAGACTAGATGTGAAACAGAGGCAGATTTGTCAGGAAAGGAAGGATTTTGGCTGCTAGAACTCTAAGTAGGCTTGTCTTGGAAAATGTGCTTAACAGCTCTCTTGTTCCTGGCAAGTTGCCTAGCCTGCCTACAGACAAAAGAAGGTTTAGATGGATAATTCCTCTAGAACTTAGGGACAGGGAAAGCAAAGTTCTGCTTCTAGACCTGTATAATATTACCCTTATCCTGAAGAGTTTCAAACAATTCTGCATCAACAGTACCAAAAAGCTTCTGGTTGTCTAAAGGGGACTCTAAAAGTTTGGCCTTAATATTTTCAGGTAAGGCTTGAAAGTGCAACCAAAAAGTATCTCCTTAACCAGCTCGGTAAACAGCATACAGATTGAATTCAGAGGTAGTGTTCAGATGAGCGGCAAAGAAATTCGGAGGATTAGGCATCCACATATTACATATGTACCTTATGTTTTGCATGTATGACATACATCTGGTGTATGATGCCTGGAAGGTGCAAAGACTTTGGTATGCTAGCCAACTTTTCAGCTATCCTCAGCAGGATATTCCAAGACTAAAGGATACTGGAACAGTGATAAGGATGCATGTTTTTGCAAAGGACAGCAAATGCTGGTGAAGGGAAGAAAGAGTATGTGTGAACCAAAGGCAAAGGAGATTCCTGTTGTGAGGCCAAATGACTGAAGACATCCATGGTGAATACCACAGGTTGCAAGCTGTACTATCCGTAACCTGTAATACTCACAGGCTGACCATGGACTGGGGCACTGAATAGCACTATCTGGTTTTCTAGCATCTATCTGTTGAACTGTTGGTAATGGGTGATCTCATGTGATGTAGACTTCATCATTTTCTATGATGCTTTGTGGCTCATGTTTCCAATGTCTTTCACCCACTTCAATACCATAATGTTTGCACAATCACCAGTACAACAGTCATGCCACATTATTATGTTTACTCCATTGTAAAGTTTCAAATATACCCTTAGACTCTGGCCCAAATTTAGACCGCCCCAGAACTTCTCTTTTATGTATAGGACAAATATAATCATTGTCATTCTTACAAGGGAAGTACTCTGTTTTGCCTTCTGAAGTTTTATGCTATTTCCCAACATTTAGGATTCCTTTTCCAAGCTGAACCAGAAGACAGCTCTGTTTCTTTAATATGTAATCATGTCACTGAAACCTACAAAATCTCATGCATGTAATGCATGCTACCAGTTTATCACGTCACTCTGTATATAAAAAATGTAGTGCTTCAACTTACCAATGCATCTTTCGCGCAACGTCTTCAATGTTGCTGACAGGGGGTAGGATCTCTCTTGTCCCCTACTTTCATGAAAGGCTGCATTATCTGCCTCTACTTCCATGGCACAGCGGGCATTGTTAACCACATCAGTAAGATGCTCCTCCTCATCTTCTTCAAAATCATCTGGGTAATCAGTGCAATCAACTTCATCAGATGTCTCTTTTTTGGATGTGAGAAAAAATACTTATTAATAATGACAAACATTTGAATTCCAAAAAGATCCTTAATCCTCCTCCACAGTACATGCTAACTATATATATATATATATATATGTATATATATATATATATATATATATATATATATATATATATATATATATATATATACACACATACATATACACATACATATATGTATATATATATACATACATACAACACAGACGTTATCTATTGTAATGTATACTACTGCTTCTGTTTTTCTGTGCTACTGTAAATACATATTTAAGCATACTTTTATAACTGTAAATGTCAGATGATAAACGAGCAAAAACAGATGTTGTAAAGCTATATATTCAGAGTGCATCTTTTTCTGGATGTGTTTCAGTTTTTGCCAAACTAAAATTACCTTAACATACATATGTATTTGTTACCAGTTGTCCTAAATGTACAGTTTTTGTTTATACTAGTGATATTTTATAACTAAGGAATGAAAGAAAAGCATACAGAAGACAAATCGAATGTTAGCAAAATACATTACTGTGTCTATTTTTACTGCTTTTACAGATCACAGCTTGATTGCCTGAAGTTTGGGAGGCAGCATAGTTAACAACTGTACCTCATTATAAGGAGTATTCCTCTGTCTGTGTGTTAAAAATTTCTAGTTTAGTTAATACATATCTAGATGCTAGATATTTGTATCATCTGTGCAATGAACAATAACTTCTACTCTGAACCTAGCTAATTGTTCTACACTATATCCTTATAAAATAATTTCTTATCAATATATTCAATTTCTTTCTTAAAATCCATTGGTTGAGTACGTAAACTTTTAGCCCTTACAATGTATAAATACTGGAGGGAATTAATTACTAACCTAGGATGGTCATTCGCATGCAAAAATATTTAAACCAGTTATGTTTAATAACAGTGGTACAAAGACTACTATTTATTACATATAACGTCAAATCCAAAATTTTATACCATTTTGGCTGGTATGAGAAGTAAAATTCAGACCATATCTATTATTAATATTCTAGCAATAGAATTGCTTGTTGTATTTCTCCTTTTAAAATGAAAATTAGATCATCCACAAAACAGTAATATGCAATACTTCAACATTTTTCATTCACAAAAGGATAAATAAATTCTCTTTCAAACATTCCCATAAAATAGATTCTCATATGAAGTTGCAAATCTGGCCCCCACTGCTGTTTCATAATTCTGTATATAAAAATCTTTCCCAGAATGAAAACAATTATGCCAGGGCAAATTCCACTACCTCTAATACAAATATACTTTATGAATTTTCACCCAAGAACATTCTCAAAGCATCCAGGCCATCATTATGTTTTATTTTTCCATAAAGATGTTTACATCACATACCATACAATAGTAATCATGTTCCCATTGTATGTTCTGTAATTTCATCTTGCAAAGGCTTTAAAAAAGTACAAACTAGTGAAAGGTATAAAACAACTTCCAAAACAAAACCAAGAGACCATCAACCACCAATAGGTAAAAGCTTCCACAGACATTTTAATATCCAACAAAACCAGTGAAGTAAGCGCTTTCGTCTTGCTTCAGTGAACAAAACTTCATCAGACTAGTACAAAAAAACAAAAAAAAAACAAAATAAATTTCTTTAAATAGATCCCCGGGTCACATGATGAGTTAATTAATGAATTAGTTACATCATAAAATCAGCACTTTAAAATGTTAAAACAACACAACAGGGCTAAACTGAACTAATGATCCACATATTTTTATATATGTTTGTATACAAACTCATATGTACGTACACATATTTTCTTTTATGCAAACCTGTTAAATCAAATTAGAATTTTAAATATAAAGGTGACTGCTTCAAGTTTGTACAACCATGTCCCCTACAGAGTACACTACCTTTGTAGGCTTCTCAATTTTAAAATACAAGCTAGGGAACATGCATCATTCTAGCCCGGTGGGGTGTAGACATTTAACCTTATTTGCCATAGTAGTTCCTGTAATTCTAATTTTAAAGACAGGGGGCCACCCTGAGGGTCTGGTTCAACTTGGTCTATAATCCTAAAACCAAAACTATGTTCAGGGTGTTCGTGTACATGTTTTGTTAACATATTCTCCATTTTTGATTTTTTTTAATACTGTATATGTGCTCGTATACACTTTCTTTAAACTTTCAGTCGGTTTTCCCGACATAATAGCAAGAACATAATTTACAAGTAGCTAGGTAGACAACACTTTTGGAACCACAATTAAACCTTTTGTTGTACTTATACTTTTTATCCCTAATACAGAAAGTGGACCCTACTTCCATAAATCTGCAGTTTTTAGTGTACCCTGTAGGGGACATGGTTGTACAAACCCGAAGCAGTTACCTTTATATTTAAAATTCTAATTTGATTTTAACAGGATTGCATAAAAGAAAATATGTGTACATATATATGAGTTTGTATATAAACATATATAAAAATATGTGGATCATTAGTTCAGTTTAGCCCTGTTGTGTTGTTTTAACATTTTAAAGTACTGATTTTATGATGTAACTAATTCATTAGTTAACTCGTCATGTGACCTGGGGATCTATTTAAAGCAATTGATTTTGGGGGTTTTTTTGTACGAATCTCATGAAGTTTTGTTCACTGAAGCAAGACGAAAGAACTTACTTCACTGGTTTTGTTGGATATTAAAACGTCTGTGAAGGTTTTAAAAAACTCCATTCAGTCCTGGTTAAATAAAACGATTATGCCTGCAGCCTTAGTCCTATGAAATAAAGAGGATGGACCTACTCTTTTCAGATCTAAGTACATACTTTAATATTGAGGAAAGAAAAGAAGAAAAATAAATAATAATTATGAATAAAGTAAGGGTAGAGGTAATCCAATTAATTGAATTTCTAGAGGTGTATGCTTGCCAGAACAAAAATGAAGGGGAAAAAACATGCAGACTGTTTGTCCATTTTAATCAAGAAATAAAAATAACTCTGAAATCAAAATTTTGTAATATATTACAAGTCCGAAAGCTGTACAAGGAGACATCTGTAAGTAACAAGTATGCGGGGTCTTCACTTCAGACACTTTTATTCCTTGCATGTTCTTCTAAATGAAGAAAAATGCAGGGGTGAGAAATAATGTCCTTTCCAGTATGTTTTGAAAGCTTATGCCTCTCTGCTGTAAGGCTGTACAGTTTGTGCACGTGGTTTGAATGTCATGAGGGAGATATGGAGGAAAAAACAACAAGTATCAGCACCTCTAGGGCCTGGTTCATTAAATGGCCATTAAGAAATGAGCATCTTCCTAAAACAGAAAGAGAAACTGAAGGACACGACATCTGCTAAGAAATCAAAATAATGAGAAGAACTTATGCAACCCAAGGGAGCTAATTAATCTAAGTACAATCATTAGTAAACAGCAGGTTAAGACTTATGACCTTGAAAATAGATGACACATATGAAACATTGTAATGCTGGGCCAACAGACAGTCCTAAATCAGACAATATTTAGAAAAAAGATTTGCTTACTGCATTCAACATAAGCATGTCCCAAGGAACGACTCCATTTAGACAGACCATAAGCAGACAGGGAATGCATATTTAAAAACATCCTGATGTGTGGTGTGCACAAATTGCTGCCATTAAACAACAGGAGTAATATAAAGCTTCAAATATGAAATAAAAGGACATTCTTACAATGTGTGAAAAATAGAAATACTTCAGGATTTCTCCTTGGTACTGCACAAATTAATAAAACATCGAAAATATATGCACATTTGTGGAATCTTGAAGTCTAGAACTGGCTTAACGTCCTAGACAGAGCTGATTATGGCGTAGCAAGGACAAACTTTCTGTTTAAATCTCTGAAGCCGGTAATTCATTTTGTTAGTGGCTTGGTGGATCCATTTTAAGAAGTCAGGAGAGGGAGCTAAGATAATCCAGCACCAATGCAGGAGGTGAAGACACAGAAGATAAAGAACATTACAAAACAGATGTAACTGACTTTGATCTCTCGAATATGAAAGAGGACAGCTTTAGATACAGAAGAGTAGTGCAAAGCGCCAAATAAGCCTGCAGCGTTGACATACAGAAACTCAAGTTGGATAGCAAAATACAGCCTTTGAACCAGGTAGTTACTCAGAAAGTTTGCACTGCAGAAGATGGAAGAAGATATTATGGTGTAGAAAGAAGTGGAAGAGTTTGACTGGACTGAGAAAATGAAGCAGGAGAGACCCTATCTGCATACCTGTGAAGGAAAATCAATTAATCAAAGTAGCAAGCCAGCAGGAAATACCGTTAGTACAAAAAGACTCAACATATTTACTAACATCATACTTAGAAAGGTTGCTGGGGTTACAGACTGTGAAGAATGGGCAAAGCAATATTTAGGGTGGTCAAAGGGAGCAGCTGCCCTGAGTGCAAGATGTTATAGGGTGGAATTGGCACTGTCAAATGGGTGCGAAATGACAATTGGTCCCTGCAAGCAATCTTTCTAATTACGTAAGCAACCATAATCTCAGTCATGGTTTCTTAAATGCCTCTCCTTCAGTCAGTGGTATGATTTGTGTTATTAAGTGCAAGTTACAGGCAGCCCTGGCAACCACTTAAGTAGCCATGACTGAGATCTCTGCTGCATAAATTATTTTCAAGACTGTTTGCAGAAAAAAAGAGTGCGTGTCTGTGTGTGTGTGTGTGTGTGTGTGTGTGTGTGTGTGTGTGTGTGTGTGTGTGTGTGTGTGTGTGTGTGTGTGTCTGCAGATACTTATATATAGTAAAGTATGTACCATAACTAGCCATCTGTGTTGTCCATTTTCATTCTTCCTTAACTTAAGGGTCATGGATCCAACCTCGGATCTGACTTGGCCACATTTCACAGACTTCAGATCCAACTCTCGAGCTCCTCCCTATAGTCATAATTCCCGAGTCCATCCCCAATACCTCAGATCAAGTTTGCTGCCTTAAACGTTTTATTATGTGATAGCAGAGAAGAAGAGAAATTAAACCACGGCTCAAACCTTTCTTCCTCGACATATGAGACAAAGTCCACAGCCATGTAAATCTTGGTGGCAGTCATGAAAGTATATTCCAGAGTACTGCTCAACCAAAGGCAGCTCATCTTCTGGAGATTATATCCAATTTGTAATCAGACCATGTGGCTGCTGCACAGATATTAATGGAAGTTTTTAGACCAGAAGGCAGATAAAGTGGCTATAGAGCTAGTAGAATGGTCCTTAGGTGGTTTTGGTAGGGGGAGGCCTTACTGAGAATATATCCAGGAAATGTAATTAGTTATCCATGTGGTCAATGTAACTTTAGAAACTGGGGAACTCAGTAGGCTAAGTGAAAAATAAATAAACAACTGTTCCATTTTTCTGAAATCTTTTGTTCTGTGTAAGTAAAAACATAGTTGTCTATGCACATCTAAAATATGTAGCACATATTCTCCCTTGTTTGAAAATGTTGGAAAGAAGACTGGTAACTGAGTGGTTTGATTTATATTTGACTTAGAAAAAAATTATGGCAGGAAAGAAGGACTGGTTCTTAAGGCAATTCTGTCTTTATGAAAAACAATGTAAGGAACTTTTGATGAAAGAGCCTGGAGTTTGGAAATCCTTTTAGCAGACGTTATAGCAACTAAAAAGGCGGTTTTCCAAGACAGGAACTTTGTCAGTTTTTGCTGAAGGTTCAGAAGGTTGTTAAGTTAAACCCTGAAGTACTACTGTTAAATCCCAGGGAGGTGGTGGTCTTTCACTGGAGGTCTAAGCAGGAAGATGCCCCTTCAGGAAAGCCTTACACAATGTGGAAGCAGCCAAGCAAGAAGTATTATCTCCTGAATAAAAGTTTGATATGACTGCCAACTGTACTTTGATTGTGGAAAAACTAGCACCTTCTTTAAAAAGAGAAGCTAAAAAGTCCAGTACAGCAGAAATGGGGCAGTGAAGGGATCAATGTTATTTTTCAGGGCCCAAACTGAAAATCTTTTCCATTTACTTTTGTAAATCCTCTTAGTGGCGTCTTTTTTGTGAGGATAAAAGTATACTGTGAACCAGGGAAGAAAGCCTGGGCTATCTAGCTACTAATTGGACTAGAGAATCCATGCAGTTAGTTTGAGGGCTGGGAAATTGGAATGTTTTATCCTGGAAGGATGTGACAGAAGGTCTAGACTGGGGTTCAGTATCCAAGGAAGATACCAAAAATGAAACCAAAGGAAGGGGAACTAGACCTGGTAAGGCCAGACAGGGGCAATGAGGATAACCAAGCTCTTCAACTGGATGGCTTTGTATAGGATAGGCGTAAAGAAGACCAGAGGGCCAAATGTGGACTAGGGCATCTCTCAGTGACTCCCCCTGAGGGGGAATTAGGGCAAAGTATCTTCTGCAATTGTTGTTGTTGGGAGAGGCAAAAAGACTGCAGCAAGATTGGCATCAATGACTGTAAATTTCCTCTGCCACTGACTGATTGACAGACCACTCATGAGGCATCAGAATGAGCCTGCTGAGTTTGTCCACTTGTAATTTGGATTTCCCTGGAATGTGCATTGCTACTAGAAAGTGGTTGGAGGAGATCACCCACTGACAATCTCATAAGTTCTCATCAGAGGGGGTAAGTTTGAGTTCCCCCTTGTTTGCTGATGTGCTACACCAGACATGCTGTCAGTTTGGATCTCAATGGTTCCTAGGGGGAGAACATCTTAAAATGCCTGCAATGTAAGTAGGACTACTCTCATCTCCAGGGCACTAATATGCAAATTGGTTTCTTAGGGGGATCACGTGCCTTGGACCATCCTTAACAAGAAATGCCCCTCACCACACTAGTTGGCAGATGTCCATGGTCACTGTGGCTGCTGGGGGAGACAGAATGAAGGAGTGACCTATGTAAATGTCATCTGACTGGATCCACCAGTAAATATGATTTGTGCATAACAGAGTTAAGTCTGACTGGGATGGACAGGAGCTGTTGATGAATAGACATTGAACAGCTAGAGTCCATTGAATGACATGCATATAGGAACATGCTAACAGGACTAATACTATACATGCTGCCAAGGAACCTAAGGCTTAAAGAATAAATCTGGCAGGATGAGCATGAGGAGAAAGAATCTGATGACCTAAGATCTGATCATGCATATGCAATGAGGAGGTAAAGGAGCAGTCTAACATATTGCGTTTAGATGTGCACCAATGAACTCCAGGCTCTTCACTGGAAGCAGTTTGGATTTGGGAAAACTGACTGCAATGCCTAGTGACTGGCAAATTTGTAGCAATTAGTCCCTGGACTGTTATAAGAGATACATGGTTGGGGCAGTTAGAAGCCAGTTGTTTAGGTATGGAAACACTCTTAATCCTTGCAGTCTCTGGTGAGCTGCTACTGCTACCATACACTTGGTAAACACCCTGGGGGCTGTGGTGAATCCAAAGGGCAGGGATCTGAACTGACAGTGACTGGCTCCCAGCCGAAAGCACAAATCTCTTCGGGAGCATCTGTTTATTTTGATGTAATAGTACGTGTCCTGATGATTAATTGAGCACATCCAATCGTCCTTGTGTAACTGACGCAGAATGGACTGAAACATGAGCATTTGGAACTTCGATTTCCTCACAACCTGGTTCAGGTTGCTTAGATCCAAAATTGGTCTTAGGTTCCCTGTCTTCTTTTGCACTAAAAAGTAACTTGAGTAAGTTCCAAATTCTCTCTGGTCTAGTGGGACCTCCTGGATGACTATTGTCCAGCAGCTTCTGAATTTCTTCAGCTGCAGCTTCTCTCTGACTGGGTGGAACATCAGGAAGCTTTCTTCATTTGGAAGATGACATTTGGGAAAATGGTATAAAGTTACTTCTGGATATTATTTTTAGCACCTAAGAATCTTTTTTTACAGCGGCCCAGGCATCTGTGTGCAAGGACAAGTATCACCCAACAGCTTCCAAAGGCAGGCAGTTTGGCAGCACTTCAGGAGTGCTGAAAGGGTCAGTCCAGAAAGGAATCTTAGAAACCTTGATTTCGCAGGCCTCCTTTGCCATGATGAAAGTGTCTTCTGTTTCAAGAGTTGCCTCTGCATGAATCCTGGAAAGATCCCTGGGATTTACAGAACCACATTTTCTTGCCTTCTCTTTGATTCCTTGAAAAGGATCATTGAGGGGTAGAAAAACAAATTCCAACAGCAGACAGGGTCTTTCCTTCCTGTTTACTGTGGGAAACTGTTTTTTTCACAGAAGGGCCAAACAGGGACGTTCCATCAAAAGAAGCATTGATGAAAGAAGACTTGAAAGGCTCCATAAAGTCACATAACTACATCCAGGCATGTCTCCTTATGCCTATGGCTGAACCAGTGGCCTGTGAGGTGCCTTCTGCTGCATGAGAAATCAGTTTCATGGATGCACCGGAAATAGGTAAAAGAGTGGCCAGCTATGAAGATGGTCTTTTGTAATCTTCTGCAGACATGGCCTCTGAGAGAGAGATTTTGAGAGTTCCTTGGCTAAATCCCTCTGCAGTCTCATAAAGTGTGTCATATAGTTCAGGGACCTCAAGGCAAAGGTCACTGAAGTAAACACATGCTTTCCAAACATGTCCAACTCTCTGAGCTCTCTGTTAGGGGGGTGGACATAGAAGCACTGTTCTGCAAGTTCCTTCTAGGTGGCTACAGTCACAGTCATTGCATCAAAAGGCACGCCTTTGCTCCAATGGGGTTTATCTTTCAGAGGAGCTACAATTTTGTCTGGACAGCATGGGATAGGTGCAACTGAATCTGATTCCTTCCATGCCTGGTGAGAGCCTAGGTCAACAAGCTCATCGACTGAGGGAGTTACCCAAGACATATATGGGCCAGCACCAACAGCCTCCAAAAGTGCTAACTCCTCAGGGGCATGATTATCTGATGACCAACTACCTTTCTGCTTAAGGATTTTCAAAATTTTTCCAAATGAGACGTCATCAGGTGGTGATCTGCTTCGTCGAAGTCAGTATCTTTGGTGAGAGATTCCAAGAGGGAGTCTATGTGCCTACTTTTATACATTCTTCTTTGGTGAACCTCATCAATGGGATGCCCTGGGAAGGTGTCTGAACAGAAGTGTAGTTCTTTCATGGGAACTGTCTGGATGTTAGATGGAACCATAGAGGGAAAGGGGTAGTATTCAAGGATGTATGAGAGACTGGATCTCTTGAATGAGAAAACATCCCTTCCATAACCTTGAAGGCAGACAGACACAGAGAAGCCATGACCAGCCACAACAAAGTCAAGACTTCCAATGCAGGCGGATCATGACTTTGTCCAGATCCATGCCTTGACAAAGGAACCGGACCCAAGCTATCTAGTACTGAGGCTCTGAGGCACAAGGATCAGAGCAGACTCTTCGATTCACAGACTCATCCCAATCCGAAGGAATATGAGCAGACCTGGTCACAGTGGTCAGGGAAGGTCGAAGATGTAATTCTCTTAGGCTCAGGCACTGGTACTCTCAGAACTGTTGGATCCTGATCAGAAAGAGAAGGATGGATCACAGAAGGAGATACAACTGTATGGGCAGTGGCAGGAAGACTCACAGATCCAATGAGAGATGGAGACACTATAACCCCCATCTGGATTTGAGCTCTGAGGAAATTTCTCATCATCCTATTCACTTCCGCTTCAGAAATACTCTTTTTTTTAATTTCTCCAAATCTTTTGGGTTTTTAATACCATGACGGGAATGGACCCCATTCCTAAGTCAAAGTACGATTAAAGTTCATGAAATTAGTATTGTTTCAGTCTCTGATGTCAGCCAAAAGTGCTCTTTGCTGCACCCACAATGTGCCCAGTAATGACTCCTTCTGCAATTTGTATGAAGTTACATGGATTGGTAACATATCTAAATACGATTGTAGATTCTTTTTTATAAGACCCATTGGTCCTACTATTATTGGAATGGTCTGGGTATCTTTCTTCCACATTGCTCTCATTTCTGCCAATAGATCCTGGTATTTCATGACTTTGTATCTCCCTGTATGCAAGACACAGTAGTCACTGGGTGAGGCGATTTCAATGATCATTGATCAATGCTACTCTTCTCTTCTTTTCGTGGACCACTATATCCAGTTTTCTAGCATCTATCTTTTCAACTGTTGGTAATGGGTGATCCCATGTGATATAAACTTCATCATTTTCTATGATGCTTTGTGGCTCATGTTTCCAGTGTTTTTCAGACACTTCAATACCATAATGTCTGCACAATCCCCAGTGCAACAATCTTGCCACATTATTATGCCTTTCAGTATACAGTCCTTCTGCCACTAGTATGTTACAACCAGCAACAAATTGTGCGACTATTTCCAATTTGGTTTTATAAAACCTACATTTGTCTGTATTTACCACATGTTCAATGAACTTTATAAACCAGCGTGTATGTAGCCCACTATCTTGGGCTGCCAATATTAACCTTTCATCTCCTGGTTTGAATTCTCCTCTCCTTAACCATTCCTGTGTTTGTTTTTTATCTACTTCTGGTTTGATTTCCAGCCCTGCTTGACGCCGATATGCTTCTGTCAAATTAAGCAGAGAAGTCATCTTAGATTTATTCTCCTCATGTTTCAAAACTTTCACTACATTTGGGTCTTGTGAGGTCAGCAGATATGTGTGGAATCCCACAATTGCAGATCTATATATGTAATCAGTTTCAAGGAGGCCCATCCCTCCTTCAGAAATGGGAATATATAATCTTGGCATACACTGATTTTTATAAATCATTTAGTGAGCATGAAGCATCCTTCTTGTTTTCCTATCTAATCAATCCAACACATTTTGGGGCCAGTCAATCACTCCAAAACTGTAAGTTAGGACAGGAAGAGCAAATTGGTTTATAGCTTGGATTTTGTTCCTAGATGTCAACGCTGTTTTCAGAATTAATCTTTTGAAGTATTCCTTACAGAGTTTTATTCACATTTCATCCTTCATCAATTCTCAAATATTTATAAACTCTTCTTGCTCAAGTTCTTTTATATCACATTCATATTCCAAACCTGATGTTTTCCTGGTGATGCAGTTTTCCTGCTTTAAAGGTTGCTTTTGCACACTTATCAAAATCAAATGTCATTCTTGTATCATCTGAAAAAGTTTTAACAACCTACAGCTGTCCTTTCAGTTCCTCATCTGATGAGCTATACAGTTTTAAATCATCAACAAAGAGAAGATGAGAAGTCTTTACACTTTGTTGTTTTCTAGGAGCCAGATTATAGCCATGACCTAAGCTGTTAAGTAGACAGTTTAATGGATTATGGGCAAGGCAAAACAGCAGCGGTGACAAAGAGTCACCCTGGAATATCCCCCTTTGAATTTCTATCCGTGGGACAATAATTTGTCCTTTATCATGGCTTAACTGCAAAGTGACCAAACCAAAAATACGCAAGGAAGACAAAAGTGCACGGATCAAACCAATGTAATATTAAGTCCAAAAAATATACAGCACAAGGGAAAGATGAAAAAATCTTTAAGAATTTATTGTGGCAAACCCCATAGATACAGTGGAATGAATGTTTTCTGATGCACTGAAGAAGGCTACAACTTTCTAGCTGAAACCGGTTTGCTTTTACTGTATCTATGGGGTTTGCCACAATAAATTCTTAAAGATTTTTTCATCTTTCCCTTGTGCTGGATATTTTTTTGGACTTAATATTAATTGCAAAGTGGTCTGCCACTGTTTCATGGTCACTGTAACATAGTTGATTAGTGTAGGGTGTATCTTATACATTTTTAAGCACTCTTTTATCCATGAATGTGGGATAATATCAAATGCTTTTTTGTAGTCAATCGATGCCATACTAAGATTCTTCCCTTTTTTACAGTTCTCCACTATGACTTTATTTAACAACAAATGATCCTTTGTTCCATATGACTTTCTTTTATTGCCCTAATAATATCACAAAGATGGAACATAGAAAAGAAGATCAGTAAAGTAGAAGTTAAAAAAATAGAAGTTGAAGTTATGGAGTGCCTGCGAAGTGAAGGATTTGATGTAGCAAGTCTAACACAGGTTACATCACAGCAGGATGGAGTGAGTCAGAAAACATCTGAAGAAATATGGACATGGGAAAGAAAATGAGATTTAATATGGTATAATATTTATGCAAAGGAGAAAGCAAAACTAACCAATACAAAAAGATCAGAACTAAAGATATCTGAAGAGAAATGCAGGCAAAGGAATCCAGACATGGAAAACTTTACAATACAAAAAATAAGAAGACAAAGAGGAAAAGTAGAAAAGGAGATTAGTAATGGAGAAGTTAAGAAATAAAAAGTGAGGTTATGGAGTACCTGCAAAGTGAATGATTCAGTGTAGAAAATCTAATTCAGAAAGCACCACAACAGGATAGAGTAATGGCTATCCAAATTAAGGGGAGACCAGTGGAACAAGAAGCAACTAGTCAGGTGCCATATGAAGATAATTTGAAGCCTTCCACAGGAAACCAGTATAGACGTTCACTTGAAGCTAGACAGCAAAGGAAGGAACAGGAAACTGTGAAAACTGATGCAGTCAATGTTGAAGAGTGATAGGCCATTGAGTTCCCATATGATAGATCAACCGATGGCACAGGATGAAATTAACGAGAATATGCCACAAGAAGATTCTATAGAATCTTCTATAGAATAAACAAACTTCATCGGATCTGATGAAGTTTGTTTATTACAGACAAAAGCGTTAATCTTCTACAGAATGCCCACACGAATTGGAAAACAAGGGATGTGCCCTCAGTTTGGAAGAAAATGAGCTAAGAGCAGAGTTGCTTGATTTAGTAGACATAGACAAATATGCTAAGATCAATGAAAGAAATAAATGCAGAAGGTTAATAAACCTCAAAAAGTCAGAAGTCTGATAAAACAAATGAACACAGTAATTAGGACTGTTCATAGAGATCCATGTGATTTAACAGAAGTAAACAGGATACATTACTGTGCTGCTAAATTAATAACTGATAAAGTTCTACTACAAGAACACAGGGTAGTGAGGGAAAGAAAGGGGAGAAATTGAACACCATCATGGAATTATCGAAGAGAGAATACTATAAAGCAACTAAGACAAGAAGTGTCACTATCAGAAGAGTATAGAAGAGGGAACAGATCAACAAAAATACTCCGAAAGATAGACGTGATAAAAGCAATGCACAGTATTAGAACAGACCAGGATCTATCACGCAGTATCGCAAATAAACACAAAAAATTTCAGCACAGACAGAAAAACTTAGAAGATATGATAAAGGAAAAATACAAAATAAACAATTTATTGATGATCCAAAAAGGTTTTATAGAGAATTGGGAAATAAGGTAAAAGGAATTGAAAGACTGCCAAAAAAAAGAAGAAATAGATACATTTTGGAAAAGTATCTATGAAGATCCTGTGGAACATAAAGATGCTAACAGGATAGAAGAAGTTAAAGAAAGAACAAGAGGTTTAAAGGTACAGGATATGAAATGGGATGAAGTAACAGCCGGAGAGATTGAAACAAAGTTAAGAAAAGCCTCTAATTGGAAAACCCCAGGCCCAGATGCAGTACCTAACTTTTGGATGAAAATATTAACATCTTTGCATGAAGATTTAGCCATGAATAAGAACAATTTACATGTGCACCCCGAACAGACACCAACCTGGTTAAAAACAGGAAAAGCAATGCTCCTTCTTAAGAGTAAATCTGCAAGCTACCCTAAAAATTAGAGGCCACTAACTTGCCTTCTGACAACGTATAAACTATACACGGGAACTGATGCTGACAGAGTTTATAGTCATTTAGAAGAAAACAATTATGGCAGTAAAACAAAAGGGCAATAAAAGAAAGTCATATGGAGCAAAGGAAAAAAAAAACCTATCCACTTCCGCTTCAGAAAGACTCCTGGAGGACCTGACAGATGATTTAGTAGACTGAGGTCTGGAGTGTTTTCTCAGAGTTTGCATAAGTGAAGAGTGGAGCCAAGGAGAAATAAGGTCGACCATGAACTCGGGTGAGCAAGCTCTCAGTGTACATGAAGTGCTAGGTATCAGATACGATTATTTCAGATCTATAGGTTGGACAGTGGGACTGGCTAATAACTATCAAATGCAAAGACTTGAGATTTTCTCTTTGGATCCAAAGAACTTGGATCCGATGAATTTCAAAATTTTTGTGGGGGCTCAGAGAATGACCAAGTTTTTGGAGATTTTAGTGGAGATCACTTCCTAAGCTCAAATGGAGCCTTGAATGATTTGCTGGGGGTTTAAGCCCCAGAGGAGGAAAAAGAGGAAGAAGAACAAGAGGCATAAGAAGAGGAAGAGGAAGAAGAAGAGGAAGTGGAAGAAGAAGAAGAGGAAGAAGAAGATGATAATCCTTTGAGGGCAAGTTTGTCTCATCTGTCCCAACAGCCCTGGATTTAAACATGGTAAAACTGGTACAAGTTGTACCCAGATGTGCTGCTTTCCCTGTGGGCATCCAAGTTCAGAATTATGTGCCCACAGGAAGTCCATTTTTTAAATCCTGTAGGCTTCTCAGCCATATTAACTGTCAATAATAAGAACGAAAATTAGGATAGAATGGAAAGTAAATTATAACTAACTTTATTTCTTAAAAGGTAAATTAAGATTGTAGAAAGAAGGACTACCGACAATGGTAGTTATAAATACCCTATTTATCTGCGCAAAAAAGAGGGATAGCAAAGGGTAAATATATATAAAGACAGGTACAAATAATGGTACATGAAAGTTACCATGAAAACGTAAATCACTAACAGACAGAATACATCAAACTACTGAGAGGGAGGGGGAACTATAAAGTAAATTACTAATCAGAAAAGGAAGTGGTTTTAATACTCAAAAAATACTTACTACACAACCTGAAACAATAACAGAGTGGAGCCATGTCCATGCGAGATGGCAGAAAATGAGATCTAAGGTACTGGGGATGGACTACAGCATTATGGGTTCATGGAGGAGCTCAAGAGTTGGATCCTAAGTCTGTGAAATGCAGCTGAGTTGGATCCAAGGTCAGAGCCATAATCCATACATTGAAGAATAATGAAAAGGACAACATCAGATGTGTGTGTGTGTGTGTGTGTGTGTGTGTGTGTGTGTGTGTGTGTGTGTGTGTGTGTATATATATATATATATATATATATATATATATATATATATAGATAGATATATATAGACAGATATATATGAGTCTACTGCTTTTGGTCGAATTACGTTTGATCAAAAATGATTTCAGGCAGCCCACTTCACTGAAAGCTCATTGGTCGAATTCCGTTTGGTCGAAAATGGAATACAGCAAGTGCCCCACTGCAGTGCGACCTTGGAATAAGAATATAAAGTTAAAGGGGGGGTGTGGGGGCATAGCCCCCCCACATTTTGCAACTAGTTTTTACTGACGTCATATGTTTCAATGTATTTTTAATGGATACACAAGTATATAATAGTGAATACACTGCAATTATGGGGGAGGGCTATGGCCCCACTCCCCTAAATTTACATTCTCACTCCAGGGTCGCACTGCAGTGATGCAGGGGCTATATTCCATTTGCGACCAAATGAGTTTTCAGTGAAATGCATTTTCGGTGAAGTGGGCTGCCTGAAATCATTTTCGACCAAATGTACTTCGACCAAAAGCAGTAGACCCATATATATATATATATATATATATATATATATATATATATATGTATACATATATATATATATATATATATATATATGTGTGTGGTTTCAGTTCAGAATTACTGAAAACTCGAAGTTCATATGGTCGAGACCATATGATCGAGTTTTCAGAAACTCGAAAGTCTTAACTGAAATAAAAAAAGAAAATATCCAAAGACATGGTTTCTGCAGGGGGACAAGCCCTCCTACACCCTCCGTACTTAAATATACCACATATATAGATCACAGTGTGTGTGATCGCACTATAGTGAGGAAACAGGAAATCTCACGTTCTGCGCTTCTGCATACAGCACGGAACGAGAGATTTCCCTTTTCCCCATTGTAGCGAGATTTTGGATTTGGTATATTTAAGTAGGGGGGGTGTGGGGGGAGCAGGGGCAGCTTGCCCCCCCTGCAGAAACAATGTCTTTGGATATTTTTTTTATTTCAGTTCAGACTTTCAAGTTTCTGAAAACTCGATCATATGGTCTCGACCATATGAAGTTCAAGTTTTCAGTAATTCGAGATTCTGAAGTGAAACCATATACACACATACACACATTTATATATATTCATTCTCACTCCAGGGTCACACTGCAGTGATGCAGGGGCTATATTCCATTTTCGACCAAATGGAATTCGACCAAATGGGTTTTCAGTGAAATGCATTTTCGGTGAAATATATATATATATATATATATATATATATATATATATATATATATATATATATATATATATATAAAACAGTGATAATTACATCAGTTATAAATGATTAGCAACCAACACATAAAATAGTGCGTGCGTGCATGCGCACGTGTGTGTGTGTTTTACATACCTACACCAAAATATTAATAATTACATCAATGAAAAATAATTAACAATTATTACATGCAAAAAAATATAAAATCAATCTGAAGCATTAATAACAGTGTTAGATTTAGACTTGGCTTAAGCTGTGTCAGACAATGCATTTGTCCTGGACTCTCTTCTCACAGATGTTCCCCACTGCTGTACTGGTAACCAGAAAAAAACTACAGCATTGGGTCAGTAACAAGCGACCTTAGATACTCACAACATGAAGCTTTATCGGCAACTGTTGTTTGTAAAAGTGTAATGAGTAATAAAGGCATGAGCATTAGACCATGTGCCTGCTGCACATATATCACTAATGGACATTTTTAGACCAGAAGGCAGATGAGGTGGCCATAGATCTAGTAGAATTTACCTTAGTTGGTTTTGGTAGGGGAGGCCTTGTTGAGAACATACCCAGGAAATGCAATTAGTTATCCACTTGGTCAATGTAACTTTAGAATTGGGGAATCCAGTAGGCTAATTGAAAAAAAAAATAAACAGCTGGTCCATTTTTTTGAAATCTTTTGTTCTGTGAAATTAATTTGTTATGTAATGTGAAATTAAAAATGTAGTTGTCTATGCACATCTAAAAGATGTGGCACGTATTCTACCTTGTTCGGAAATTTGGAAAGGAAGTGGTTTTAATACTCAAAACACACTACACAACCCAAAACACTATAAGAGTGGATCCGTGTCTAAGCGAGATGGCAGCAAATGAGATCTAAAGTATTGGGGATGGACTACAGCATTATGGGTACAGGGAGGAGCTCAAGAGTTGGATTCTAAGTATGTGAAATGCAGCTAAGTTGGATCCAAGGTCAGATCCATAACCCATACGTTGAGGAATAATGAAAAGAACAACATCAGATATATTTGTATACACATACAAATTATATATATATATATATATATATATATATATATATATATATATATATATATATATATATATATATATATATATACATACACACACACACACACACACACACACACACACATATATATATATATATACACACACACACACAAACACACTAAAACAGTAATAATTACATAAATTAAAAATGATTAGCAACTAATACACAAAACACTGTGTGTGTGTGTGTGTGTGTGTGTGTGTGTGTGTGTGTGTGTGTGTGTGTGTTTGTTTATACATATTTACATGAAAATATTAGCAAAAAAACACAGTCCACAGCACCACGGAGAATGAGATGTCCAGGAAAAAGTTTTTTTTTTTTTTTTTTTTTTTTATATAAAACCAGTATTAATCCTATACATTAATATAATAATATATAAATAAAACCTTTTGGTTGAACGTCTCATTCTCTGTGGTGCTGTGGACTGTGTTTTTTGCTGGTTTGTTTGCTGGGTCTGCCTTTTTTTACACCAAAATATTAATAATTACATCAATGAAAAAGAATTAGTAATTATTACATGGAAAAAAAATAAAATCAGTCTGAAGTATCATTAATAGTGTTGGATTTAGGCCTGGATTAAGCTGGGTCAAACACTGCATTTGTCTTGGGCTCTCTTCTCATGGACGTCCCCCACCACTGTGCTGGTATCCAGAAAAAAACTATAGCATTGACTCAGCAACAAACTACCTTAGATACCCACAACATGCAGCTTTGTCAGCAATGGTGACTGTTTAAGCAGCAGCAATTTTTGAGGCATGCAAACCACCCCAAGTCCTTGGCTCGTGCCCTCTTACCACTTGCATTGATGAAATGATAGAAAGGAAGGAAGCACCGGGTTATAGAAAGAAAAGAGTGCATCAGTATCTGTGTGGTTATAAAAATAAAAACACAAAAATCACGAACTGCACCAAACTGTTTAATGAAGAGCTGAAGGCTCCCAAATACTAAGCGCTTTCACCAACAAATGATGGCTTCTTCAGAGTAAAAGGAGCACATAATCACAGGTTTTAAATACAAAATTCCACATTTGCTTTGACCAATCAAATTTCTTGATTAATTACAATCCCAATATACATACTGATCTAACTCACAAGTACCATAAAACATACACATAAAACTTGCTAAAAGGCATGTGCTAAAATATTTATTTGTTTCCATATACACTCACATATAATCACTTTAAATATACTTGTTGCACATATATTGATGTCAAAACCTTGATTGTAAATAATTTACTTTTCCATAGCAACTAACAGCTAAAAGACCTTAAACAACCATAGCCCTTTGTTTCAAAATAGGCTTAATAGAAATGTGATCATTAAGCCCAGGGTGAGTTGTTGCATCTAGAATCACCTGCCATTTAAATTCTAAAGACTCTACTCTAGTATTGTCATCACCGCCTCTCTCACTTGTCAGCACTCTGTCAATAATAAAAATATAAACTTTTTAAAATAAACACAATTCTTGGAATGTAAATACAATGCATTGTGGCTGTCCTTGTTTTTGATGGCCCTCTGGTGTTCTGCTATCCTTTCCCTTAATCTACATATGGTTTTCCCTACATAAAATCCTGCACATGTCGGGCAGGTTGCAAGGTATATCACTTTTTTGGAATTACAACTACATCTACCCGGGCATGAAATTGCCTTGTTGTACCCCCTCACCACCACATAGAGTCCATCATTGATATATCTACAGTACCTACATGTCCCACATTTGTACATTTGTGAATTTGTAAATCTACTTTGTTGTTTTTCATATAGGTTCTTTAAATCTAAACCACTTGAAAAAATTTGGTTTGTGACCAAATTCTTTTTGCGTATTCATATTAAATGCTAGGTCCCAAGATCTCCCAATAATCTCAATAATATTGTATGCCTGTGAATTGTACTTCAAGACAATGGCTCTTGAATCAAACATTTGCAAATGAGTGGACTCAATTCTTTCATTCACCTCAATAATTGAAGTGTTTTTTACCAAAATGGGTTTAAATGATGTTCACCTTCTTTTCATCACCTCTTTTTTTAACTGAAATCAGCAATTTCAATGGGTAACCTCTATCCAAAAAAATTCCTATTAATTTGTACATCTCCCTCTGGTAAGTCTCATCATTGCTTACAAGATGTGACAGACGAACCATCTGCCCTTTAATTACACTTTTACGCTGATGTAATGGGTGACAACTTGAAAAATGCAAAAGGGAATTACTATACATCTCTTTTCTATATATATTACTTTCTAAACCTTCACTTGTCTTGGTAAGTTTAATGTCCAAGAAATCAATAGACTCATTGTCCCACTTATACGTGAAGGAAAGAAACGGAGTAGTAGAACTGAGATATTCCACAAAATTTCTAGCTTCATCTTCATTTCCCTTCCACAAAATAAGTATGTCATCTGAAAATCGGTTGTATAATACAATATGTTCAAAAAAAGGGGTAGGGAACACAAGGGTTTCTTCCCAATGCAGTAAAACAAGGTTAGCAAAAATGGGGGCACATTTGGCCCCCATAGCCACCCCTGAAATTTGGTGGTAAATTTCGCCCTCAAATATCATGTAATTATTTTTAAGTACTAATTCCATGAAATGAACTACATTGTTCAACTTTTACAGTAGTCAAATGTTTACTTCTCATAAGACTTTCTCTAAAGAATTCCAACCCCTCTTCTAGTATATGCTCATGCTTGTTTAGCAACCCTTGTGTATTCTGATCAACATAGGCTGCCAAAGGTTCAGTTTTGGATCCCTTTGCTGCTACTATCGAACTGAAAGGGGGATCATTGATATTTTTACGGATTTTGGGAATGCCGGACACTGCAGGTGTAATCGGGTATTAAACTACCAAAAAACCATAGTCTTTTTGTTGTATTCCCCCTTCCAACAAAGTATCCATTAAAAAGGTGTCAATTTTTTGATATGCTATATTCATCTCACATCTGGAAGCTCTTTGATAGGTACTATCATCATTTAAAACAGTTTCCATTTTGGCTGTATAATCAAGGTGAGTCATAATGACCACCTCTCCACCTTTATCGGGTTTCATTATTCTAATTTCTTTGTTGGTGGTCAATTCTTTCAACACTAATCTCTCTTGTTTAGTAAGGTTATCTTGTTCCCTGATTCTATTCTTCTCCAAATATGTTCATATAGTGTTAACAGATAATTTTTCAAACAATGCCACATCCTTGTCAACAGGTGGAATAAATGTATTTTTCCTAATAAGTGTTGACAGAAAAAAATCATTCTGTACATTTTGCCTTTTAAAATGTAGTGTTTATTTTAAAAAGTTTATATTTTTTGTTATTGACAGGGTGTTGACAAGTGAGAGAGGCAGTGATGACAATACTAGAGTAGAGACTTTACAATTTAAATGGCAGGTGATTCTAGATGCAACAACTCACCTTGGGCTTAATAATCACATTTCTATTAAGCCTATTTTGAAACAAAGGGCTATGGTTGTTTAAGGTCTTTTAGCTGTTAGGTGCTATGGAAAAGTCAATTATTTACATTCAAGGTTTTGACAACAATATATGTGCAACAAGTATGTTTAAAGTGATTATATGTGAGTGTATATGGAAACAAATAAATATTTTAGCAAGTTTTATGTGTATGTTTTATGGTACTTGTGAGTTAGATCAGTATGTATACTGGGATTGTAATTAATCAAGAAATTTGATTGGTCAAAGCAAATGTGGAATTTTGTATTTAAAACCTGTGATTATGTGCTCCTTTTACTCTGAAGAAGCCATCAGTTGATGGTGAAAGCGCTTAGTATTTGGGAGCCTTCAGCTCTTCATTAAATGGTTTGGTGCAGTTCGTGATTTTTGTGTTTTTATTTTTATTAGACTTTACCCTGTTGGGTACAGTCTGTTTTATTAGTTATAATTCTCAGCTACACCTACGTTTTTTTGGGGAACTGGTGCATTTTATTCATTTATTTAACTGTTATATTGTGTTCCGCTTGATTTATATGGAGGCGGTTATAAAAGAGTTAACCATTTCAGTTAAGAAGTTGATGGCGTTGCTGACACAAACCCAGGTGGATGCTGGGAAATCTTCTCAGGTGACGGTGACTGACTCGCAGGCCCAGTTGTTCACATTACATTCCGTTCAGGGTTTGGACATCGAAGAAGATGGTGATGTTACCAATGGTGAAGGTATCCAGAGTGGTGCTGGGGTCAATCAGAACCGAATGGACATTCAACGGTGGCTGCCCGTTCCAGACGTCGACTTCTCGGTCTCGAAGGAGGAGGGAAGGGTTCTTTCGACGCCATCTAAAAAAGCAGTTGGAGCTTTTTGAAACTACATGCCGCAGATTCCGGGGTATTCAATTAGACAACGCATTTCTTTTGAAATCCATCGTTTTGAAGCAAGTACCGAAAGGGCTTAGACTGAACAAAGTGTCGAATGGGATCGAAAAAGGTTCTATTGCTTACAAGCAATTGGTGGATTTATACAATAAAACTGGGTTAGAAATTTTGGACATTATTATCAAAAACAATGAGAGTAAGTTGGAGCTTCTTGAAAAAGAAATAGTAACTTTAAATGAAAGTATTACTAGTGATTTACTGTTTTTTCAATATGTTAAACAATACAATGTTGTGCTCAACAACATTGAAAAGTTTGTTGATAAGAATGTTAAAATCAAAATCAAAAAAGCTATCAAGAGACCTTTCGGACTATAAGAACAATATGGCACACAATTTTGGTTCTAAAAACAACAGGGCAGTTTATAAATATGGCACCAACAACGGGCTGAATTATAATAACAGGGACAATGTATGTGATTATGATGACGAGCATGATTCTGGGGAATGCAATGATGAACACCAAGGTTTTTTAGTAACATCTCCGGGTCCGAGGAGATCCGAATGCCTGAGGAACAAAATAGGGGGAGGATCAGAGAACCAGTCAAACAGTTCCCATTACAAATTTCAACAAGGGAACAACCATCACAATACGAGAGGGCGGTGGTACAGCAACAACAACCAGAGGCGGAGATACTCCAGGGATTTGACTTTTGTTATAACAATGAAACAATTGACATTAACAACTATGGCAATACACTTTTTAGTTTTTTGGAATGTAATACTGACATTGTTGAATCTGCAGTTTGTATAGAAGGGGCTGACAACAGTATTTCAATGGGTGTATTATGTTTGAACAATGATGCAGCTGAATTTAAATGTGAAGCTAATACGAAAGCAGACTTCACTATTTATAATTTAAGTGCTTTGGAAATAAAGGAAATGCATCATGATTTATTAGCAAAGGGGTTTACATATATACCTGCATTTTGCTACAATATTGTGGATTTGATTACAAGCTTGAAATTATATACTAGGCAGTTAAATTTAACACTACATTTTAAATGGCAAAATGTACAGAATGATTTTTTTTTCGTCAACACTTATTAGGAAAAGTACATTTATTCCACCTGTTGACAAGGATGTGGCATTGTTTGAAAAATTATCTGTTAACACTATATGAACATATTTGGAGAAGAATAGAATCAGGGAACAAGATAACCTTACTAAACAAGAGAGATTAGTGTTGAAAGAATTGACCACCAACAAAGAAATTAGAATAATGGGGGAAGGGTGGTCATTATGACTCACCTTGATTATACAGCCAAAATGGAAACTATTTTAAATGATGATAGTACCTATCAAAGAGCTTCTAGATGTTTGATGAATATAGCATATCAAAAAATTTACACCTTTTTAATGGATACTTTGTTGGAAGGGGGAATACAAAAAAAGACTATGGTTTTCTGGTAGTTGAACACCCGATTACACCTGCAGTGTTCGGCATTCCCAAAATCCATAAAAATATCAATGATCCCCCTTTCAGACCGAGAGTAGCAGCAAAGGGATCCAAAACTGAACATTTGGCAGCCTATGTTGATAAGAATACACAAGGGTTGTTACACAAGCATGAGCATATACTGAAGGACTCGTGGCATTGTTTAGAACTACTAAGTACTATTGGCAAGGGTGATTTGAGTTGGTCATTCATTACTATAGACATGGTCAATCTATTTTCTACAATAACTCAAGAAGAGGGGTTGGAATTCTTTAGAGAAAGTCTTTTGAGAAGTAAACATTTGACTACTGTAAAGTTGAACAATGTAGTTAATTTCATGGAATTAGTACTTAAAAATAATTACATGATATTTGAGGGGAAAATTTACCACCAAATTTTAGAGGTGGCTATGGGGACCAAATATGCCCCCATTTTTGCTAACCTTGTTTTACTGCATTGGGAAGAAACCCTTGTGTTCCCTACCCCTTTTTTTGAACATATTCTATTATACAACCGATTTTCAGATGACATACTTATTTTGTGGAAGGGAAATGAAGATGAAGCTAGAAATTTTGTGGAATATCTCAATTCTACTACTCCGTTTCTTTCCTTCACGTATAAGTGGGACAATGAGTCTATTGATTTCTTGGACATTAAACTTACCAAGACAAGTGAAGGTTTAGAAAGTAATATATATATAGAAAAGAGACGTATAGTAATTCTCTTTTGCATTTTTCAAGTTGTCACCCATTTCATCAGCGTAAAAGTGTAATTAAAGGGCAGATGGTTCGTCTGTCACGTCTTGTAAGCAATGATGAGACTTACCAGAGGGAGATGTACAAATTAATAGGAATGTTTTTGGATAGAGGTTACCCACTGAAATTGTTGATTTAAGTTAAAAAAGAGGTGATGAAAAGAAGGTGGACATCATTTAAACCCATTTTGGTAGAAAACACTTCAATTATTGAGGTGAATGAAAGAATTGAGTCCACTCATTCGAAAATGTTTGATTCAAGAGCCATTGTCTTGAAGTACAATTCGCAGGCATACAATATTATTGAGATTATTGGGAGATCTTGGGACCTAGCATTTAATGTAGATGCGCAAAAAGAATTTGGTCACAAACCAAAAGTAATTTTTTCAAGAGGTTTAGATTTAAAGAACCTATTTGAAAAACAACAAAGTAGATTTACAAATTCACAAATGTGGGACATGTAGGTACTGTAGATATATCAATGATGGACCCTATGTGGTGGGGGGGGGGTACAACAAGGCAATTTCATGCCTGGGTAGATGTAGTTGTAATTCCAAAAAAGTGGTATACCTTGCAACCTGCACAACATGTGCAGGATTTTATGTAGGGAAAACCATACATACATTAAGGGAAAGGATAGCAGAACACCAGAGGGCCATCAAAAACAAAGACAGCCACAATGCGTTGTATTTACATTCCAAGAATTGTGTTTATTTTAAAAAGTTTATATTTTTTGTTATTGACAGGGTGTTGACAAGTGAGAGAGGTGGTGATGACAATACTAGAGTAGAGTCTTTAGAATTTAAATGGCAGGTGATTCTAGATGCAACAACTCACCCTGGGCTTAATGATCACATTTCTATTAAGCCTATTTTGAAACAAAGGGCTATGATTGTTTAAGGTCTTTTACCTGTTAGTTGCTATGGAAAAGTCAATTATTTACAATCAAGGTTTTGACATCAATATATGTGCAACAAGTACGTTTAAAGTGATTATATGTGAGTGTATATGGAAACAAATAAATATTTTAGCACATGCTTTTAGCAAGTTTTATGTGTATGTTTTATGGTACTTGTGAGTTAGATCAGTATGTATATTGGGATTGTAATTAATCAAGAAATTTGATTGGTCAAAGCAAATGTGGAATTTTGTATTTAAAACCTGTGATTATGTGCTCCTTTTACTCTGAAGAAGCCAATAGTTGATGGTGAAAGCGCTTAGTATTTGGGAGCCTTCAGCTCTTCATTAAACAGTTTGGTGCAGTTCGTGATTTTTGTGTTTTCATTTTTATCTGTGTGGTTATGTTTACTCATATAACAGAAATGAATATTCTGGACTATTTTACTTCTCTAGCATGTTCTTTATATAAGAGACTTAAAAGTAGGGCTAACTGATTTTTTTTACATGTCTACCAAGTCATAGGGAAAATGTCATACTTTGGAGTAAATGAAGCTGTGGGATGAAATTAAGCACTGTGTTGCCTTGAAATTATTACAGGTAAAGGAGCCCATGATGGTAATGCACTAAAGTGTTCTAATGAAATCTCCAAGGGATAAAGATATAGGTTCATAGGTAGGTACTAGGCTATCTGCCTGAGGGCATTTATAAGCCTAGCCAGACTGTGTCAGCTTTCGCCGCCCCATTGATTAATTAACTGAGCCTCTGTCAAGAAGAGCCAATGAAGTGATCCCAGGTGTGTATTTTCTGTTACCCATCCACTGGTCAAGGTTTCTCTTGAAGAGCTTTGCCTAATGTAGTTAGGAATTTTGTTCCAAAGCATGGGGAGTCTCTGTGACAGGAATCTATCCCTCCAGCATGTTCTATTTATTGTTGAGGCGAGGTTTAGCTCACTAGAGCAAGTGGCTCGCAGTGACTTGGATTTCTTTAGGTGGAGCATGTCCATCAATTCTGAGTTGGACATGGCTTTGTAAGTCAGGCAGAGATCACTTCTGAGTAAGCGATATGCGACTGAGTACAGCTGGAGTTTTTCCAGTCGGGCTGCATAGGACATACATTTGAGGCCAGTAATCCTCTTGGTGAGGTACTTTTGTGGTCTTTCCAGCTGTTGGAAGTGTCTTGTGAAATACATCCCAAATGGGGCATTGTACTCTGTGATGGGTCTGATGAATGACAAACAGAGGGGCACTATAACCTCTTTATTTCTAGATGCGAACCCTTTAGTAATTAGATGGGCTACATAGAAGGATTTCCTAACTACTTTGGCAATATGACTGTCAAAGGAGAGATTACTATCTACCTGGGTCTTCAAATCTCTTATTACCTCTTCTGTATTAAGGGGACTGCCACCTATGTGGTAATTCATTGGTGTTTTGTTTTGTCCCAAACATGTGAAAATATGGTCTTTTGACACATTTTATAGGCATTAATTCACATGTGTACAGTGCTACAGTCTGATATTTTGTATTACACTCCTTTTCCATTTTGGGTGTTGAATTAAACATGTACTCAGAATTCCAATATAAAATAATATTTAAACACTAAAACACTTCTCAATTCCACTCTACAGGATGCAATGTAGGATGAAAAAAATAGAATTACATATCTCTTTTTCCATTACTTCATTGCCCATGAGCATTCCCTTCCAAGATATATGCTAGGAAGGGTATTATGCTGGCAGGAATGTAGCCTACTTTTAAAAACTTATTTTTGTTTAAAAGTCAAGTTTTGTTCAAGTAAAAAACTAAGAATATATCAGTTACTAGAGACCTGCAAACTCTTTACTAAGGTGGAAATGGAATGTGGTAACTGCATTCCATTTTGAACTCTTACACACAGTCTTTAAGGCTGACCAAAACTGATCTGATATTATAGTGTCTTGTTTCTGTTTTTCACCATTTTTAAGTTACTTAAATTATGAAGTTCTTGAGGAATTGTTAACATTTAACTGTCAAAAAGTAAACACGTATTTGAAAAGAATGTATTTAAATATACAAATTATGATGCAGTGTTGCTGTGATATTTCCAAAGTTCATTATCTTTCTTTTAAGCTGTGGATGTGACATGGTCATGCAGCTGCTCTCTTGAGAGACAAGAGAAAACAAACAGAATTCATGAATATAACTCTTTTGTGAGGTTACTTACGAACTTTGTTAGATTTTCTGCCTTTTGGCACTTTCTGTCATTTTTAGTTTTCTGGAGTTAACAGCACCATGCAATGTATCACTTAGTAATAACTTGTCTGTTTTTTGTTTTTGTTAATACTGCTTGTAAGGGAGGGTGGCTGCCACCTTAACCCCCCCTCCCATTTTCTATCTTTAAAAACAAGAAAGGTACACGGGGTTAAAGAAGGCAGTCATCTCCCTGCAAACAATTAATCTAATTAATTTATCTATTTATTTATTATCTACCTAAAGTAATATCAGTCCATGAGTAGGAGAAAAAAAAAAGTTATCGAGCAACAGACAATAGTGTTACCTCAACTCTGGAGCAGCAATTATTTACTTATTTTACTGCATAAACTGTATACAAAAGACTAGCAAACATAACACTAACAGGTATTTTAGGCAAGTTGACAATTTCAAAATCAACATAAAAGGAATGTAACAATGCTGATATAAAGTGAGATTAACACTAGAAATGCAGCATTTACACAGAAAAAAATTATCTCAGAGCTTAAGGGTCTTACGTAGCAACATTAATGTATCTTGCTGCAGGTGTATGACATTGTAAGGGTTAATTGCTCAATATATGACAAGCTATGATACACACTGTAATAACAGTACATGACAGGAAGCAACAGTTAAGTAATATTCCATTATATCCAATAAAGTTCTGGACTAGAAATTGTGCTGGGCCCAGTGTTCTTCATAATGGCCCTTTAATGTGGGTTGACCAAATTTGTGAAATGAAAGTAATATGTGTGCCATAAGTCCAGCTAAGCAGATTTCAATTCATATTGCTTGAGAATTTGGATGGCTCCACAATTAACTCTGTGAATAAACATAATGCAAGCCTGACAGGCAGCTGTAACTGTATAATCAGTTTCACACTACTTACTTGAGGCCAGTACCATCAAATATAAATAAAAGACAATTCTCTTTGATCACATGGAAGGCATTTAACACATGCAATAGTCTTAAGTAGATTGGTATAAGGGGTTGAGAGACACTGCAGATAGTACTGTGGTCAGTGAGAGGATAATTTGTATGTATTTAGTAGTACACAAGTTATACTACACCCAGGCTTTAGTATGACAGTAAAACTAGGCTGGGAGGTGAAAGGGCTGAGGCCAACTAAGTACCAATGGGTGGTAAAGATGATATGGAGAATTGACTAAGAGCAGAGGAAACAGAGCTATGTCATAATTTCAGGTCTCTCCAGTGACCTTGTCTGGGCAGAGTATTGTCTTACTTTCCAGTTTCTTGTCTCAAATCTGTTTTTATACAAGTGGATCAGTTTTCAAATGGAGATAAGAGTGAAATATACCACTGCCAACACCTATCTGAAAACGCTCTTAACAACCGCAAGGAGTGGCTATCAACAATGACACTCTCGTTGACTTAGTCGATTGACCTTTTTTCAGGTTTTAACTGACTCTAGAATACCAGGTGCCAAGACCAGATTATAGAAAGGCCATGTCACCAATAGATCAACAGAAAATCACCCATACCAAATTTATCCAAGTAGCTATGTCACCCTTACTATCTTCAGCATACTTTGTCTAGCAAACACGGTTCAGTGGATCCAATGCAGTGCAATCATCAACATATTTACGCACATCTACAGTATCTCAAATGACAAGCCTCAGTAGTCTACATGGTGATTTAAGTGCTTATTTTATTTCTTGGTACCGGGCTGATGAGCAAGAAGGGTCTGAGTCACAATGCTCCTGCGGTCAGGTATGAATGGTCTCAGAACCAGGATGGACTGTACAAGTATTTGGCAGGATTTCTCTGCAGTGACCTTATGTGCTCCTGTCATATGTTGCACCGCACAAGTGTTCATCCTTGACTTGCCTTCTCATGATACGCCAATATAGTTCGGTGACCAGGGATTTCTACAACCTATATAGCAGCATTTTTTTATTTGTATTTGATTACCTGGAAGTTCCAACAGAGTTCGGCAAGACTCCTTTTCAGGAGAAGCCTGGGGAGAAAAGCCCAAATAACATATTTAATGACAGAAAAAGATAGCAAGCTCTTTGAGAGTGCAGACAATATTTGAAATAAAGTGATCGGCTCCCTAAGTGAATATGACAAGTGCCAGTTGTCAAAGAAGGAAATTAATAAAAAGGGGGATTGCAGTAGATGAAGTAGTTGGGGTATACCAGTTGTAGAAGAGTGATAACAGGAGTACAAAAAGAGAAAGAGATCAAGACCTAAATGTTGACACAGATCCATACTAAAATGAGTAAAACTCTATAGAGTATTTGGTGTAAAAGTGGGTGAAGGGGGATTACATTATTAATCTGCATGATCAAAATTAAAGAAAATCAAAGAAAAGGTTATAGATTCACATCAACAGTTACGTAAATTGCAAAATTCTAGAGTTACTGATGAGAGGAGATGGTTTGAGAGAAAGACATAGTATGGTAAAAGTACAGTTGTGTACACTTACCATAAATGTAGATGTTCGAGTGTATTCACTGTTGCAGTCATCACATATCTGCTTGCAGTAGCCCTCAGTCGGCCTGATTAACAAAATCTTGGGTCCTGCATCGGTTGCTGTCCCTTCTTCCATGACGTCACGTCGTCAGGGGTATAAAACATGCAGCCGATACCATTACATCAGTTTTTCTTGCCCCAGATGTCAGGTGCCCCCCCTAATGGGAAGCAATTAAAATCTATAAATATACAAAGTTATACCTCCAACAAAAAAGCAAATACACCAAAAAGCTTTTGAGCATAGTATAATAGAGTAGAGGTATAGCCAAAAGAAGAAAGGGGGCTGGAGGGAGGGTAACCAGGACTGCAACAGTGAATACACTCGAACATCTACATTTATGGTAAGTGCACACAACTGTACTATGTTCTTCGTGTTTCACTGTTGCAGTCTTCACATTTGGGTAGATTCCCAAAGCTAATGATGGGAGGAGGAATTCAGATAGCATTAGGACCAGCTAGAAGGCCCTGCAAGACTGCAGTGACAAAGCCAGCTCTGGATTTAGAGAAAATTGGCAGATGGTAATGCCTGGTGAAAGTATGTACTAAACTCCAAGTAGCAGCTTCTAGGATGTCCCTGGTAGGCACGCCTCTGAGAAAGGCTGTAGAGGTAGATGCAGCCCTGGCTGAGTGGGGTCTGATCCACTGTGGAATAGGTTTTCCATGGTGCTTGTAGCAGAAATTAATACAATGGCCTATCCATTTTGAAATGGTTTGCTTTGAAATAGCCTTCCCCTCTGCCCCTGCAGCAAATGCCACCAGCAGTTGGCCAGATTTCCTTTGAGGTTTAGTCCTGTCCAAGTAGAATCTAAGTTGTCTGTGCACATCTAAGGAGTGCAGTATCCTTTCCCCTTTGTTCTGTGGGTTAGGAAAGAAGGTTGGCAAATGAATGAACTGATTAAGGGCCACACTGGATATCACCTTGGGCATGAAGGAGGGTTTGGTCCTGAGGGACACCCTGTCTGCATGAAAGATGATGAAAGGCTCCACTGCCATGAGGGCCTGTAATTCAGATACCCTTCTTGCTGAAGTGATTGCTAAAAGGAAAGCTGTTTTCCAAGAGAGGAGTTTTAAATCCGCAGTGGCATCTGGCTCGAAAGGAGGAAGGGTGAGCTTTTCCAATACAAGGTTAAGGTCCCAGGCTGGAGTTGGGGCTCTTCTGGGTGGCCGTAGATTTTTGGCTCCTCTGAGGAACTGCTTAAGCAGTGGATGAGAGAAGAGGGGAGGTTCTGTGTTATAATGAGTGAAATGGCTGAGGCGTGAATTTTGATGGACGAGAAAGACAGGCCCTTGTGAAGCATATCAGTTAAGTATTGTAAAATCTGAGGTAAATTGGGCACTGCTGTGCTCATCCCTTGAGATTGGCTCCAGGCACAGAATCTTTTCCATTTTTCAGCATAAGATTTTCTAGTACTAGGCCTCCTTGCCTCTAAAAGGATATCCATCACTGGTTTACTGAGGATCTTAAAGGAGAGATTAGGTAATTAGCCAGGCTGCTAGGTTCAGTGTATGAAGCTGAGGGTGCAGAATCTGGTTCTCCTGCTAAGACAATAGGGTAGGAGTCTGAGGCAGGTGCCATGGGGCCAACAGTGAGACACTGCACAAGAGGGGGTACCAGTGTTGGCATGGCCTGTCTGGTGCAATCAAAATCGTCCTTGGTTTGTCTTGTTTGATCTTTAGTAGTACTTTGGAGAGCAGAGGCAGAGGAGGAAAGGCATAAACTGATAGGTTTTTCCAGATGAAGGACAGAGCATCCCCTTTCCAAGCTTGTTTGTGGGGAGTCCTTGTGCAAAATTTGTCCAATTTATAGTTCTGGGGGGAGGCAAACAGGTGTATATCTGGGCTCTCCCATTTGCTTGTCAACATAATGAAAATCCTTGATTCTAGCTTCCACTCGTGTGGGTCCATGAGGTTTCTGCTTAATTCGTCTGCCAGTGTATTTAGTTTTCCTGGCAGGAATTGAGCTTGTAGATGCACTTGGTAGCTCAGGGCTGTGTTCCACAATGCCATGGCTAGTCTGCATAGGGGGTAAGAATGTGTACCCCCCTGCTTGTTTATGTACCACATAACAGTGGTGTTGTCTGTCTTTACCATTAATTGTCCTGGAAGAATGTGGTCCTTGAAGGCTGTCAGAGCATTCTGTACAGCTAACATTTCTTTTTGATTGATATGCAAGTGCATTTGACTTGGGTTCCATTTGCCCTGAATGCACTTCCCTGCCAGGTGAGCCCTCCATGCATAATCTGATGTGTCTGTTGTTAGGGTTTGGGTGGCAGGGGGTGGTGTGAATGGTAATCACTTGTTTTGGTGGCAGGCCTCTGCCCACCAAAGAAACTCTAGGCGTAGGCAAGGTATGATAGGAATCACTGCTTCTAGATCCTGAGAATGTTGACAACATAGGCTTTTTAGATACCAGTGTAGTTTCCTCATATGCAGTCTTGCATATAGAATTAGAAGAATGCGGGAGGCCATGAACCCCAAGGCTTGTAGTATTTCCCTTGCAGATAGTAGGGTTTTTACGGCCACTTGTTTGAAGTAGGTTGTCAAATTAATTTGTTTCTCTGGTGTGAGGAAAGCCACCTGGGAAGTTGTATTCAAGCTTGCTCCCAGGAATATGATTTGTTGACAGGGTACCAGGTGTGATTTATTTTCATTTATGGTGTACCCGAGACAAGTTAGCACCCTTTGTACAAAGGCCGGATGATTCAAAAGTATGTCCTGGCTTTCTGCCTGAATTAAACAATCGTCCAGGTATGGGTATATTTGAATAGTTCTTTGCCTGCAAAAGGCAATGACTGGGGCTAGGCACTTTGTGAATACCCGGGGTGCAGTAGATAAGCCAAAGGGCAGTGCAGAGAACTGGTAGTGATTGTAGCCTGCTTTGAAGCGTAGGTATCTTCTGCAAGATTCCCTGATTGGGATGTGCAGGTAAGCTTCCTTTAAATCGAGTGTTGACATCCAGGTATCTTTTCCTAGCATAAGAAGCAACTGGTGAAGAGTCAGCATCTTGAATTTTGGAATCACCAAAAAGGTGAAAAGGAGTAGACAGGTCCAGAATAGAACACCGTGAATTGTCTTTTCTGGGTACCAGGAAAAGTCTTGAGTAGAAACCTTGTCCTTTTTTCCTCTTCTGGTACAGTTTGAACAGCCTTAATGTTTAAAAGAGAGAGTATTTGCTTTTGAGCCTCTGCTCACTGATTTGGGGGTAGATCTGGTCAACCTTTTGGCGTTGGTAATGTGTGGAAGTGAAATCTGTATCCTTGGGACACTATATCTAAAACCCATTTGTCCTGGGTAATGAGTTACCAGTTTTTGGCCTGCAGACCAATCTTTCCCCCTAAAGGAGCATTCAGTTGAGAAGTGCTTGGATGTTTTAAAAACAGGTAATTGAGACAGTTTTCCATAGGGGGAAGTCTTACTACTCCCAGATTTGGAAGCAGCATCCCCCCACTGTTTAGTCTTGTGCGTACCCTGGGACTGAAACCTGGGATTTCTGCTGTGTCTGGGGTTGGATTGAGAAGGCCTGGAAGGAGCCATAAAGGACCAATTCTTAGAGGGCCAACGCCTACTAAATCTTGGAGGCTGAACTTGTAAGAAATCTTTAACAGTTTGCATAGATTTAGCTTTATCTTCCGTCTTTTTAAGAACTTCCTTAGCTTTGCTGCCAAACAGGCAGTCCTGATTTAAGGGAGCATCCAACAATTTAACTTTACCATGATCAAGCAAAGATTTCTCCTTAAGCCAAGCATGCCTTCTGAGTACAGACCCAGTGACAGCAGCCCTGCAAGAGGCCTCTAAAGAATCAAACCCACATTGCAAAGTATGTTTTCCAACCTGTTCAGCAGAATGCATTAAATCCTGTAATTACTTACTTTCAGCACAGTCAGGAATCAACATCATTTTCTATTTAAGCAATCCAATAACATGTTGTTGATACTTTAACATATGAAACTGACAGTTTAAGGCCCTAATGGCCAAGGTTGCAGAAGTGTAAACCTTCTTACCCTATCTATCCAGTGCCCTGGAGTCTCTATCAGAAGGGGTAGGGTTTTTGGCAGTAGAGGCCTTAATGCCCTTGGGTCCCTGTGAAATAGTCTCTGGATCCGCAATAGGATTTTTAAAAAGGAACTTGTGAGAATCAGGAACCCTGTAATATCTGTCAGGTTTTCTGGGAGCAGGAGGCAAGGAATCAGGGGCCAAACTAGATTCCAAAAAGGCTTCATCAACAATGTCTAGTACAGGAGGTATAGCTAAAGGCCTATGCTGAGGCAAGAGTAAGAAATTCCTAAGCCTCTTTTTCGAATCAGAAAAATCCTGGCTTTCCCAGTGGAAATACTCCCTTAGAATGTGCAGGGTTTCACCAAAAGAAAAATCTTCTGGAGGGGAAAGAGTCCTCTGCATCAGAATCCTCATAAGTAAATAAGGGTAAATCCAGTTCATCAGAAGAATCAGAAAAATCAGAATCTTGGTCAGAAGATTCATAAACCATTTCAGTCCTAGGTCTCTTAAAAGAGGGTGGTTGGCTTCCTCTGATTAAAGTTATAAGATCTTCAGCCATTCTTATCATTTGTTTTTTAGGCATAGAGGCCTGGGCATTAGTTTTCTAGGCATGGTTTGAGGTTTAGGCCTTAAAGAAGAAGGAGGCATCAGTTTAATATGCAAGTCCGTAGGCCTGAATGCACCCTCAGAAGACCGTGCCTGCACAGCGGCTCCAGACCCATCCAAGGTAGAGACATCTGCAGGTTCCACAGATGAAGCATCTCGCGGCATACTGGACTCCGAATGGGTCTCAGTAGAGGCCTGCGAATCAGAAGTAGCGGGTATCAGGGGCTGCGAAAGCACGTCACCGAGCACCGGTGAACTGGCGACTGGCTTAGGAGAAATGTCGTCGGCAGCTTTGGACCTAGGTGGCCTGTCTATGTCTTTATCTTTGCATTTTTTTTGAATTCCGGTTGTCGGATGGCTTACCAATGACATTTCTCGAAAATTGAACAGAGAACCGAAATATTTAGAGGTGAAAATATACCGACGACAGATAATGCATTGATTAAATAAAGCACAAAACCGACAGCAAGGTACGTTGTGGTCAGGGCCTAGGCAAGGAATACAGTATGAATAAAAATCTTTGTGAGGTATTTGCTTTCCACAAGAAATGCAATTATTAACTTTTACTGACATCGGTAAGGATCAAGAAAAAGTTTCCCCAATGGTGTACTTAGCTTTAGTTGAAGACTTCGGTTCTGAAACTCAAAAATGAAAATTTCAGGAGTCGGACAACCGCCACTTGCGAACTGCTTCTGCTTCGGGCACCACACGGCAAGAAAGGCCGGTGTAATGGCATCGGCTGCATGTTTTATACCCCTGACGACCTGACTTCATGGAAGAAAGGACAGCAACCGACGCAGGACCTAAGACTTTGTTAATCAGGCTGACTGAGAGCTACGGCAAGCAGATAACTCAAATGTGATGACTGCAATAGTGAAACATGAAGAACATCAACTGATTAACCAGAAGAAGAAACACAGGAGCAAACTTTACATTTAAAGAGATGAGTGTAGAGATATTTGTTGAAATTGTTTTGAGTGACTCTGTTTGGAAAATTAAAGTTAAGTACTCATCATAACTACTCCTCTGTATTGTCCATTTTCATTCTTTCTCAATGTATGGGTTCTGGATCTGACTCGGACGCATACACAAGACTTCAGATCCAACTCTTGAGCTCCTCCCTCCACCGATAATGCCCCAGTCAACCAAGAATACCTCAGATCAAGTTTGCTGCCTTACACACCTTACAGATCCTAGGATAAAGCAGGAAGAATGAAAGAACAGCAAAGCTGAGACAAACATGGAACAAAAGGTTCCACAATATCCACAAGGTCACTCCAGAAGATAGAAAGAAGGGGGAGGGAGGGGAGGGAGTTGAGGAAGAATGAAAATGGGCAACACAGACACACAGTTACAGTGAGTACATAACTAATATCTCATGTATTTTCATTCTTCCTCAACGTATGGGACAGAGTCCCCAGCTACATGTATCTTGGGGAGCCCTCTTGGAAGGATATTCCAGAGAACTGCCAAACCAAAAGCATCTCTGCTTCCAGATGTCAAATGTAGTTTGTAATGAACAATAAATGTATGAGCATTAGACCAAGTAGCTGCTGCACAAATGTCATCAATGGAAGTTCTAGACCAGAAAGTGAAAGAAGTTGCCATGGCTCTAATAGAATGTGCTTTGGGAGGTGTCGCTAGAGAAAGGCCTTGTTGAGTATATACAAAGTATAAGCAATCAGTAATCCATTTGGCCAGGATAACTATAGAAACTGGTGATCCCAATCTGTTCTGTGAGAAGGAAACAAACAGCTGTTCTGATTTCCTGAAATCTTTTTTTTCCTGTGTAGATAAAAACATAGTCATCAGTGTACATCTAAAAGATGTAGCATTTACTTTCCCTTATTTGAAAAATTATGGAAGATGGGCAGATGAATTATCTGATTGATATTTGATTCAGATACTACTTTTGGTAAGAAGGATGGATTGGTTTGCAAAGTAACTCTGTCTTTGTGAAAAATAATGTAAGGTCATTTGGAAGATACAGCCTGGAGTTTAGAAATTCACCTTGCAGATTTAATAGCTGCTAGGAATGCTGTTTTCCAAGACAAAAATTTGAAATCCGATTTATCTGATGCTTCAAAGTGTTGTCATGTGAACCCCTGAAGCATGGCTGTTAAATCCCAATGAGGTGATGGATCTTGTACTGGAGGTCTAAGCAGGTGCCTTTTAGAAAAACCTTGCACAATTTGGAAGAAGCTAAAGAGGAAGCTTTTTCTCCTGAGTGAAAATTAGATATGGCTGCTAAGTGTATTTTGATTGTAGAAAAACTAGCACCTTCTTGAAAAAGAGATGGTAAGAATTCCAGAACTGAAGGTGAAAGAGCAGTGAAAGGGTCAGTTTCCTTCTAAAGAAGCCAAATTGAAAATCCTTTCCATTTACTCTTGTAGATCTTCCTTGTAGATGCTTTCTAGGAAGACAGAAATATTACTCAGACTAGGGAGGAAAGGCTGGGCTGTCTAGCTATCAATGGAATTGCAAAAACTAAGTGGTTAGTTTGAGACCTGGAATATTGGGATGCTTCATCCTGAAAGGGTGCAAAAGAATGTCAAGACTCAGGTCCAGTATCCGTGGAGGATACCGAAGATGAGACCAGAGAAAGGGGAACCATACCTGGCAATGTCAAAAAGCTGCAATGAGGATAACTGAGCTCTTCAACTGAAGTGTTTTCTGTAAAAACTTTGGAATCAGAGGTAACAAGAGATAAACAAAAAAAAGACCAGAGGGCCAAACATGGATTAGAGTATCTCTCAGTGATTCCGCCTGAGGGGGATTAGGGCAAAGAACCTGCTGCACTTGTTGTTGTTGTTGTTGTTGTTGGGAGAAGCAAATAAATCTCAGTAAGGTTGGCCCAAATGACTGAAAATTCTCTCTGCCACTGACTGATTGAAAGACCACTCACGAGGCATCAGAATAGACCTGCTGAGTTTGTCCTCTAGTATGCTGGATTTCCCCAGTATGTGCACTGCCATAAGAAAACAGTTGGAGATGACTGCCCACTGCCACACTCTCATAGCCTCTTAACAAAGGGGATAAGATTGGATTTCCCCCATCTGTTGATGTACCAAACCATAGACATGTTTTCGGGTTTGTATTGCAATGGTCCCCAGAGGAATAACATCTTGAAAGGCCTGCAATGCTAGTAGGACCGCTCTCAACTCTCAGACATTGATATGTGAATTGGTTTCTTGAGGGGACCATGTGCCTTGGACTATCCTTCCACCCCAACTGAGGGGTGTCTGTGGTCACCATGGCAGGGGAACAGAATAAAAGGGCAGCCTAGGTAAATTTCATCCAGTTGAATCCATCAACGAAGATGATCCTTGCTAAATCTTGACTGTGTCTACATGATGTGTAGGAATGGAGGCTTTCTGACTTACTGTGTTCAGCTGGGCCCCTGTAAACTCCAGGCTCTGTACAGGATGTAGATGAGATTTGGAGGTGTTGACCGAAATGCCTAGTCTTTAACTAAGTTGGTGCAAATAGTCCCTAGACTGTTCTAACAGATGCCTGATTGGGGCTGTGAGGAGCTAGTCATCTAGCTAATGAAACACTCGGAATCCCTGCAGTCTCAGGTGAGCTGCTACAACAGCCATACACTTAGCAAACAGCCTGAAGGCTGTAGTGAGACCAAGGGCAGGGCTCTGAACTGATGGTGACTAGCTCCCAGCCAGAAGTGCAGATATCTTCGGGATTGTCTGTTCATATTGATGTGATAGTACGCTTCCTGAAGATCAATTGAGCACATCCAATCATCCTTGTGTAAAAAGAAAGTACAGTTGTGTACCTACCATAAATGTAGATGTTCGAGTGTATTCACTGTTGCAGTCATTACACTTGGGCTATCCTGCTGGCAGGCTACCCGCAGTCGGCCTGAATTCCAAAGTCTTGGTCCGGCGTCGGTTACTGTCACCTCTTCCCTGACGTCAGAGCTCCAGGGGTATAAAAGATGCAGCCGACGCCATTTTCTTCAGTTTTTCTTGCCCCAGATGTCAGGTGCCCCCAAAAGGTTAGGCTAAAAAACATTGCCTATAAAAGCATCCACTAACAAACAATACTTTCATCTACAAGCAAATACACCACATAGGTTGTATAGGATAGAGAAGTACAGACAAGTCCAAGCAAAGAAGGGGGTATGGTGGGTGGGTAACCTGGACTGCAACAGTGAATACACTCAAACATCTACATTTATGGTAGGTACACAACTGTATTATGTTCATCATGTTTCACTGTTGCAGTCATTACACTTGGGTTGAATCCCAAAGCTGAGGTAGGGCGGCTGGGTCTAAATAGAATTAGGAGTGGCTATAAGGTCCTGCAGAACTGCAGTGGCAAAGCCTGCTCTGGATTTAGAGTAAAGAGGTAAGTGGTAGTGATTAGTAAAAGTGTGCACTGAAGTCCAAGTTGCAGCCTCCAAAATATCCTTGGTTGGCACTCCTCTGAGGAAGGCTGCTGAGGTTGCTGCTGCCCTGGTAGAATGTGGTCTAATGCCCTTAGGCACTGATTTGCCATGTTGTGAATAGCAGAAACAAATGCAGTGTCCTATCCATTTTGAAATAGTCTGATTTGAGATGGCCTTTCCTTGTGATCCTGCAGCATATGCCACTAAAAGCTGCTCAGTCTTTCTGAAAGCTTTAGTTTTGTCCAAGTAGAAGCATAGCTGTCTGTGTATGTCCAAGGAATGCAGAAGTCTCTCCCCTTTATTCTGTGGTTTTGGATAAAAACTAGGCAAATGAATGGTTTGGCTAAGAGCCACACTGGATACTACCTTAGGCATAAATGTTGGGTTTGTCCTTAGAGAAACTCTGTCTGGATGGAAGACAATAAAAGGTTCCACAGACATTAATGCCTGTAACTCTGAGACTCTTCTTGCTGAAGTTATTTCTAAGAGTAGAGCTGTTTTCCATGATAGGAATTTTATCTCAGCTGTATTGGCTGGCTCAAAAGGAGGCAGTGTGAGTTTTTCCAAGACAAAATTGAGGTCCCATGCAGGTACTGGTGCTCTCCTTGGAGGCCTTATGTTTTTGGCCCCCCTGAGGAACTGTCTATGCAATGGATGTGAAAAAAATGGTGGTTCTGTATTGTAATGAGCTGAAATGGCAGAGGCATGGATCTTAATTGATGAGAAGGATAGGCCTTTGTCCAGCATCTCAGTCAGATATTGTAAAATCTGAGGAATATCTGGTACAAGAGTGCCAATTCCTTGCACCTGGTTCCAAGCACAGAATCTCTTCTGTTTTTCTGCATAAGATTTCCTGGTGCTGGGCCTCCTGGCCTCCAAAATAACATCCATAACTGCTTTAGACAGAGGTGTATTCTGAATGGTTACAGTATCCGCCATGCAGCTAGATTTACGGTTCTGAGTTGGCTGTGCAGGATCTGATTGTTTTGTTGGGTCAGTAAATGAGGAATTTGAGGCAATGTCCAGGCTGGGCCTTGAGACAAGCTCCTTAGGATTGGGTATCAGTGTTGGCGTGGCCAATCTGGGGCTATTAGTATCATTTGTGGCTTCTCTTGTCTGACCTATAGGAGTACCCTTGGGAGGAGAGACAGTGGAGGAAAGGCATATACTGTTAGGTTGTTCTAGCTGAATGACAAGGCATCCACTTTCCATGCTTGTTTGTGATAAGTCCTTGTGCAGAATCTCTGAAGTTGGCAGTTGTGAGGGGAGGCAAAAAGATCTATGTCTGAGCATCCCCAATTCCTTGTTATCATGCTGAAGATTTGTGGATCTAGTTTCCACTCATGAGGATCCATGAGGTTTCTGCTTAGTTCGTCTGCCAGAGCATTTGCTTTTCCTGGCAGGAATTGTGCTTGCAGGTGTACTTGGTAGGTCAATGCTGTGTTCCACAAAATCATGGCTTGTCTGCAGAGGGGGTAGGAATGTGTGCCCCCCTGCTTGTTTATGTACCACATAACTGTGGTGTTGTCCATCTTTATCAGCAGCTGTCCTGGATGAAGTAGGTCCTTGAAGGCTGTCAGGGCATTTTGTACAGCTAGCATCTCTTTTTGATTGATGTGAAGATGCCTTTGGCTTGGGGGCCATGTGTCCTGACTACATTTTCCTGCCATGTGGGCCCCCCGGCATAATCTGACGCATCTGTTGTTAGTATTTGCCTGGAAGTGGGTAAAGTGAATGGCTGTCCCTTGTTGTGGTGACAGGCCTGTGCCCACCATTAAAACTCCTGTTGCAGGCAGGGAATGAGTGAAATTAATGATTCCAGGCTGTGGCAATGTTAAGTCCAAACACTTTTTAGATACCATTGTAGTTTCTTCATATGCAGTCTTGCATATGGAATTAGCAGAATGCAGGAGGCCATGTAGCCCAGAGCCTGCAGAATTTTTCTTGCAGATAACTGGGTCTTTGTTGACTTGTAAGAAGTTAAGTAAAATGCACTTGTAGGAAATCAGGCTGCAGGCTGTAGTTCGAAGTTTTAATCAGTGCATTTTACTTGGATTTGTTTTTTTTGGCACTTGGACATATTCTTTTTTGACTTGTAAGAAGTTAGTTGCCTTTGTTTGTCTGGCATGAGATAAGCCCTCTGGGCAGTTGTATTTAAGCTTGCACCCAGGAATATTATCTCTTGAGAGGGTACTAGTTTTGATTTCTTTTAGTTTACTGTGTACCCTAGGCAAATTAGTAATCTTTTTACAAATGCCAGATGCTTTAGTAGAATGTCTTTGGTCTCTGCTTGAATAAGACAGTCATCCAAGTAGGGATATTATTTGAATTCCTCTTTGTCTGCAAAATGCAATTACTGGTGCCATGCATTTTGTGAAGACCCTGGGCACAGTAGATAAGCCAAAGGGCAGTGCAGAGAATTGGTAGTGCATTGAGCCAGCTATGAATCTGAGGTATCTTCTGCAAGATTGTCTGATTGGGACATGCAGGTATGCCTCTTTGAGGTCCAAAGTTACAAGCCAAGCCTTCTTGCCCAGCATGGGCAGAAGCTGTTGCAGAGTCAACATTTTGAATTTTGGTACGTCCAGAAAAGTATTTAGAATAGACAGGTCCAGAATTGGTCTCCATGCTTTGTCCTTTCTTGGTACTAAGAAAAGTCTTGAGTAAAATCCTTGTCCCTGCTCCTGTTGTGGGACTGGCTGAATGGCCCTCATGTCCATGAGAGATGTTAATTGTTTTTGTGCCTCTGCCCGTTGATTGTGTGGCAGGTCTGGCATACAAGGGTGTGAAAGTGGAACCTGTAGCCCTGAGAGATTATGTTTAGGACCCATTTGTCCTGGGTGATCGTGTGCCAGTTTTGTGGAAAAAGTGCTAGCCTTCCCCCTAAGGGTGCTGCCAAGAGAGAAATGCTTGGCATTGGCAGAGGGAAGTCATTGGGACCGTTTCCTATATGGCTGTGATTTGTCTTCTCTGCTTTTGGAGGTAGAAGTACCCCATTGTTTGGGCCTGTATGAGCCCTGGGGCTGTTGTCTGCCTCTAGGGCATCTGTATCGGCCTCTTTGTGGCCTGTCTGACACAGGAAAGGACCAAGTCTTAGAAGGCCAGTTTCTGCTAAATCTGGGTGGCTGTACCTGTAAGAAATCCTTCACTGTCTGCATAGATTTAGCTTTATCCTCCATTTTCTTCAACACCTCTTCTGCCTTAACACCAAACAAAGTATCATGCTGTAATGGAGCATCCAATAATTTTGCTTTAACATGATCTGGCAGAGTCTGTTCCTTTAACCAAGCATGCCTTCTAATAACAGAACCTGTTACAGCGGCCCTGCAAGAGGCCTCCAGTGAATCATAACCACATTGCAAAGTATGTTTTCCCACTTGTTCAGCTGCATGCAATAAATCCTGTAATTCCTTGTTCTCAGAGCATTCAGAGTTTGTCAACATTTTCTGTTTTAACAGAGACATTAAGTATTGCTGATATTTAAGCATGTGAAACTGACAATTTAAAGCCCTTACAGCCAAGATAGCAGAAGTGTAGACTTTTTTCCCCCATCTGTCCAGTGCCCTAGAATGTCTATCTGAGGGGACAGGGTTTTTAGCAGTAGCAGCCTTGACCCCTATGGGACCCTGAGAAATAGTTTCTGGGTCAGCAGCAGGGTTTTTATATAGAAATTTATGAGAATCTGGAACCCTGTAGTATCTGTCTGGCTTAACAGGTGCAGGAGGTAAAGAGTCGGGAGGCAGGCCGGACTCTGAAAATACATCATCTACAATGTCTAAAACAGATGGAATAGCAAGAGGTCTGTGCTGAGGTAGTAGAAGAAAGTCTCTAAGCCTATTCTTAGAATCTGAATAATCCTGGCTCTCCCAGTGGAAATGCTCTCTCATGGTATGCAGGGTTTCCCCAAATGAGTAATCCTCAGAAGGAGAAGCTGAAGGAATAGATTCTTCAGCATCAGAATCCTCATAGGGAGGAATAGAGTATCCCTGTTCTGAAGAGGAGTCAGAGGAAATGGAAACCTCATCAGAGGAATCATATTCAGTATCTTGCCTAGGCCTCTTATCAGGAGGGGGATGGGAACCCCTGATCAAAGTAATTAGGTCTTCGGCCATTTTGAGCATCTGTTTCTTAGGCATGGAAGTCTGTCCTGGAGAATGCTGTACTTGTTTCCTTGTCTTTAAAACTGTTTTAGTCTTTGTCCTGGATGCAGAAGTTGGCTTGATGTAAAGCTGTGTAGGTCTGAAAACACCCTCAGAAGCCGATGTCTGCTCAGCGGCTCCGGACACATCTGAGGGATTAGTTTCTGAAGGCCCAATACCTTGAGTATCCAGAGGCCTAGTTGTCTCCACGTGGGAGTCGGAGGCAGCCTGTGGCTCTGAGGTAGTGGGTGTCAGGGGCTGCGAAAGCACCTCACTGAGCACCGGCGAACTGGCGACTGGTCTAGAAGAGGCTTCATCGTCAGTTTTGGACCTCGGATGCCTGTCCTTTTCTTTCTCCTTGTGCTTTTTATGAATTCCGGTCGGTTGTTCCGACGGCATTATATAGTTAAACCTTCGGCCAAAGTAATGAAAAGCAAAATCGTACCGACGCTTAATAGTGCGTTGGTTAAATCTAGCACAAAACTGACAACTAGCAACATCGTGGTCAGGGCCTAGGCAAGGAATACAGTAAGAATGAAAATCCTTATGAGGTATTTGCTTCCCACAAGAAATACAATTATTAACTTTTTCTGACATCGGTCTGGAGCAAGAAAAAAGTTTCCCCAATGGGGTACTTAGCTTTATAGAAGACTTTGGATCTGGAATTTGATTTTGAAAATCTCAGGAGTCGGCCGACCGGCACTTGTGAACTGCTTTTGCTTTGGGCACCGCATGGCAAGAAAGACTGAAGAAAATGGTGTCGGCTGCATCTTTTATACCCCTGGCGCTCTGACGTCAGGAAAGAGGCGACAGCAACCGACACCAGACCAAGACTTTGGAATTCAGGCCGACTGCGGGTAGCCTGCCAGCAGGATAACCCAAGTGTAATGACTGCAACAGTGAAACACGATGAACATCAGAATGGACAGGAATGTGACCAATCAGAACTTTGACTTTTTCACAAATTGGTTCAGGTTACTTAGATCCAAAATTCTTCTCAGATCCCCTGTCATTTTTGGAACTAAAAAGAACCTTGAGTAAGTCATGAATCCTCTTTTGTCTGGTGGGACATCCTAGATGACTCTTTTGTCTAGCAGTTTTTGAATCTTGTTAGCTGTAGCTTCTGTCTGACTGGATGGGATGTCAGGAAGCTTCCTTCTTTTGTTTGGTGGAATCTGCAAAAATGGCATGAAATAACCTCTGGATATTATTTTTAACATATTAGAATCTTTTGTTATAGAAGCCCAGGTGAAAAGACAAGTGCCCCCCAACTGCCTCCAGAGATGGGCAGTCAGGCAACCCTTCTGAAGTATTGAAAGGGTTCGTCCAAAAAAGAATCTCAGAAACTCTAGTTTTGCGGGTCTCCCCTGCTGCAAGGATGGTGTCTTTCATTTGAACTCCGCCCTCTGCCCAACTACAACTTTTCAAAATATCCAAAGTATGTGGAATGTTTGCAGTATTAAAGTGAAGCCTTTCAGACAGACTGCTGTGCAGTTGAGCATAATTACAAGTACCTGGTCTGTGCATCTGTTTAAATGAATTTTGTTGTTATGGCAGAGGGATTTTGTAGACCTGAACTGCTGGTGTTTGATAATATTGCTGAAAATTGGTGAGTATTTGAGCAAGAATATGATATTTTTATACAGGCTGCATTTTCTGATAAAAACACACGTACAAAGACATTCACACTTCTTAATTTAGCTGGCTCAGAAGACATTGAGAGAGAATGTTCATTTGTGTATGCACATGCCATGTATGAGGGGGAGAACCACCACATTGTGGCACAGGCTGAAGCGTGGGAAGACTCTGAATGCTTAAAATGTAAATTTAGAGAAATGCGTAGCCCTCAAACAAATATTACAATGGAAAGGCATATGTTTTACACAAGAAATCAAAAGCCTGATGAAACTATAGTAGCATATATATTAATGACTTGAGAAATAAAGCAAAAACATGCAGATTTGGCAAGTTATAAGACAAGTTAATAAAAGACAGGCTTGTGAGTGGTGTTAATAATGATGCAGTGAGAAATTTTTGCTTTGAGGCAATGATTTAACGTTGGGCAAAGCTTGTGAGATTTGTCAAATATATCAGCTTACAGAAAAGCATATGAATATGCTTATGAATGAGAAAAATGTGCATGCAGAGTCTGCCAGTGTGAATGTCAATAGTGTACAACATAAAGCTACGATGAAAAAGAAATATAAACCAAATAGTGCCACGACACCTAACTTTTCGTTAGCTGTCATAATTGTGGAGGCAGTCATGAACCTAAACGGAGAAGTGCTTAGCTTTTAGTCAGCAATGTCACAAATGTAAAAAGTGGGGTCATTTCAAAAGGCTTTGCTAGTCTAAAGTGGCACATACTTTTATTAAAAGAGGGCATCCGAAGAAGCAATAGATCAGATAGAGAGCTGTTAGCAAACTTCCTACATTGATGGTGTCTCTGTGATTAATGAAACAGTTAACACAATAGATTATCAGTTGGCAGCAAACAGTGAAATATTTGATACTGTTTGGATTAATGGGAAACCTTTAGACTTAAAGTAGACACTGGATCTAAGTGCAATGTTATATCAGCACAAATGTTTACCAAAGTAACAGCTAGTGAGAAACTTGACTCAGCAAAGTGTGCAAAACGAGTTGCTTATGGTGGTGAAGAGATTCAAACTGATGGCCCAGTAACTCTCAAATGCCATTTTGCTGGGAACAGCTATGGCTTGCAGTTTTACATAGTCAAAAACCATATGCAGTCATTGTTAGGCCTCAAAGACAGTTTGAGAATGGGACTGATTTCATTTAATAAAGAGGTCCACCATATATGTCTGAACAACCATGACTGTTTTACGCAGAACATTTTTAGTGAATATGCTGATATTTTCACAGACGAGCTTAGCAAATTTCCAGTCACATATTCCATGAAGTAAGCCCAGTTGTCAAACCAGCATGAAAGGTTCGGGTAGTAATGCAGAGCAAAAGAAAAGCAGAGCTTCACAAAATGGCAAATTTAGGTGTCCTTACTCCAGTAAAAGAACCAAATGAATGGGTATCCTCCATTGGTTGTAGCTCATAAGAAAAGCTCAGATGATATTCGAATACGTATTGATCTGAGAGATTTAAACAGAGTTTAAACGTCCTCAACATCCGATACGCACAGTAGAAGAATTAGCTGTTCTCATGCCAAATGCCACTGTTTTGTCAGCCTTAGATACAAAAAGTTCATTATGGCAAATTTCACTAGATCACAAACCTTCACTGTTAACCACTTTCAGTACACCATTTGGTAGACAACAGAGTTCTGAGAATGCCATTTTGAAAAAATTCCGCCAGTGAAGTATTTCAATGTGAGATGGAACAAATTTTTTCAGGTTATCCATGAGCTATTATAGTAGACAACATTACTGTAGGAGGCAATGGCAAAGATAGAAACCTTAAGAAAGTTCTAGATTATGCTCGAGAAGTAAATCATAAACTGTATCCACAGAAATGTAAATTCAACCTGAAAGAAGTTACTAATGTGGGTCATTTGTTTACCAATTCTGGTGTACAACGAGAGCCGTCTAAGCAAGCAGCAATTCTTGAGATGCCAGTTCTAGAAAATGTCACATCTTTACAATGTTTTCTTGGCATGGCAAACTACTTTGGAAATTTCATCCCAGACCTGATTGAGCTTTCAGCACCATTATGTGAAATGGCATGAAAAAATGTAAACTGGTCCTGGTTGGAACACCACCAAAAAGCATTTGACTTTCTGAAACAGAAAATTGCTAGTCCACCCACATTGAGATAGTGTGATGTTCACAAACCTGTAACTCCTTCGTGTGATGCTTCAAAGTATGGTCTTGGTGCAGCATGTCTTCAAGAAGGCACACCAGTAGCCTATGCATCCAGAACTTTAACACAAACTGAAATGCAGTATGCACAAACTGAAAAAGAGATTTTGGAAGTAGTGTTCGCATGTTCAAAATTCAGTGACTATATTTATGGCAAACCTATTCAAATAGAGACTTATCACCAAACTCTGGTGACGATTCTAAAAAAAAACAATACATATAGCCCCAGCATGCTTGTAATGCATGATGTTAAAATTGCAAAAGTACAACTTCAATATTGTCCATGCAGAAGGCAAATCTCTATACATTGCTGATGCTTTGTCGAGACCACTCAGACAAACAATAGAACAGCACGACAATGAGAAAGCAGACTTTGACGTCATGGAAGTCAGAAATTTTTCGTCATCATGTCTTGATGAACTCAGAAATCATACAGCTTCAAACTCAGTTCTCCAGAAGCTGAAATATGCTATCAGTCAAGGATGGCCAGCATAACAAACTAGTTTACCACCTGACATGTAGAAGTATTTTCCTTATAGAGATGAGCTCATAATGGAAGATGGAATCATCATGAAAGGTCCTAAAGTGGTAATTCCTTCAGCATTACAACGCAATATATCAAAACTTTGCATCATGGTCACCCGGGTACTGATTCGACCAAAATAAATACAAGAGGTATAGTATTTTGACCTTCGGTGTCAAAAGATATAGAGAAGGAAACTCTTGTATGTTCCATTTGCAACAGTACTAAATTGCACCAAAAAAAAAGAACCCCTTCGGCTAAACCAGATTCCTGAACTACCATGGTCGATGGTCGCTACTGATTTTCGAATTAAATGGTCAACATTACTTATTGTTAGTAGACTCTTACTTCAATTGGTTTGAAATTGACCATCTTCCTAACTTAATGTCCAGCACTGTCATTGCAAAATTGAAGAGGCATTTTTCTGTTCATGGTACTTCGCACAAAGTTGTATCTGACAATGGTGCACAGTTTACAAGTCAACAGTTCAAGACTTTTGCTGAGTCTTGTGACTTTTTAAATGTCACTAGTAGTCCTGAGTATCCACAGTCCAATGGATTAGCTCAGCATGCAATTCAAAGTGCAAAGTACTTGTTGGAGAAATCCAGGAGAGACGGTACTGATATTATTCTTAACCTACTTAACCTCAGAAACATTCCTTGAGATAATTTGCTTGGTTCACCTGATCCGAGGTTGATGTCCAGACAGACTGGAACAACTCTTCTGAACAATAAACAATTATTGATACCAAATGCAAAGAACAACAGAATGGTCAAGACTCAACTTTTGAAAAAAAAATTAGTCACAAAAGTTGTACTACAATAAATCCAGCAAACCTCTTAGTCTATTAAGAAGAGGAGAGATTGTGAGAATGCAAACATCTAAGGGATATGACCAAGTGGGAATTGTCAAAGATATTTGTGAAGAACTGAGATCTTACATTATACAATATGACGGAATGGATTTCAGAGGCAATTGAAGACACATATTACCAGTCCGAACCAGTGACGCAGCAGAGTGCTTCTGCTGGAAACTGTTTCTCAGAGTGACTCTATACTTGCTCGAATTCCACAGGACAGTGCACTTTCTTCAAGTAATCCTGATGCAATCCCCGAAGTTCCAATTGTAAAAGAATTCCCAGAGACTGACCCTGTTGCTAAACCCAGTCAAAGTTTTTATGTGACCAGATCGGGTAGAATTTCCAGACCAATTCCAAGATACACAGAGACATGGACTTGAATTCATTTGTTGTTATATGTTGATGTGATATCTATTTTGTAAAAATATGTTGCCCTCCTATTGCATGTCAAACAAATCAAAGAGGGAGGATGCAGATCATTGTGTGTATTGTACCCAGTCCGCCACTGTACCTAGACAGCACGTGCATATAAGTTACTGAGCATGTGCAAGATCAGTGCCATTTTGTACAGTCAAGTCAGAGTAAATGCAGTTATGAATGGAGATGCATATGCGAGTGTGTCTGAAGTAATGAGTCAGTCACTTAGCTTAAGCATATGCTCCAGTTACAGCTCCTGATGTGTTTACGTACAATAAACAACTTGAACCCATCACAGTATCTCAGTGTCTCTTCTGAATACGAGACATGCGACAACCTGTATGACCTTTTACTCAACATATGCTAATTGTAGTCAAGTCATTAATTATTAATCACAGCCTTTCTCAGTTACCTGGCCTCAAAGAGTACCTAACAAATGAACAGAGATTTAGGTGAAGCTTAGCTTTGTACTGTAACTTCAGCGTGGAATACATATACTGCGAGTTAAAGCTGAGCTCTTAATAGTTTCAGTTTTCCAAACTGCCAGGTTGTGCACTTTATTCCTTCACTGCATAACTGTCAGCACTCTCTGACAAAGAAAATGTCAGATATACAGCAGGTGGCACATGTACCTCTCGAATACCAAAAGGTTATATGTTTTTTTCCTATACCAATTGCTTGACTTTATGTTCTAGCAGTAACACTGCAGCATGATGGAGTTGCTATACTACTAATGCGCAATCCTGCTAATGAGACATTAAAACCAAGGTCCCATTTCCTCACTCAGTACAACAGTTGAGGATGTTAAAGATTCCATGGCACTTAAAGAAAGCAGACTGGGGGTGTTCAAAGAAAAATAACACACAATATACTGCAATATCAAAACACTGAATAAAACAAACATACAAGTCATTCAAATGCAATCAGCTCCTCAGGCAACACTCCAAACCAAAAACACACCCAAATAAAAATTCAGCTTTATCTACTGCCTCAGAGTTACTTTTTTCCTTTTATCCGTACATTTCACTCTGTGCAACTCCCTTATTATATTCCACATGCTGTCTGCAACAGCCCACAATTTATAATAAAGCCTCCATACCTGCTTCTCAAATTTTGCACATAACTACAAGGACCAACTTGTTCAAATTACCAATCAGGGTTTTTCTGCCCAACTCCCTATTTCAAAAGCTAAAATATCTGGAGTAATTGTACCATCCCCACATCGCATCCAACCCCTCCTATTTACCCTACTATTTTAGATGTTGTTAAAAAATAGGGATTCAAGTTTCTTTGGGTTTCTTCCCTCCACCAAATACATATGTTTTCCTTTTTCCTTCTTGCACCTCATGTTTACTTTACTCTGTAACTTTTTCAGGTGACAATCTCCAAGCAGAATCCCATAGCTTACTCTGTCTGACATTGCTCACATATCCTGAACTGCATGCTGTGTTTCCAGTGACAACCCCAGCTCCAACACAGTGTTCATATTAATAGCTTTAATCTATTTTCTACTTCATTAACTTCTTTAACAGTTCCACTATATTATCAATCTAGCTTGCACACCTCTAACCATGGGCACCTGCCATTTTCCACTAAGTTGCTGAAAGAAAATACAATATCTTACCAAAAACATGCCAGTCCCGGGACATGTCTGGCAAGGGAGTGACACCAAGGTGTTCTACAGTCATGACCTATTAATTATACTTTTAATGGCACCCTCTATAATCAAACCTGTATGGAGGTAGAAAGGTATGACTAGAGAAGCAGTGAAGTGGGTTGGGAGGGTGGCCTAATGGTTAAGGTGTTTGCCTTACAAGCACAAGGTGCAGGGTTTGAGTCTCACAAGGGATAATTGGCTTGGCTTAAAATGGCTCGCAAGGGTAGTTAGCTTAGTACTAATCTATGAACCTAATCTGTGTGGTGTCCTGGACCCTATTAATGGCAGGGAATTACTTAATTGGAGAATTCATCATTAAGAGCTATAAACATGGTGGCTGAGGGAAATAGCATAATGATGAGCTCAAAGTTATCTGTGCCTTCTTGGAATCTCTTACCAAACTCTTTCAAGTGATTGCAGTGAATGTTCAACAAATCAAGCTAACTAGGCCACTCCAGTAGCATAGAAGTATAAAGCCCTAACTATGGCCCAGCTGAACTAGGTTCAATTAATGGATTTGGTGACTGATACAGAAACAGGGAAGAATGGTGTGCCCATCCTGAGGTAGAGGGTGCCCACTAGTGACTCCCTAAGGGGAAGCATGGTCCAAAGAGAGGAGTTGCCTTCAGACACAACCAGTGAGAGCAGGAGGCAGGGAAAGTGGGTAGGGCATATAAAATAACCCACCCCTACCAGTCAGATGCACAGATTGCTAAGCCCCAAGATGTCCTTATGATCCACAATAGGCCACAGCAACACTGAAGCAAGACCGGGGCAGGGAGGGGATGTTGGTAGACCCAGAGTGGATGTGGGACACTGGGGGGCCAGGTAAGTATAACTGAGGCCTGAGGGGATCAAAATAAAAAAGTAAAGAAAAATCAAGTTAACTACTGCTAGTCAATACATTCAATTACAATGTATAAAGGTTGCATTACCACAATAACATACAAATAGACCTGTGACAGCAATGGGACATTGTAGCAGCACAGTCTAACAATATGCAGGAGCTGCAGGTGCATTCACTAAGATTAGAACCTAAGGTGGAAGATCTGGAAAATAGAGCCCAATAAAAATAATCATTGAATCATTGATCTGCCTGCAAATTGTGAAGGCATGGATCCCATTCATTTTATAAGGAAGGAACATGGAAAGATGATGGGGGAGGGGGTGAAGCCCTGAAACTGAGAGAATGCACAGGATCAAACAGAGAAAGTACAGTTGTGTAAGTCCTACTAACATGTAACAGTAGATGTTCAAATTCTTCACTGCCTCGGTGGCATATTGGGTTGTCTACCATGGTAACCCGGTACTGACCGGCTTCCAAAAATTCAGACTCCCCTCCCTCTCTCTTCTTGTAACAGCTGTTTAGCTGAGCATATCTTGAGAGGGAAGCCTTTAGCTGTGACAGGAAATGAGTGTTCAGGCTTTTTTGCTTCCACACAGAAGGACAGGAAAGTATCTGAAGCCAGATCATATGATCACACCATCACATTGATTATTTATTTATTTATTTATTTGCATTTGTTTTCCGGGATAGTCCACTGGGCCTAGAAGTGCCCAGTTTCAGTGGAGACCCCAGGAGAAAAGCTCCTCATATTACATATATATTGATGAGATAAAGTTACATAACAACTGTTAACAGATTCAAGTTACTAGTTGTTGTTGTTGTTGTTCTTCTGGCTTTTTCCGGTTAGGGGTCGCCACAGCAGAACTCCAGTCCGCTAATGATTGGCAGTAGATTTTACGGTGCCGAGGTGCCAATTCGACGCCCAACCTTCAACGAAGGCACACCCACTCCACACATGTCTTTCGAACGCCACTCGAACACGGGGAGGACAAAGCAACATTATACAAAATACAAAAATTACAATGATTTACATCCAGGTACAATATATACATGTTGATATACAATTAGAATTAGGCTTTATTTTCTTTAAATTTCATATTGTAGCAAAGGAGGCATAAAACTGATATGGAAAACAGTTAAATTAAGTGAAGATAGATATTTCAGTGTTAAAGTTGTTAGAAGAGGTTTCTAGTTTCATGTAAACCTGGAAGAATTATTGAATATGTACACAGCCATAGTTTGGAGAGGTATTCTTGCACATACTTCTTGAAAATGGTGTGGTTAGAAGTGGTTTTGATTGTGGTGGGGAAGGTATTCTGCACCTTGGTTACAGCAACGGAGTAAAGAGCTCGGCCAGCTGTAAGGTTGGGTAATTCTACCTTTAGAAGTCATTTATTTTCTGATCTGAGGTATCTAGCGGGGTTGTAGGGGGGACATTAGAGAGGCTAGGTATGGGCAATCTTCTGGTTTACTTATGATTTTATCTGGAGTGGTGTGTTGTAGGTAAGTTAGGTAGTTCGAGCCATTTGAGTTTTTGAAGGGATATACAGTGATGGGAGGTATGTGTAGCATTGCTGGCAAGCTTTGGTACTTTACTGTAACAAGATGCAAGTTTGTTTTTTCAGAGACAGCTGAATGCCTGTGAGCAGGGGGGGCACCATATAGCAGAGATGGTAAAACAAAGGAGGATGCTAGGGGTTTTTTGGCTGAGTGGTTGTGGTAAGTTATGTTTCTGTAAAGCAGACCTAACTTTTAGTGGGTCTTTGTGCTATTGGTTTAGGATATGAAGGTCAAAGGAGAGATTTTCAACGATAGTAACTCCAAGGAGTTTAGTGTGGGGCACTACTTTGATGACAGTGCTGTTCTGAGACTGAATAGTAAATGTTGACCTGTTTATGGGGGTGGATCTTTTAAGGGTGAATAGAAGGAGTTTGGTTTTGTTAGCATTTAGGGCTAGGTGACTGTTGTTCATCCATGTTTCTGTGAATGAGAAGGTGATCTGAGTTAGTTTTTGGAGTTCACTGCTGCAATAGGCACAGCAGATGATGGTGGAATCATCTGCTTATTGAATAAGTGAGGTTTGGGTCAGGGAAGAGGGAAAGCCATTAACAAATATGCTGAAAAGGAGGGGCCCAAGTATACAGAGCCTTGGGGAACTCCTGTTGATATTGGGAGATACGGTGAGAAGTATTGGTCCCATTTTGTTGCTTGTTGTCTATTTGTAAGGTAGTTAGAGAACCAATCTAAGGTAGGGGGTGGGATTCCTAGGTTAGACAGTTTAGTGAGTAGTAGGTGATGTGAAATGGTGTCAAATGCCTTTGATAGGTTGAGGAATAAAGAGGACACAATTTTCCCTGTGTCTCTTGCACGGTGTCCAAGAATGACATAAGGGCAGTAGTGGTACTGTGTCCAGGTCTGAAACCATGTTGGGTGGGGGACAAGATTTTATTGTCTAGGAGGTGATTTAAGAGTTGATTGTGGACACATTTTTCTAGAATTTTGGATAGAGGGGAAAGGATTGCTATGGGTCAGAAATTGGCGAAATCTATGTTTTTGCCACCTTTATGTAGTAGGAGAATATAAGCTTTTTTAAAGATAGTGGGTACTTGCTGTTCTTGGAGAGATATATTGATAAGTATGCTAATTGAATAAGCTATATACTTTGCTGACATCTGTAGGTATGTTGGGGGTAGGTTATCAAATGCATTAGTACATGGTTTGAGTTTAAGGAGTAGTTTCAAGAAAGCTGAGGTAGATATAAAACAAATCAAATAACAATCGAATCAAAGAAGTTGAAACCCACCTCAACTATGCGCAGTCTGGGGATGGAGGATGGGTGCTGCCATTGAGGCAGTGAGGAATTACAAACATCTACTGCTACACGTAAGTAGGACTTACACAACTGTAGTATGTTCAGCCTTCTCACTACCTCTGGTATTTTGGGTAGCTTCCAGGGGCAGCTCATGGTACTGCCTGCTGGCCTGCAGCCACCATTAAAAAGAAAAAAGAAAGGAAAAAAAATAAAACACTATAACTATTAAAAAGTTGTCTCAACTTTCAATTTTACTTCCTGGTTCATTCTCAGAACTCCACACACAAGAAGTTCCGAGAAAACCATAGACTGAATAAACAAGCAATCAGCTTAGTCGATTCACCAGACTGTTTTCAAAACAGCCGTGCTGAAAACTTACTCCACCAGTCTGTGTAATGCTTTCATATTACTGCTAATGACATTGGACTGGAAAAATCCTTAACAAGGGTCTTCCCTGGCTGCTGAATGAAACAGCAAAGAGACTTGTCTATTGGCTCAAGTGACTAGGACATTGAAGTAATACGACATCACTCTGCTTAGCCATAGAAGTGCATAGAAACCAGTGCGGGAATAAAGTCTGTTTTTATTATTTTATTTTTTTTGTATTTATTTTTTTTTTCCCCGCAGGCAATATGCCTGCTACTGCCATCAAGAAAGGTAAGACATTGCGTGTGTGTGTGTGTGTGTGTGTGTGTGTGTGTGTGTGTACGCACTGTGTGTCTGCATATGCGAGTGCTTGTGCATATGTGGACAAACTACTGAAGGAATCGTTGGGGAAAATAATTCATTATGAAGTCATTTGAGCGCTTGTGCATACATGGACAAAATAGTGAAGGGATTGTTGGGGGTAATGATTCATTTTAGTGTCACCAAAATGCCTGTGCATACATGGACAAACTTTTGAAGGGATCGTTGGGGAAATAATAATTATTTTTGGTATCATTTGACTGCTTGTGCATACATGGACAAACTACTGAAGGGGTTGCTGTGGGTAATAATTTGGGGGGGCAATGAAGTGCTTGTAAATACATAAATACATGGTCATGCTACTGAAAGTGTTGCTGGGAAATAACTAATTTTGGTGTTATTTGAGTGCTTGTGCATACATGGGCAAACTACTGAAGGAATCATTGGGGAATGATTCATTTTCATGTCATTTGATTGCTTACACATTCATGGGCAAACTACTGATGGGACCATAGGGGGAAATGATTCATTGTAGTGTCACTGAAATGTTTGTGCATACATAGGTTCATAGGTGTGTACTAGGCTAAATGCCCTGGAGCCTTTACAAGCCTAGCCCATAGGATTACCCTGGCATCATGCCACCCGACCTTAGTTCCCAGTGCCTCTGTCGAGTATAGCCAGTTGAGTGATCCCCAGGTGAATTTTCTATTTCCCATTCACTCATCAAGATTTCTCTTGAAGATGGCCAGTGAGGTGCTCTGTTTGACATGTATGGGAAGTCTATTCCATAGCATGGGCAGTCTCTGGGGTTATGAACTTGTCCCACCAGCTTGTTCTGTTGACTGTGTTAATGAGGTTGAGGTCTTTGGAGTGTGTGGTGCGGAGGGATTGGAATTTCTTTAGATGTAGCATTTCTAACAGAGATGGGTCAGGCATGGCTTTGTAAGTCAATCCAAGATCGCCTCTAAGTAGACGATATGAGACAGAGAACAGTTGGAATTTTTTGAGTCTGTCCATATAGGACAAGTGTTTACAGCCTAGGATCTGCTTTGTGTGGTACTTTTGCGGCCTCTCCAGTTGTTGCAGGTGTCTAGTGAGGTACATGCCAAATGGGGCATTGTACTCGATGATTGGCCTAATGAGGGAAGAGTAGAGGGAGACAATGACCTCTTTCTTCCTGGATACAAAACCCTTAGTAATGAGATTGCCACTGTGATCAGAAAGTCCTTCTATGTGGCACATGTGGTGGTCAAAAGAGAGGTTGCTGTCAACCCGTGTTCCCAGATCTCTTATAACGCCTTCTGTGTTCAGTGGACTACCATGTGGCAATTCATGGGAACCGGGTTTTTTCCAAAGGGGATGACGACATATTTTTTGGCATTGAGCGCCATGGTTCTGACACAAGTTGTTGGTCTCAGTGAGGCCTTTCTGTAGGATGTCAACATCACTTGGGGAGTTAATAATAGCTCTCAACTTGCAATCGTCTGCGAACTTTGTCAGCCAGAGTCCCTTCGTGTTGGCCCGGACATCAGAGAAGTAGATACCAAACAGGAGAGGACCCAGGACCGAACCCTGTGGGACTCCACTCATGACTGGTCAGCAGTCTGACTTGGAGTCTACTACTTTCACACTGTGGGTTCTATCTGTGAGCCAGTTTGCAACCCACCTAGTGATATAAGGGTTGATGCCTTGCTTAGTGAGTTTTTCTATGATTCCTGAGTTGGGAATGGTATCAAAGGCCTTGGCCAGATCAAGGTAGGCTGTATGAACCACCTTGCCTTTATCCACAACTCTGGTGACTGACTCAGAGAAGTCGACCAGGTTGAGCAGGCATGATCTACCCTTCACAAAACCAAACCGTGTGGGATCCAGAGTTTGGAGACTCCCTATATCCTTGTTTATTAGGTCCATGATGATGCGTTCCATAGATTTGCATATCAGACTCATCAAGCTAATGGGGCGATATTCCCCAGGGTCTGTAGTCACTCCTCCTTTGTGGAGATGGATGACTGTAGAAGTGCCAATTCGGTAGGGACAAAGCCTGAGGTGAGGCTGTGATTGAACAGGGCATACAGGTGAGGTGCCAGTTCACCCTGTAGTTCATGTAGAATACAACTAGGGATATTGTCAGGTCCCATACAAGCTGTATTCTTGGCCTTGGACAGTGCTGTTTTAACCTGTGCAGCAGTAATACTGGGTGCCTGGCATTCTACTGGTATTGTGATTGGTCCTTTGGTGGGGGAGAGAGGGGTAAAGTTGGCACTGAATCTGTTGGCTAGTATATTGGTAATATCTGTTGGCTCAGTATAGGAGGTGTCATTGTGCAGTAGCTCAGAGCAAATCTGGGTATTGCCGTGGAGATTCTTTACATAACTATAGAAGGCCTTGTGGTTGTCTTTGCTATCTACTGCAATTCTGTTTTCATAGCTAGCTTTAGAGGATTTGATGAGGGATCTCAACTTTTTGTTGAGGCTGATAAGGGAGTTTTTCCAGTCTTGGGACTTCACCTTATTCCACATCAGTTTTCTCCTCCTTCTGTTGTAGAGTTTGTTTATGGCAGGGGACCACCAGATTGGCTTCCTTTTATTGGAGGAGAGCGTCTTGGTTCTACTGGGTATGGCGAGATCCATGCACTTGTGTACGTGTTCATACAGTGAATTGGTGTATGACTTGGCGGTCATGCAACTATTCTCCAATTGCATGGGTGCTGTGAAGTTAGCCACCTCTGTTTTTAGGAGCCCAAAGTTAGCTTTGGAGAAGTTTTTCATGGTGGTTTCCTTTGTGGGGGGGGGCTCAGAGGGATGTGGATTTCCAAAGTGATTAGTTGGTGGTCAGATCTAACCAGGGAGGAGTTGACTACTGGTTTAGAGCAATCGTTGCCCATGTTAGTAATGACCAGGTCAAGGATCTTGCTACCTCTAGTGGAGGTAAGAACGAGCTGGCCCAGGGCATTGGAATTAATGAATTCCAGGAAACGTTGGACAAGTGTATTGGTACATGAGTAGTTTTCCCAGTTAATGGAAGGGTAGTTGAAGTCGCCCAGTATGACAGTGTTAGGTTGGACCCTAATATTCTCCTCGGTGCTTAGGAATGTGGAGTGTGAGTCTTAGGACATGGTTGGGGACCTGTAGCAGGCTACGACCTGAATCGCTATCTTACCCAATGTTAGCTGCACCTGAAGTATCTCTGATGCGTTATGTTGGGCAACCAGTTTTTGACTATGGAAACACCACCGCCATTGAAGCTTCAATCCAAGTTCTGGAGTGGAATGGGTTATAGCCTGGTAGTGCAGGGGTGCTTTCTGCTGCCTTGAACCAGGTCTCTGTCACAGCACAAATGTCAATGTTCTCCATTTTAAGGAGTGCTTCGAGCAAGTGCATTATAAAGTACTGAAGGAACTGATGGAGAAAAGTTGCCATTTCCATTGTTTGCATTTTATTCTGACAGCAATGAACTGAGAAGATGGTCAGACCTGTACATATGGGGGTGTTTAAAAAAAATTACTTTGCCCAGTTTTGTTTTTATTTAATTACATTTTGATGTCTGAGGTATATTTATTCTTGGATACAAGGGTTATTTTGCTGTTCATTTCTTCTATGTGAAGTCCTTTTCTTTTTGTGTATTTAATCCAAGTGATTTGGTTTCTTACCCCAGATCCCCAGCAGTACATAGTACATTCCTCTTGCCATTTCTTCTTTTACTTTTCATCACAATCTAACACCAGAGTGGTACACATAAGATAACTATGTCTTTTTGCAGGAGTAGGAAGGTAGGCACTATTCCCAGAAAGACTAAATATATTTCCTTACTCATAATTTTTTTGTTCAGGAAATCATCAAGTCAAAAGTTAGTTTATTTATTAACAGATACATATATTCATATACTTATTTTATAGGTTTTACAGCATGTTATACAAGTTATTTTAACATTGTAATGAATTATAGCGATCATCCTGTGTTTTTTTTTAAATTGAAATTAATATAATTATTTAATAGGTTGATTAATCACATGACATGCTTTATTAAATATTTAATGGTAACAATGATGTTGGTATTTTGTTCTGATGAAATTCCAGAATGGTTTGGAATGAAAGCGCTTAATCTTTTAATCTTTGTTTTAATAAATATGAGTTGTAAGTCTTTGGTCCTTGTGAGTTCAAAGGTGTTTTTGGTTAGTTTAAAAAAAAAAAAAAACTTTAAGATGCCCCTCAGAGAATCTACAACTCAGTGACTTCTAGGTCCTACCAGAGACAGGATGAGGAGAAAACAGAGGAAGGCACGGGGAGACTGCAGGAGAAACTAGAAGGTAACAGAGGATCCATGGAGTGTTAATTGTGGCTAGACATGTATGGTGTATATACTCAGTAAAGTGGCTATAATGAGTGGGTTTATACTGAAGCAGTCTGTGGATGAAAATGAATGACCACATCTGTTTGATCACAGGTAAATGTTACTGACCTGCTGTAATACAACATTGCCTCACTGTATTTCACTCCACCCATTCAGTTGCCTCCTTCAGAATCACCCCCCCCCCCCACACACACTTTGAAGTCACCATCCACCACAGGTAGATTCCCAAAGCTTACCATATCCAATAGGTGGAAGGATACCAGGAGCCACTGGAGAAGGGTCCTAACAAAGCCTGCTCTGGCAATTTGTTGTGCTTTGTGAAGGTATGAACAAAGTGCCAGTTTGCTGCCTCTAGAATGGTTCTAGAGTCCACCCCTTACCGATATGCCATCAAAGAGGATAAGGCCTTAGTCAAGCAAGCCTTAATCTTGCCTGAAAGGAATTTACCATGGTGGGTGTAACAGAAAACAGTAGTAGAGGACAACCATCATGCAACAGATTACTTAGAGACAGGCTGAACTTTCTAAGCCCCCACATAGGAGACAAACAGTTATTCAGTATTCCTAAATGGCTTTGTTTTGTCAAGGTAGTACTTGATCTGCCTGTGTGTATCCAAGGTATGTAGAATTTTCTTCTCCCTTGTTTTTTGGATCAGGATAGAACACTGGAAGATTGATGGCTTGATTCAAGGTAAATTCAGAAACAATTTTGGTACTGTCCTTCTAAAAAATCAGATGGAGTTGGCCATCCATGGGAGCTTGCAGCTCATAGACTTGCCTTGCAGATGCCAAAGCAATAAGTAAAACAATATTCCAAGTAATAAACCATAAATCAGCCTAAGAGGCAGGTTCAAAAGGAGATAAGGTCAATTTTTCTAGAACAAAGTTGAGATTCCAGGGACAGCAAGTTATAACACTCCTTTTATAAACTGTTTGACGTCAAAGAGAGACAAAAAGAGGATGATCCATGGGCAGACAAACTGAGATAGCCATAAGATGCACTTTGATGGAAGCTGCGACATCCCTCTCCTGGGCCAGATATCAAGGAACCTCAATCATTGTCAAAACAAATAGACACACACAGCATGTTCAGATGCAGCTCTCTTCATCAAGTACAATTTCCCTTAAGAGCACAAAGGGAATGCACACTCCAGTCCTGGGGCTGGGATTTCTCTCCAGGCTTCAAATAAGACTCCCCACTGACCACTACAGAGCTAGGTCCTTAACCAGGTGTTCCAAACCAAGTCCTCCACCACCTTCTCTGTGAAATCAGAGCTCTCACTGTTCCTGTTCAAAGTAGCTGTCACACACACTCTCTCTTGAGATTTGGATTATCACACACACACACACACACACACACACACACACACACACACACCTGGGAAAGGCTGGCACAGCTTACCCGCTCTGATACCTCCACCCAGACTATAAGGTAAAGTCACTGCCTCCAGAACACCCGAAGCCAGCTACTTTAAGGCTCTTACAAAGGTACTCAATTACACTTGGTAAAATTAATACTTATGCAAATGGTAGTGTTAGCCAAGCATCAAGACTTTCAGGAACATGGGAGTCACGGTGCCACTAAATAAATGCAAGTACTCTCAATGGTTAAATATTTTCTCAAAGACCAGCCACAAAGAAAGGTTTAGATATATTTAATAATAAATAGTAAAAACATGAAAATACTGAATATCGATTTACAATAAACACCAGAGTTTCAATCATAGGAAATATAAAAACACAACACAGATGGAAAGATTCAGACAGATACAGAAAAAATACACTTAGCTAATTTCTCTATATTTCTCTAACTAACTGAAGAATTACTCTTTCCTAGTTACTTACAAAAGCAAGTCAAGATGAAGTGGATGAGTGTCTTTGTCAGATCCCAAAAACACAGTGCAATTATCATATCTCCTACTAGTACTAAAATACAATTTCAGTGCTGGCTTCAGAATGACATCACATCTAGTCACCTGACTCCATGGCTCCCTCACTACCCCTTCATTAGAAACTGAGCTAGGATCTGGCACTGATGTGTCACAATAGACACACAGAACTTCAGCTAAGGTTTATTACAGCATCTGGAAACTGTAAAACAATTCAGAAACTCCCCCCTTCCTGCAGAGACTAACAAGCCATCCTCTGGCTGCATTCCGACCTGTGAGATAAAATCTTTATGGTCTAAACCAAGTCATTTAATTTCAGGCTAGTTTCTTAAGGATAGCTGGGCTTAGCTTAGCTCCTTCCCTTCCAGTATCCTATTTTAAAATATATACATTTCATCGGTTACAACAATACAGTCTGACATACATGTATACGTCTTTTCTGTCTAGCAGGACCTACTGTTGGTACATTTTTAACACAAGCAACTTTACAAATACATTTTTAACACACGCATCTGTACAAATCAGTTTGATATTCAAATGACATATAACTCTTTGCAAAACACCAGCTAGCTATGCTGGCGTATGTTACATGCACTGCCCTAGTCAACCTGACACAGCTGGCACTACCTCACATCATTACAGAAGCATATGGCAAACCATCTCTAAGTAGCTCACACAAACATTTAATTTAAAAATACTGAGGGGGGGGGTCAAAATCCATTTGGGACCTCTGTTATTGGTTAGGTACCACCTAGGAAACCTCTTCTACTTGTAAATGTAATGTTTTCTAGTTGCAGGTTTTCTTGCCTCCCTAAAACAGCTGCTGTACATCCTCATGGAACAAGTGCCTAAAATATGTCAAAACATTATCATCCAAGTTGTCTGTTGCAATTGCTCTGAGTTGTGGTATACCATTCACCCCTGATGTTGTGTGAGCAAATTCAGTCTGTGAGGAAGCTTGTAATAATTGCCCTTATCCAACTGAATTAAAACGGAGAACCAACTCTGCCTGGGTCAAAACAGGGTTACCACAATGATTTTTGGTAATTCTTTTTGATTCTTTAAAAGTACCTTGGGAATCATTGAAAAGGGTGGAAATGCATACAGAAGCATTCCTGACCATGCGAATTATACAGCAGCTGTCTTCCAAACATGCCTGTAAGGATGTCTTGAACAGAATTTTTTTCAGTTGTCTGTTTTGAAAGGAGTTGAACATCTGTTTGAAGTGTTCCCCACATTTGGATCCAGTCCTAGAAGACTTCTACATGGAACCTCCACTCGTGAGGTTTTATCCAGTATCTGTTTAGTCTGTCTACCATTGTGTTTGGTTTTGACAGAATGTAGAAGGCCTGAAGAGTCAAAGAATGCTGAACAGCCAGTTCCCAGGACATCCCTGCCAACCAGCAAACAGATTATGACCTTGTACCCCCTTGCTTGTTCAGGTAACACATCATGATAACATTGTTTGTGATGACTAGAAGCGGACCCAGAGTCCATAAGTGGTAAACAACTTTTAAAACATGAATCGCTGCCATCATCTCTTTTATGTTTATGTGCTTCAGCATGTCCTGAGGATCCCACAAGCCTTGCACTTGAACTGCCATGGACACTACTCCCCACGCAAAGTCTGAAGCATCTGTCTGGAGAGATTGGACTGTGGTCTGAAGAGAGAAAGGGAATACTGGATTCAGAGACAGTTGATCCCTCCATGACTGCATTCCCCATTTCATAAATACCAATACCAGTACCTGGAAATTCAGGGGATGGAGATGCTGCATCCAACAATTCTTCAAGTACATAAGAAATCAATCAGCAAATTAAATTGATTTGTGATGTCATTAATTGATATGGTTTTAAATGCTTCTGTTTTTTAAGAGAATGTATGTCTGATGAAGCGGTGAATATTGTGAAAGCGCTAACATAATAAATTGTTATTGTTTCTTTTTCCTGCTGTGACTAACTGAAGCGGTTCTTATTTACTTTCCACTGTTTTGCTGCTGCTGGTTACACTGCAAGTATAAGCTGTTTCTTCTTTCGTAATTCTTCAAGTACCACTGAAGTTTTTTAACAGGTGGTCTGGTTAGTGGCATCATGAGGGTCATTACAATGAGGCCTAGAATTTTAAGGAACTATCTTGATGAGGCCACATCTAGAAGGCAGAAATCCATGAGAATGCCCTTATACATCAGAACTTTGTCTTCTGGCAGAAGGACCATTACTGTGTCTATCCAACACCACAGGGAAACAATTCATTGACAGGGTGTGAAGAAGGACTTTTGAAGGTTCAATTTGAAGCCCAGGTGGGAAAGGAAGGATGCAACCTAATCTAATGACTCCAAGCATCTGGATACAGAATCTGCACAAATCAGAAAAAAATATGGATGTCTAATGTTCTACAATATTCGAATTCGAACTAACAAGCAAATACCAAAAGCAAAAAACTTCGTCTAAAACACGTTTTTGAGGTTTTATTGCATCAACATCCACCAAATCGATTGAGCGCTTTCATCTGCCCTGAGCAGATTTCTTCAGAATACTATAAAATCAGTGCCACACATTTTTATACCATTTAAAATACATAATTATCCAATTAAGTTAAATTAAATTAATGCAATTAATCAATTAAAATAATTTTTATAAAAAACTTTTAACCCTTCAAGGAATTGCTACTATTTTAAAATTTTAAATGTTCAAATGTTAAAATGCAACTGTGCAAATAAATACATGAAGTTCATGAACCTTGTGTGTTTGTGTATATCAGAAAAAAATATATATATATTTATGTTTACACATAGTTTATCACATTTGATAAAGTGTATAAAAATAAACAATATAAAATTATAATCCATTTTAAATCCATATTAAAATTCATATTAAAATAAACTATTGAGGTCAGAAATACAATCTATGAAGAGGAAAGGAAAAACAATCTATAAAAGGAAAGGAAAAAACACTTTTAGCTAATAATTAGTATATATAAAACATATTTTTAGACTGTAGCAGCCTTATCCACAAGAATAGCTTTAATGTTTATATATTCATTAAGACCAGGCCTAAAATTAGATTTCAGTCTCAACTGCCATTTAATCTCTTTAACCAATAAATGGTTCTTTAAATCACCTCTATCTTTATCCATTTTAATAGTTTCTAAAATGGCAAATTGGAAACCCACAAAACCCGCACATTCCGTGGAATGTTTATAAACTCTTTTTAATCTTTATATCATTAATATGATATTCTTTCTTTGAGTGCCCTCTCTGTTTTGCCTATATAAAAGGCAGTACATGTAGTGCAGGTAGCTAAATAGACTAGCATTTTAGTGTAACAGTTGCCCTTACTAAAAAATACCTTACTTCTAAGCCCGTTCCTAAGAACTGTACCATCTGCCTCATTAATATATCTACATTGTCTGCAATTACCACATTTAGTGGTACCTTTCCTAACTTTTTTATCAAACTCAAATTTTCCTTTTTCAAACAACCTTTTAAAATTCATCCCTGTCTTGTATGTCAACAGTGGTTTGTTCCCTACTATGTCAAAAATTTCCTTGTTTGTCTTTAAAATGGACCAGTTTTCCTCCATAATTCTAATGAAATGTTCTGAAAATTCATTGTATTCTATAATACATGCTTTGGGGAAGTTCTAATTTGTGTATTCTTTACTAATACTTTTCTGCCCCAACAGTGGTTTGTGTTTCAACCCCCATCCTAAATAGACCTCTTCTAGAGTTTCACCAACAAGTTCAATTGGATAGCCTCTTTCCAGAAATGCTTCCATCAAAAACCTAAACTCAAATAGTAGGTCCTCTTTTTCAGAGGTCATCCTTGCTACCCTAACAGCCTGCCCTTTAATGACACTTTTCTTTTGATGGTAAGGGTGTTGGCTGTTATAGTGGAGGTAAGAGTTACACCAGGTTTCTTTTCGAAATACATTGGACTTATAACCTTTTCCTGTTTTACTTAACTTTATGTCCAAGTAGGTAATAGACTGTTCCTGAACCTCGTAGGTGAAAGACAAAAAACTAGAAGTTCCATTTATATATTTAATAAAATCTTCCACATTCTTTCCATGACCATCCTCCCAAATGAGGAAGATGTCATCTAAAAACCTAAAATACACTCTTATGTTTTTCATGAATATACTTGTAAAAACCTTTTCCTCCTCCCATCCTAGGAGAACCAAATTGGCATACACCAACATTTTGTCTATAGTATTTACCCATAAAGGTTATAAAATTATTGTCCAGAACTATTTCTGTCATTTCTAACAACAACAATTTTTCATCCAAGGTGGCCTCTAAATATTTATAAACCATTTTTTCAAAAAATTCAAATCCTTCAATTCTGGGAATACAGGTAAAAAGGTCTTTAACATCAATTGTGACCATTTTACTTGTTTCTGACCATATTTCTTCTTTAATTTTACCCAAAAAAATAGTGCCGTGGTATGGAAGGGAGTTTAAATGACTCTACCCTTGTTGGACTTGACGTGATGATAAATGATAGTGCAAACTTGTTGCAGACCCAAAGAGAAGTCTCCCAGCTGAGAGAGGAGCTTACGTTAATAGAACTGTTTTCACAGGATGACAGAGTTACGGAAAGAAAAGTGCAGCAAAATGAACAAGGGATCCAGAGAGTAATGGTGGGTTGAACACAGAAACGGTCCAAACGAAGAAGGAAGGTCCACCGTGAACCAAGGAATTAAATCCACTATGGAAAGAAGGGGACTGTTGAGAATTAACAAAAACGCTAAAGGTACTGTTAATTTTAATATACAAGCTATTGATCAAACGGCAACAAGTTCAAACAAGGCACGGTCTTTTGCTCAAACGCTGGACACTAATGCATCAAGTTTTAAAGACATTATTGATAAAGTGTATGTATTTGATAAATCTATGAATGTGGAACGTGAAATACCACAATGTACAAGAGAAAATGTTTATAGAAGGAATGAGGAAACATTGCAGGACAAAATATATCGTTTAGAAAAAATGTTATACAAATACAAATGTATTGAAATTGATAATAATTATTTAAAACAATGTTTAACGAAACAAGTAGTCCCTCAGGGACTAAGATTTTATAAGTACCCTTTTGGTATTCACTACAGTGAAGATGTATTGTTGGAATTTTATACTTTTTTTGATGATTGTGGTTTTGGTCTGATAACAAAGCTTATAAAATATAATGAAATGCAACTTAAGAAAATGTTACAAGATGTCAACTGTGCTCAAACAGAAATTGTGGAAGATTTAGCTTTTGAACAACATGAGGGTTTATATGTTAGAATTTTGAAGAGAGTAGAAAATAAGATTGAAAAAGTATATCAGAGGAAGCAGGGTAAACTATTGAGAGATATTGAACAGTATAAAAAAGGTAAAAGTTACCCAACCCCCTTCCAAAAAATATGGAAACAGAATGAAGGTCAAGGAAAAAGGAAAGACAGGAATTATTCTAATGTTAACGAAGGTAGGGGCAACAGGAGAAGTGAAGAATTTGAAGGTTATGATCAAGGAAGATATGTAAACAGGAGAAATGGTCCTTTAGATGAATTAGATTCATTCCCTGAAACAACAGAAGTTTTTTTAGGACCACGGAGGTCAGAAAGGATAGCGAGCAGACAACGGAACCCATCAGATCTATGTCCACAGGAGCAAATAGGTGGAAGCGATTTTGGATGGAAAAGGATGGGAAGGAGAGGGAGGTAGACACTATTACAATGGAGAAAAATGGAATCACATTCCTATACAAGGGCTATAAGATACACAACTATGTGAACATGAAATTAGAAAAGGAGCACTTTGAATTGTTCTCAAAGGGATTTAAGTTTGTTAGGTCTACCCCTGGAGATTTAGCAAATATATTGACAGAGTTAAAAATATTTTTGAGGAAGTTAAATTTAAGTTTATTGAACAAACAAGGTGAATTATTTAAAAGTAACAAAACTAATGAACAATTTAGTAACAAAGGTAACATTTCTCAAAGTTTAAAAAGAAGTAGTGTCTACAACCCTCCCTTGCATCCTGTTATTTACACCTTTGAGAACATAGTAACTGATGAGATATACAAAACATATGGTCAAAAGAAATGGTATAACAATTACAACCTGCTACACAAAGAAAACGAACTACTGAATTCACTCAAGAACAATGGTGAACTTAGGTTCATGCAACCTGATAAAGGTGGGGGGGTAGTTATTTTTGAACAGAAGGTGTACAATGAGATATTAACAAGCATGCTAAACTCTGGTGAAACCTATGAAACTTGTTCCTTTAATGAGATTCAAAAAGCTTATAGAATGATAGATTCATTATTAGAGGAATACCTTATAGAAAACAGAATAGAAGGTGGAACACACAATTTCTTGAAACAAAGCTATCCCTGTATTCCCCAATTCTTTGGTATTCCTAAAATACACAAAGATATACGAAATCCCCCCTTCCGTCCTATAGTTTCGGCAAAAGGTTCTAAAACGCACCCACTGGCTGTTTATATAGACCAAAAGTTAAAAAATGTAGTAAAAAGGCAGGAACACCTAATACAGGATTCATGGGATTTTTTGGGTAAAATTAAAGAAGAAATATGGTCAGAAACAAGTAAAATGGTCACAATTGATGTTAAAGACCTTTTTACCTGTATTCCCAGAATTGAAGGATTTGAATTTTTTGAAAAAATGGTTTATAAATATTTAGAGGCCACCTTGGATGAAAAATTGTTGTTGTTAGAAATGACAGAAATAGTTCTGGACAATAATTTTATAACCTTTATGGGTAAATACTATAGACAAAATGTTGGAGTGGCCATGGGGGCAGCCTGTGCCCCCATGTATATAATTTGGTTCTCCTAGGATGGGAGGAGGAAAAGGTTTTTACAAGTATATTCATGAAAAACATAAGAGTGTATTTTAGGTTTTTAGATGACATCTTCCTCATTTGGGAGGATGGTCATGGAAAGAATGTGGAAGATTTTATTAAATATATAAATGGAACTTCTAGTTTTTTGTCTTTCACCTACGAGGTTCAGGAACAGTCTATTACCTACTTGGACATAAAGTTAAGTAAAACAGGAAAAGGTTATAAGTCCAATGTATTTCGAAAAGAAACCTGGTGTAACTCTTACCTCCACTAGAACAGCCAACACCCTTACCATCAAAAGAAAAGTGTCATTAAAGGGCAGGCTGTTAGGGTAGCAAGGATGACCTCTGAAAAAGAGGACCTACTATTTGAGTTTAGGTTTTTGATGGAAGCATTTCTGGAAAGAGGCTATCCAATTGAACTTGTTGGTGAAACTCTAGAAGAGGTCTATTTAGGATGGGGGTTGAAACACAAACCACTGTTGGGGCAGAAAAGTATTAGTAAAGAATACACAAATTCCAACACGAAGAACTTCCCCAAAGCATGTATTATAGAATACAATGAATTTTCAGAACATTTCATTAGAATTATGGAGGAAAACTGGTCCATTTTAAAGACAAACAAGGAAATTTTTGACATAGTAGGGAACAAACCACTGTTGACATACAAGACAGGGATGAATTTTAAAAGGTTGTTTGAAAAAGGAAAATTTGAGTTTGATAAAAAAGTTAGGAAAGGTACCACTAAATGTGGTAATTGCAGACAATGTAGATATATTAATGAGGCAGATGGTACAGTTCTTAGGAACGGGCTTAGAAGTAAGGTATTTTTTAGTAAGGGCAACTGTTACACTAAAATGCTAGTCTATTTAGCTACCTGCACTACATGTACTGCCTTTTATATAGGCAAAACAGAGAGGGCACTCAAAGAAAGAATATACGAGCATATTAATGATATAAAGATTAAAATTTATAAACATTCCCGGAATGATGCGGGTTTTGTGGGTTTCAATTTGCCATTTTAGAAACTATTAAAATGGATAAAGATAGAGGTGATTTAAAGAACCATTTATTGGTTAAAGAGATTAAATGGCAGTTGAGACTGAAATCTAATTTTAGGCCTGGTCTTAATGAATATATAAACATTAAAGCTATTCTTGTGGATAAGGCTGCTACAGTCTAAAAATATGTTTTATATATACTAATTATTAGCTAAAAGTGTTTTTCCTTTCCTTTTATAGATTGTTTTTCCTTTCCTCTTCATAGATTGTATTTCTGACCTCAATAGTTTATTTTAATATGAATTTTAATATGGATTTAAAATGGATTATAATTTTATATTGTTTATTTTATACACTTTATCAAATGTGATAAACTATGTGTAAACATAAATATATATATATTTTTTTCTGATATACACAAACACACAAGGTTCATGAACTTCATGTATTTATTTGCACAGTTGCATTTTAACGTTTGAACATTTAAAATTTTAAAATAGTAGCAATTCCTTGAAGGGTTAAAAGTTTTTTATAAAAATTATTTTAATTGATTAATTGCATTAATTTAATTTAACTTAATTGGATAATTATGTATTTTAAATGGTATAAAAATGTGTGGCACTGATTTTATAGTATTCTGAAGAAATCTGCTCAGGGCAGATGAAAGCGCTCAATCGATTTGGTGGATGTTGATGCAATAAAACCTCAAAAACGTGTTTTAGACGAAGTTTTTTGCTTTTAATGTTCTACAATAGTCAACCACTAGGGCCAGACACCTTATAAACACTTAAGGTGCAGCAGATAGCCCAAAGACGAATGCAAAATACTGATAATGTACGCTATGCAAAGTGAATGTCAAAAATATCCTGAAATTGGGACAATAAGAATATTATGATAATCATTCTTTACACCTAGTGTCACCATGAACCAGTGGTCTGTAAGCAATGCTAGGATCAGCTGTAAGGTGAGCATTTTGAATTTCAGAACTTTTGTAAAAGTGTTTAGAAAGGGCAAATTCAGGATGTGTCTCCAGGAGGGGTCCTTCTTTGGTACCTAAAATATTCTGGAGTAAAATCCTATGCCTTTGTGTATCATAGGCATTGGTAACATGATCCCTACTTCTACCATGTGATGGAGCACTGGAGGAAACAGCTCTGTCTGGTCTTATGTGTGTGGGGGAATTCTCATGAAAGAGGAAGGATTTTTTTATCTACTGACTAGTGCATCCTCTCCAAATTATTCTCAGAACCTTTTGTGTTCAAGCTGCAGCACTGAGAAAGAGCTTGGGGAAAGTAGGAAGAGAAGGAAGGGCAGGATGGTGAAGTTTGCCTTTTTCTCCACTGTTGTGTAGCCCCACAGTTAGTATATATAAGTTGGGGTGTTCCCACCGCACAGGAGTGCATGGGGACTTGCCAAAAAAAAAAGAACTTTTCTTGGTGTGTTTGCTGCCTTCAGTGAGTCGAAATTAATCAATTTTAAGAATGTGCTTATGGCAGATATTTTCATCACAGGCACTCGGGCCTTAATCTATAGCTTTACAAGTACCATAGTTACAGTAAGGACATCTGCTCCAAAAGACATGCATTTTACAGCAAATCTGTGCAAAATACATATGTGAGTACTCACTATATCAATTGGTCTTTTAGAATGGGCTCTGCAGTAAGTTTTATCTGCTCTTCCTGTTTCCTTGTGGAAGAGAACCTCTCTTCAGTTGTAATTAATGGCAAAATATCAAACTTTAAATAATACACATTTATCATTTTACATTCTTGTAAAAATGTTTTTGCTTGCAGTTGCTCTCAAACGTAAACAGAAAATTAAAAAACTGGAGAGGCTGAAGCTGAATGTGACTCTTATCCCTGGTGCACAGTCATGCATAGCTATCTGGTATGGACTGAGGTGTTCACACCCTCATTGTAGCAGTCAAGAGACTGAAAAATGAACTAAAAGCTGAGATAACACCCTGGAAGATTTTCAAGGTTTTTATCCACTGCATAGGACCACTCAAAGAGCACATGATCCAGTAAGTATGTACTTATCAACATTGAATACAGACAGCATCTATAAACACACATCTAAAAAGCAAAACAATCAGTAACTGCTAACTGGCTTACTGACAGAACCCAGACAGTAAAAGTAGCTGACTCCAAATCCAGCTCCAGACAAGTGACAAGTGGAGTACCTCAGGGTTCAGTCCTGGGACCACTCTTGTTTGGCATCTACTTCTCTGAAGTACAGGCCAACACTAAGGGACTCTGGCTAACAAAGTTTGCAGATGACTGCAAACTGGGAGCCATTATTGAATCCCCAAATGATGTGGATATTCTACAAAAGGGCCTTACAGAAACAGATGCATGGTGCCAGAGCCATGGGCTCAAGCTTAATGCCAAGAAATGTACAGTTATCCCCTTTGGAAAAAAACATGTACCCATGAATTACCACATAGGTGGCAGGACACTAAACATCGAAAGTGTGATGAGAGACTTAGGGACACAGGTGGACAGTGGTCTCACTTTCGATGACCACATTGCCACAACAGTCAGGAAATCCTTCTATGTGGGCACACCTTATCACTAAGGGCTTTTCATCCAGAAAAAAGGAGGTCATTGTCCCACTGTACTCATCCTTCATTAGACCCATTATAGAGTATAATACCCCATTTGGTATGTACCTCACAAGACATCTGCAACAGCTTGAAAGGCCACAGAAATACCTCACTAAAAGAATCACAGGCCTAAAGCAGATGCCATATACTGACAGTCTAAAAAAACTCCAGCTATACTCTGTGGCATATTGTCTACTCAGAGGTGATCTCTGCTTAACATACAAGGCCATGTCAAACCCTGAGCTGTTGGACATGCTCCACTTAAAGAAATCCCAATCCCTCAGAGCCACACGCTCCAGGAATCTAAACCTTGTCATCACAATGAACAAAACATGCTGGAGGGATAGGTTCCTGACCCAGAGACTCCCCATACTCTGGAATAGACTGCCCATACATATCAAGCAGAGCGCCTCTTTGGCCCTCTTCAAAAGGAACCTTGATGATTGGATGGGAGATAGGAAATTCACCCCGGGGATCATGTCAGTCGCCCTGCTAGACAGGGGCCTGGAGAAGTAAATATTGTGGGAAGAAATATCCAGGGAATTGTTATGGCTAGGCTTGCATAGCCTAGTACCAACCTATGAACCTATGTAAGATGGGAATCCTCTCTTTGGTCAAATGTTCGAAATATCAAATGGCACAAGTGATTGAACAGTTATATAATTGCAGAAGACAACTGAAGAGAGGTTCTGTTCCACAAGGAAACACCTGGTTTATGCCCACTGAATGGCACACAGCAAAGGTTATCCCACTCCACAAAGGGGGAGCCACCACAGACACCAGGAACTATCGCCCCATTAGCCTAACAAGCCTGGTCTGCAAGGCCATGGAACGTATCATCATGGAACTTATAAACAAAGACATTGGTAATCTCCAAACTCTGGACCCCACCCAGTTCGGATTTGTAAAAGGCAGATCATGTCTCCTAAACTTGACTGACTTCTTTGAAGCAGTCACCAAAGCCGTAGACGAGGGTAAGGTGGTTCACACAGCCTATCTAGATTTCGCCAAGGATTTTGACACCATCCCCCACTCTGGAATTATAGATAAACTCACTAAACTAGGTATAAATCCCTAAGTCACAAGCTGGATTGCCAACTGGCTCACTGACAGAACCCACACTGTGAAAGCAGCAGACTGCAAATCCGACTTCAGACCAGTGACAAGTGGAGTACCACAGGGTTCAGTCCTGGGTCCTCTCCTGTTTGGTATCTACTTTTCTGAAGTACAGGCTAACACAAAAGGTCTTTGGCTAACGAAGTTTGCAGATGACTGCAAACCAGGAGCCATAATTGAAATTCCTAACGATGTGGACATCCTACAAAAGGGCCTCACTGAGACAGATGCTTGGTGTCAAAGTCATGGCCTCAAGCTCAAAGCCAAAAAGTGCATTATCATCCCCTTTGGTAAAAACTCTGTACCCATGAGCTACCACATAGGTGGTAGTCTACTTAACACTGAAAGTGTGATAAGAGACCTTGGGACACAGGTGGACAGTAGTCTCTCCTTTGATAATCACATTGCCACAGTAGTCAGGAAATCCTTCTATGTGGCACACCTCATCACAAAAGGTTTCTCATCCAGGAAAAAAGAGATAATTGTTCCCCTCTACTCATCACTCATTAGACCCATTATAGCATACAATGCCCCTTTTGGTATGTACCTCACAAGACATCTACAACAACTGGAAAGGCAGCAGAAATACCTCACAAAGAGGATTACCGGCCTAAAACAGATGCCCTACGTAGACCGTCTCAAAAAACTCCAGCTTTACTTCGTCGCATATCACCTACTCAGAGGCGATCTCTGCCTAAAATACAAAGTTATGTCAAACCCAAAGCTGTTGGACATGCTCCACTTAAAGAAATCCCAATCCCTCTGAGCTACACGCTCTAGAGATATAAACCTTGTCACCACAATAAACAGAACATGCTGGAGGGATAAATTCCTGTCCCAGAGACTTCCCATACTCTGGAATAAACTACCTATCCATATCAAACAAAGCTCCTCATTAGCACTCTTCAAGAAAAATCTTGATTGCATGGGAAATAGGAAATTCACCCCGGGGATCAACTATGTGGCTCTGCTCGACAGGGGCACTGGAAAATAATTTTCTTGGGTGGCGAAAGCCAGGGTACCATTTGGGCTAGGCTTGTTTAGGCCCTAGGGCCGATAGCCTAGTACCTACCTATGAATCTATGAACCTATTACTTAGTGGGAGCTCACAGTACAATGAGGATTAGAAATTTGCCCTTTCCCTGCTGTTGTGCAATCTTGGAATTGGTAGATATACGTAGCAGGGAGTTTGGCTATACAACCCCCCCCCCCACACACACACACACACACACACACACACACACACACACACACACACACACACACACACACAGGGGCTATTGTTTTAAACTGATCAATGTAAGTTCAGTTTTGTTAGTTTTTGACTATAGGTAGTGCACTCAATCAGATACAGTCTATGCATAAAGTGTCATTGTTAGCAGCACCACATTACAATCCTGTAATAAATTAGGGGAAGCAAGAACCACAATACTGATGTACATCAACTGCACAGGAAACCAAGTACTTTTTATATTACCTTTTTAAAACTGCACTCTTTGCTCAGTTTGCTAATGAAATCTTGACTCATAATGTGGTAGAAACTTACTACTACTGCTACTGTTCTTGTTTAAAAGAGAAATGTGTCCATACAGGATCAAATTTTCCTAAGAGAAGCTACTGTTTTTAAATGCTGATTCAATTTATTCTTCTATTACATCCAAGGGCTTATGTCACATTAGTATTTCTGATACAGAAGCTGCGTTGTTCAGGATTCTAACTGTACTATACAGTTTATGTTCATCCTGCTAGAAAACTCCACATCTTACATGAATGTATTATGGAAGCAGTGCTTACCTCTCAACTGTCCAGATTTTCACCTCATGTGTTTTGTCTGTTTCTCATAAAACTGTGGTTTGCTAGCAAATCACTGGCAACTCATTGAGGATTCACGTCAGAATATAATGACAGACATTTGAGTTTCAGGCTTTATACCCTTCAGAAAATAAATTCTAACACAAGCTTGTCATTCTATTAACTTTCTAAGTTTGTAAGAGCAATATTTAAAAATTGTCCCTATTTTTGGGCCTTTGTCCCCCTATTATTTATGGCTTTGTCCTGATTTCTTGCTCTAAGAGGTAGAGAGGTATAGAGCACTGAAGAATTCAGCAATGGACAAGGCTATATCACAGAACTGTGAAACAATACTTACTACACATGACAAATCAGGCACATCTGTAAGAGTAATGACAAACTATGTTCAACTGTCAAACTTGTACATAAACATTTTAAAATAAACGTTTTTGTATAAGATGACAGAGAGCTGATTTGATTATCTTTTCCAGTGTCATGTACTGATAAACCATTTTATTATTTTGTATAGGATCTTTAGTAGACAATGTAATTATTACAACCTCTAAAAACATTCATTGTTTTACTCACCCAAAATCTCCTCAGCGGCATCTTCATTTAAAGCAGATGCAGCTCTAGGTATTTCTTCTTCTATATTCTCATCTACAGATGACAAGCTTTCATTGTCAAAGTCATCAGAATAGTCAGAGTTGCCTCCTGTGCTGCGTACTTCATCATTCTCTTCTGCTTCAGAGATACTCTCAGACTCTTTGTTGTCGTCTTTAATGGCAAAAAGTGGTGCAGAAATGCACCTGCTGATCCCTCTGTCTTGGCTACTCAGAGCTCTGACTGTCTTACCAAGATTTTCATTTGATGTGGTTGTACCATTCTCCATTTCATGAGGTCTTCTAGAAAACTGCTGCTGTCTGTTTAACTGAGACTCCTGTTGTTGTATGAAAAATTTGATATGTTCCTGAACAAAGGGAATGTTAAGTACATAGCTGGCACTGGGTCGTAGCTCAGGACTTTTATTAAGAATAGCCTCAATTAGGCTATGCATTTCCTCTGAATAGCATTCCGGCACTTTGGCATACTCTGCTTTAGCAATTTTGTAAAAAAGACTGATGAGATTCCTCGCTTCAAAAGCGGGTCTCAAGGCACACATTTCATAAAGCAGACAACCCACAGCCCAGACGTCAGACTTTGAGCTGTACGGCACATCCTGACAAAGTTCAGGGCTCAGGTAACATGGGGTGCCAACACAGGTGCTTGCCATATCCAAAGTGTCATCCATAACTTTAGAAATTCCAAAGTCGCCAAGCTTCAGCATGCCTTTTTTTGTAAGAAAAACATTCGAGGTCTTTATATCTCGATGTAAAATCTTCATAGAGTGGATATACTGCACAGCCATGACAAGCTGTACAAACAATTCCATAATTTCATTTTCGGGAACGTACTCTTCTTCTCGTCGTTCCTTAATCAGATCATCCAGTGTCCCACCGTCACAATAATCCTGAATGATAGAAATATACTCATCTCCTGGGTCAAAGAAATACTCATGGCATGTGACAATGTGTGGATGCTTCAGCTTGGCTAATATGCATGCTTCTTGGAGAACGGCTTCTTTAGTTTTCAGTCTTTTTGAGGGGTCAATCTTGATCTTTTTCAGTGCAAAAAGTTTCTTTGCTTCCAAGCTTTTCACTAGGAAAACTTCTGCACTCGCACCTCTTCCAATGGTTAGAACTTTTTCATATTTCTCCATAGTATACCATTAAGGTGCATAAAATTTCAGACTATGAGGGGGGAAAAAAAAGTAACGTTATTAAATGTAACAGTCATCTGCATTTATGCAACATTATTTAAAAAAAAACACCTCTTCAAATGAGTGTCTGAGATGTTAAAACTTTTTTTGCTTGTTTGTTTGATTGTTTTTGTGTTTGCTGATCTTCCACCCTTCTTAGCCCGTGGCAGCAATGGTTACAATAGAATGCATATTGTTGTGCACACAACATACACACACACACAAACATACATACACAAATGCATATAATGATTTCTACAGCATTATTTTCATCCATATAGTGTATACATATCTTACGATATGCTTATTTATATTACATTTAAGTATCATCAGGTCGTACCTGGAAATGGTCGTGATTTATCGATTCTGCCTTGTGCACTTTCTTGGTTAACAGATATAAATACATTTTCAGGGGAGAGATGTGGCTTGTGAATTATGGGTGGCTGTGACTGATATGCCCTGTTTGCCTCTTTGCAGTCGTTAGCATATCTTTTCAAAGGATTTAAACAGAAACGTATAATGTGAACCTGTGACTCAAGTGAATTTAGTCTTAGAAACTGGATACTCACCTAGGAATTGTACTGAAAATATTATACTATTAAACACCATTCCGCCACCACCACAGAGTAACATTAAGGCTTTCTGCCATGTCTAATGGTGCAGTGTTTTGTAGACCAACTCCTTTGCCTCTGATTAATGAATATGTAAACTAGTAAAGCCTCTTCCAGTCTCCTTCTCTAAACTGCTAGGTTTCACCTCGACAAACTGCATTTTCCAATCATTTGATATATGATAAAACAAGTACATTTCCAGTCACTTCAAGAAGCCTGGACATACACAATGGAAAAATAAAAAGGCAGTGGGTGAGGGTGTTCTCTCTGACCAACATGACAGCTACTGCTATGCATTTCCTAAAGTAAAATGTAGTGCAATGGGAAAGTGCCTGAACAACAGGACTTGGCAGAAAGTACAGTTTTGTACCTACCATAAATGTAGCTGTCCGAGAGGAATGCATCTGCAGTCCTTACAAATGGGTTGTCCTGTCGTCAGGCAGCCCTTCGGTCGGCCGGATTCCAAAGTCTGGGTCTGGCTTCGGCTGGTGTCGCACTTCACCCGACGTCACTGCGGCAGTTATTCGGGTATAAAGGCATCAGCCGACGCCATTTTCCTCAGTGTTTCTTGCCCCAGATGCCAGGTGCCCTCTTGGTAGGCTAAATTTGGATAAATGCCAAAGTTTCCAAATAGTAGAGAGCAAACACACAAAATAAACATGTATGCACATATATACAAACAAATACACCATAATAGATCCCCCCCAAGCTAGCTGAAGATTGGTAAGTACCCTAGGAGTACCTCAGAGGGGAAGGAGGGTGGGTAATCCTGACTGCAGATGCATTCCTCTCGGACATCTACATTTATGGTAGGTACAAAACTGTACTATGTCCTTCAAGGATGCATCTGCAGTCCTTACAAATGGGTAGAATACCATAGCTAAACTAGGGGAGGAGGAAATGAGAATAGATTATGGTGTAGTCAGGATCCCTTGCAAAACAGCAGTGGCAAAGCCAGCAGGGGATCTAGAGTATAGAGGTAAGTTATAATGTTTGGCAAATGTATGCACGGAGGTCCAAGTAGCAGCCTCTATAATGTCCTTGGTAGCCACTCCTCGTAAGAAAGCTGTGGTAGTGGCTGTGGCCCTTGTGGAGTGAGGCCTGATGTTCTCTGGAGTTTTCTTTCCATGGTAGGAGTAACAAAGTCTAATGCAATTTCCTATCCATTTGGAGATTGTCTGTTTAGAAATTGGTTTTCCTTCTTTTCCTGTTGCATAAGCTACCAGAAGCTGGTCAGTTTTTCTATTGTTTTTTGTCCTGTCCAGGTAGTAGCGTAATTGCCTGTGTACATCCAAGGTGTGTAAGAGCTTTTCCCCCGTTCTGTGGATTGGGGAAGAATGTAGGAAGGTGGATAGCCTGATTTAAAGAGACTCTGGATACCACCTTAGGCATAAATGTAGGATTTGTTCTCATGGACACTCTATCTTGATGGAAGATCAGGAAGGGTTGTACTGCCATTAATGCTTGTAGTTCAGAGACCCTTCTTGCTGAAGTTATTGCCAGCAGGAAGGCAGTCTTCCAGGATAAGTATTGCAAATCTGCTGTAGCTGCTGGCTCGAAAGGAGGTAGAGTCAGTTTTTCTAGCACAAAGTTCAAGTCCCATGCTGGCAATGGAGGTTTCCTGGGAGGTTTTACATTTTTAATTCCCCTCAGAAACTGTCTGAGCAGAGGATGCGAGAAGACAGGAGGATCCAAGCTGTACTGTGCTGAAATAGCTGATGCATGTATCTTAATGGAGGAATAGGACAGGCCTGTGTGGTAGAGCTCAGCCAAGTACTCCAGGATGTTGGCTATGTTCACCTGTGTCACATCTTGCCTTTTTGCAGCACTCCAGATGAGATATCTTTTCCATTTTGCTGCATAATTCTTTCTTGTTGAAGGTCTACGAGCCTCCAGGATTATGTCCTTAACCCTTTGGGATAAATTTGGGTTAATTTCTGTCATGTAATGTTCCAGGCAGTTAGCTGTAGAGTTTTTAAGGCTTGGATGCAGAATGTTGTAGTTGTTCTGTGTCAGCAGTAATGGGATCAGGGGTAGTTTCCATATTTGTTCCCGGGACATGCTCCTCAGCAGTGGGTACCAATGTTGTCTTGGCCAGTCTGGGGCTATCAGAATGATCCTCGGACGTTCCTCTTTGATCTTGAGAAGCACCTTGTGCATCAAAGGAAGAGGTGGGAATGCGTATGCTGTCAGGCTTTTCCAACTGAAGGATAGGGAGTCCACCTTCCAAGCAAGTGGGTGGTAAGTCCTTGTGCAGAATTTCTTCAACTGGTGATTGTATGGGGATGCAAACAAGTCTATTTGTGGTAATCCCCATTTTCTTGTGATGGCTTTGAAGATGTCCGGATGCAGCATCCATTCGTGGGCATCTGTTGTAGTTCTGCTTAATATGTCTGCTAGAATGTTTTCCTTCCCTGGTACATAAATTGCCTGTAACTGAAGGTTGTAACTCAGAGCCACATCCCATAAGTCTAGTGCCAGCCGGCATAGGGGGTATGAGTGTGTGCCTCCCTGTTTGTTGATGTACCACATAACTGTGGTGTTGTCTGTCCTTATCAACAGCTGGCCTTCGTGGAGAAGAGGTCTGAATGCCTGGATTGCCAATTTTATTGCCATCATTTCTTTTAGATTTATGTGCAGATGCAGTTGGTCTTGAGTCCATAGGCCTTGAATGCACTTGTCCATCATGTGTGCCCCCCAACCGAGGTCTGAGGCATCTGTCGTGATAGTTTGTCTTGGATGACTTTTGCTGAAGGGCAGTCCTGTGTTTGATTGACAGGCCTGAGCCCACCATAAGAACTCTTGCTTCAGGCAAGGGATCATTGGAATTTTGGTTTCCAGGCTGTGCTTGTGCTGAGACCACAAATTCTTTAGGTACCACTGTAGCTTTCTCATATGAAGCCTGGCATGAGGGACCAGAATTATGCAGGATGCCATGAAGCCTAGAGCTTGTAGCACTTTTCTTGCAGTTAGATGGCTCTGCTTTGTTAATGACAAGAAATAGAGAGGAAGTTGTTCTTTCTTTTCTGCAGTTAGAAATGCCATTTGTTTTGATGTGTCCAGTTCTGCACCCAGAAAGGTTATTATTTGGGATGGAATCAGCCTTGACTTTTTGTATTGACTGTGTATCCCAGGGCTTGTAGCAGGTAGATGACTCTTTGTAAGTCTTCTGTTAATTTGTTTTGTTGTCCGCTTGTATCAGGCAGTCGTCCAGGTAGGGATAGATTTGAATTCCCTGAAGTCTGCAATGAGCGATTACTGATGCCAGGCATTTCGTGAACACTCTGGGCGCAGTAGATAAGCCAAAGGGCAATGCTGAGAATTGATAATGCTCTGATCCTGCAAGAAATCTGAGGTATCTTCTGCAAATTGGTCTTATGGGGACGTGCAGGTATGCCTCCTTGAGATCTAGAGTTACCAGCCAAGACTCCTTGCCCAGCATGGGAAGAAGCTGCTGTAGGGTCAGCATTTTGAATTTTGGAACAATGAGGAATGTGTTTAAAGCGGACAGGTCTAGAATAGGCCTCCATTTGTTTTCTTTTCTTGGTACCAGGAAGAGCCTGGAGTAAAATTCCTTCCCTTGCTCCATAGATGGTACCTTTTCCACAGCTCTCATTCTTAATAATTGAGATATTTGTTTTAGAGCTTCTGCCCTTTGAGTAGGTGGTAGGTTTGGCATTCCTCTCTTTCCTGGTAGAGTATGGAAATGGAACCTGTAACCTTGGTCTATAGTTTGCAAAATCCATTTTTCTCTTGTAATGCAGTGCCAGTTGCTTGAAAATAAGGTTAGCTTTCCGCCTAAGGGTGCTTCTAGTTGTTCCCTGGTAGGCGGTGCCACCGCCAAGTCACTGTGATTGAGTTGTTGTAGTGGTGGTGGCTGTATCCGTGCCTCGTTGGTTGTTACCCTGCCACTGGCGACCCCTGTAGGTACCTCTGGATTGGTTTCTGCCTCTAGAGTGCCTATTCCTGCCTCTTTGTGCCTTAGAGGACTCCGGAAAGGACCAATTCTTGGAGGGCCAATTCCTGCTAAACCTTGGAGGTTGAACTTGTAAGAAATCTTTTACTGTTTGCACAGATTTTGCTTTCTCTTCCATCTTTTTCAGAACCTGCTGTGCGGGGGCACCAAATAAATTGACCTTGTCCATAGGTGCATCCAAAAGCTTAGATTTGACATGGTCTGGTAATGGCTGTTCTTTCAACCATGCATGCCTCCTGATAACTGTGCCAGTCATGGCTGATCTAAAGGAAGCCTCCAGTGCATCATAGCCACATTTTAAAGAATGGTTACTAACCTGCTGTATGTTATGTAACATTTCTTGAACATACTTTTTATCTAAAGATTCTTCAGAGGACAGCTTTTTAGTCAACTGGTCAAGCATAAACTCTTGATATTGAATCATATGAAATTGGCAGTTCAAAGCTCTAGCTGACAAAGTAGCAGAGGTGTAAACTTTTACCCCATCTCTAAGGACCTGGATTCCCTTTCAGAGGGAGGGGTTTTTAGAAGAAGTAGCTGCTACAGCTTTAGGGCCCTGGGAGATAGTTTCTGGATCTGCAAAAGGGGCCTTATATAAGTGGTGATGAGTGTCCGGGACCCTGTAGTACCTATCTGGTTTAGCAGGAGCCGGAGGTAAAGTATCAGGAGTAGTGCAAGCATCATTAAATGCATCATCAACAACAGATAGAACTGGAGGAATAGCTAAAGGCCTATGCTGTGGTAAGTGTAGAAAAGTCCTAAGCCTTTTTCTTGAGTCTGAGAAATCTTGGCCCTGCCACTGAAAATGTTCCCTCATAGCATGCAAGGTTTCCCCAAAGGAAAATTCCTCAGGAGGAGAGGCTGAAGGGATGGACTCCTCAGCATCGGAGTCTTCGTAAGGAGAATAAGAAGCCTCAGGAGGATCTGAATGTTCTGAATCATCAGAAGAATCATCTGTGGCTACTGGCTCAGAGGGCTCTGCTCTAGGCCTCTTTTCTGGAGGAGGGAGAGAGGCCCTGTCTGGATGAGGCTGGAATCCACGGATTAAAGTGATGAGATCCTGTGCCAAAGAAAGCATATGGGAGCTGGTGCTGGGCCTGTGAGAGGGGGGCTTGGCAGGCACAGGTTTGGAAGTTTTGGCTGCTTTAGCCCTGGCAAAGGCCTTAATAGACATAGCTGGAGGAGGCCTAGCAGCTCCACGTGCAGGAGTAGAAATATCTAGTGGAATGGTGTCTGATAAATCCTGTGAAATCGCAACAGAAGGCTGGATTTCAGAAGCCGTTTCTACCAGAATAGAAGAGGCCTCGGTAGAAGGCAAGTTATCGGCTGAAGAAAGAACCGCTTGCTCGGTTTCGGCCGAAACCGAGACACTCATGGATTGCTTAACCGCGGTTTCAGCCGAAACCGTGGACCGCGAGTGTCGGTCCTTTTCTTTGCGTTTTTTAGTTATTTGCGTAGTCGGAGGATCCGACGGCATAATGTAGGCAAAATCGGAGCCGAAAATCTGTTCAGCAAAGTCCGAGCGACGTCTAAGCGTCCGCCGGTTAAAAGAAGCACAGGCTAGACAAGCTGCTACGTCGTGGTTTGGGCCTAAACAATGTATGCAATAGGAGTGGAAATCTTTATGAGGTATTTGTTTCCCAAAAGATAAACAGTTATTAACTTTCTCTGACATCGGCTGAGGCAAGAAAGAGTCCCCAATGGGGTACTTAGCTTTATAGAAGTCTTCGAAGTAGTATTCGATAGTAGTAATCTCTGGATCTGACCGACCGGCACTTGCGAACAGCTTCTGCTTCGGGCACCACGCGGCAAGAAAGACTGAGGAAAATGGCATCGGCTGATGCCTTTATACCCGAATAACTGCCGCAATGACGTTGGGTGAAGTGCGACACCAGCCGAAGCCAGACCCAGACTTTGGAATACGGCCGACCGAAGGGCTGCCTGACGACAGGACAACCCATTTGTAAGGACTGCAGATGCATCCTTGAAGGACATCAGTGTCTTCATCAAAAGAGCTTGCTGTGGTAAGTGTTTTATCTCTACTCCGCTGTACACTAACTTTAGAGCTGATTAGATTAGGATGGATGACTGAGGGAAGACTTCTGCATGAGAGGAATAGGGGACATGGCAGGCTTGCTCCAGCAGATTTAATTCTGAAAAATGAGTAACAAGTTTTACTTATAAATGACTTGTTTTTAGATTCTCAGGTTTCTTGTGCTAAGTCAGCCCCACACCTGCTAATGAATGTAATATCAACATTTATAACTTGGGTAACCTGAATGTTAACTGGAGGCTTACTTAGCTCCTATAGTCTTCCATCTATTCAACTTTTAGGTCTCTAACAAATAATCAACCTGACAAATCAAAGTGATAAATCTTCTCATCATGTGTCCCTAACTGGATACTGTCATCAATATCAGCTACCATCTCTGACACCGGAGCAATGGCAGACATTGTCAGCAACCATTTGCATAACTTTGTTGCCTGGTTTCATACTGATGCAAATAAAAAGCAGCACCTTTGCTATTCATAGAACAAGAAATAATCTGACTTGAACTAATTTATCCTCACTCTTATGAGTATTACCTAGGTATCAATGGTGAATACTAATTTATCCTCACTCTTATGAGTATTACCTAGGTATCAATGGTGAATAGGTTAGGTCTTGATGATGCTCCTGAATACTCTATTATTGTTTTATTAATGTATTATGCTTATTTCTAACTCTCTCTTTTCCTGGCCATCCTGAACAGTATGGCACCCATCAGGAAATGCCATATTCGACTACTCAGTCATCTTGGATTTGTCCATAAAATAAAGCCATGCTGACTAATGGCTGCCTCTGGTCTGTTTACCATAAAACAAAGTGATATGAAGATCCCAGGGCATAGTGAAGAGACAGAAGAATGCTAAGTTTGTCATCTTAAACAACATAGACATGTTTTTCTTATTCCAGAAAAATCAACATGTTGGTTATCCAAAAATTTCTGCAGCTCAGTCAGCTCTGATTTTAATCCAAATCAAACTGTCTACTTCATCCTCTTTCCACATCTTACAGCCAATCAAATTGCTGCCTACTATGTCCATTACTTTCAAGACTCAACTCACATCTAGGAACTCTCTTTTTATAGCTACAAGTCTCTATCAACATTACTAGCCTGTCCTCAGCTTCCATACTATATCCCTGTATATGAGGTTTTCAAACTGCTACGTAAACTGAAATCTGGTTCTGCTTCCTTGGATAATCTAACCTGAGTTTTGCACACAAAGTGACAGAACTTCCAATCACTGTACTTACCATGAGATCCATTAAAGAAGGAAGAATGTCCTTTGTTTGGAAAAAGGTTCTCACTGTTCTGCTTCACAAAGATGGTGCATCACCATTCTTCAGCAATTATTGCTTGATTGCTCTGTTGCCTCCACTTACTAAAATCCTTAAGCACTGTATGCAAACACTCACAACCTCTTCACCATTTTCTCACTAGCAATTCCAAATCTCAATTATGTGATTCATGCAAGGATGTTAAATAAAAGAGGATCTTTGGACGGCATAACAGCAACTTGTTGGCAATACTGTGAAATGTAAGTGCATAAAATCCACATATTTTTAATATTATACAAAATATAGAGGTAAAAATTCTAGAACTTGGTCTATAGCAGCAGCCATTGCTCTGAAGAAATTGTGTTATAGTTATGGGATGTAAAATGCAGTTCTATGACATGACTCAGACAATTCATATTTTTCTTCTGCAAAAAAGGAAGCAGTATATGTTTTGAAAATTAATATTTTTTCAGTAAAAAGGGAAGCAAATATGTCTAACTTTTTCCCTTTCTGCCTGCAGACTATCAAATCCTCCCCAATCAGATCTGAGCCCATTCATTCAAAGCAGCCATCTGAGATTTTGTGTTTTCAAAGGCACCTATGCAATAGCAGCATTATTGTTAGCCTAACTCCACCTCTGGTGGTGGGGTGGGCACAAGCGTCACAGCAAAAACTACTTGCGCTCCTATGTTATGTGCATACATGTTCCTCCACAAGATCATGACTAGGGCTACCATCACTGGCTTGGATGATACTGCTCATCCCTGTCTGAGGAATGACCCCACACTGCCCATGAACTGCCTGCATCTTCTACCTGAGGTCAGTACATCAAATGAAACAGTGAGCAAGTCTGAACTGAGGCACATCAACCCACCACCCAAATATGGGCACATCCATTCTTTCTTGCCAACATCATTATTTAGATTTGGGTCTTCTGGGCTATAGTCAAGACTTTTCCCCCTCTACATGACCAGTGCAATCTAAGCAAAACACATTTTCCTGTATGAACTCTAACCACAAAAAAAAAAAAAAAAAAAAAAAAAAAACAGCAAAATCAATTACTATAACAATTAAAGGTAAAGTTTTAAGAAAGGAACTAAATTTTAAAGCTAACCAAGACTGGGGACAGATAGTGCCTGTGTTTTCTTTTCCCAATGCAACTTATCTGAAAAGATGTTCATAAGGTTTTGTTTTCATATTGGAGTCTGGCATGGATTCTTTGTTGGCTACTAAAGTTAACTGCAATTTTTATTAGCTCCTAAGGAATGTGTCTTTATTTTGTTTGTGGGTGCATGATTCGGCTATCTAGATTGTCTGAATGTTACACAAATCAGTACAACAGCTTAAGTTATGAGACTGTCTGTAAGACATCACTAAGATTTAGCATGGCTTTAGGCCATATCATGCACTGACAGGAAACACTGCTGGATCATTCTTCTCAGATATATTTGAGAACTTTGATATGGTCGATCATAGACTACTACTTGATTACCCTCCCTATTTATCGCCTGTTCCAAAGCGCTTTAGGTAGTTTTCAGCATTCTTAAATGCATAGCATTGGTCTGATAAACAGCACACCGACTTATCCTCTCCTTCTGCTACAGATGTGCAACTCAAAGCTCTGTCATTGGGCCTCTTGTTTTTTTTCTACATTTTGTAAACAGTTTGATAATACAGTTTAAAACTGCTAGATAAACTAAGAATGCAGTTCAGCCATCTCATTATCAGCTGAGCATACTTCCCCTATACAATTACAGTTACAAAATATTCATAATGTTCAACTTGGCTATCCTCAGCAGGCTATAATCCTAACACAAGCAAAATAAATGCTGTATTCTTTCTCAACAACCAATGCATATACTGTACATTACACTCTGATTGATTGTATTTAGCACTGTACTTATTCACTAGAGTGTATATACACCATTTTTTATATAATTATCTGAACTACTCTGTTATTGCTTACATTTCTGTATTTTGTGTTTGTGAAATGTTTGTCATCTCACTCAGGCTGAGCCTGAAATTGGACAACATTGATCTGTGCACTACCCCATTAAAACAAACATAAATAAATAAGTAAACTGCCACAAACCTAATTGTACAAATACAGCAGGCAACTACTTAAGACTTCCTCACTTGACCAGTCCGTTGTTTTAGAGGATTCATACATTAAACTCTTTGGTCCAATTACTAACTAAAATGTAACAATTAATCTAGTCAGTACCAAAGCCAACCAAAAACTGAGTTAGCTATACAAAACCAGGACTTGTTCAACATTTTTCTTATATTACATTTTATATACATTACACCTGTATAATTCATATTTAAGCAGGTTTTTTCTGTTTAAAGATGTGCGATACAAGTTAAATGTATGACATGAATAAACATTTTAATGAAAATATTGAACATTGCAAGGCTTTTCTCTCAGCTAAGGCATGTCTGTCTACTGCTTCAATGTACCTTATCCCCTCTTTATTGTATTCTCCTCACAGTCTTATCAGTCTTCAGTCCTCACTTTTCAGTAAACTAAAGCAAGGTTATGAGGGTACTCGGTGATCATAACACTAGAACCCTCCACTGTGTGTTGCTTTGGCATCTGAACATGGTTTGAATTCCAATATAATATATAAAATACACTGACATGAGGTCTTCCCATGAACATTTGTAGAGCATGGAGCTCTGTGATTACACTCCAAAATCCAGAACAAGACAAATCAGTTAAGCACTACTGTTATGCTGTCAGCCCAGCTATCTGGAATTTTGTAAATAATTCTGTCATTTGTGAATACTGATATGATTTATACAGAACTATACATTATGTGTATATTAAACTACTGGTACAAAAGTGTATGTTGAACAGGGTTTGTACAGTACTAAGCTTCAAGGATGTGTCCACAGTGTACCCTAGTGGAAAAGAACAGAACTGTATATAGACTGTATACATTTGCAGATGTATGTTTTAATGGTAGAAACTGGAACATACAGAGTTAACTTGCAAAACCTCAAGAAAATAAGTTGAAATTAAAGTGTTTTACAACTGTGCTATAACAGTTAGTTTCAATGCAGCAAGCAGACAGGATGTCTAGAACTAGGGCGCCTTTCGCATTGTTTTATGTGTTTTATTGTTTTATGTCCTCTAGCAGGTGCAGACATCTGAAGGCTATGTATTTTCACAGAGAGCTGCTAAATTCTGTTAGTCTCTGACAAAAGGGGTTTAGTTTGGAGACTGAAGTCAGGTGACAAAAAGTGATGTCATCCAAGCTAACCCAACAGTAATATTTGATATTGATTTAAGAACTCTCTGAGAGAGACTGTGCATTTTGTATTTTGACTTGGACCTAGCAAGAACTTCCACTCATCATAATCATCATCTGCACCTGCCTGGCTCTGTAAGTAAGTTCTTAGAGCATAGTAACTCTTCTTAGATATAGATAGGAATACAGTAAAGATTAGTTTAGATGTTTTCTGTATTTATTTTAGACTGTTCTGCAATGTTGTTTTAAAATATTTCCTGTGATTTTGAACTCTGAAGTAACTGCGTTTGTTTACGGAGTATTGTCTTGTTCTTTTACTTTTTATTATTAAATATATTTAAACCTATCTTTGTGGCTATTTGTGAGACAGATTTAAGATTTTAGAGTACTTGCATATGTATTTCGTGACACTGTACGGGCCACTCCTAAACAGCCTTGCAAGTCTTGGTCAGACTACCATCTGAATTAATAATAACATTACACAATAGGATTGGACACCCTTTGTAAGGGCCTTATAGTAGCTGATAAGTAGAGGTTGGTGGCAGTGGAAACTACCTTATAGTCTGGGCAAAAGGGGGCATAGCTAGTAAACCTGTGCCAGCCTTCCCCAGGTGGGTGTGTATGTTTGTATATAAATCAAATCTCAGACTGTATGTGTATCAGCTACTTCGGCAGGGACACGAAGCACTGGTTGGACAGAGAGGGTGCTGGAGGTCTTGGCTTGACCCCCTCAGCTGAGATCTTAACCCTATAGCTGTGCCAGTGGGGAGTCTTACTGGGGATCTGGAGAAAGAGGGAGAAACCAGCCCCAGACTGTGACCTCTGTGTGCTCTTAAGGGAAATTGTACTTTACTGTGTGTGTACTTGTCATCCTCCCAATGTGTACATCCTCTAGCTGCTGCCAGTGGTGAGGACTGAGGCTGCTTCATTACTGGGCCAATGCAGTGGCGTCACAGTTACCATAGCACAAGACCAGATCTTAACAAATGTGAAGCACTCCTTGCTTAACTTGTTATGGTTGGATCTTGTGTTAGGCAGTCAAATCTGTCAGTACTGACCATTAAAGACAGCAGCAGACTCAATATTGGTAATGTGTCCCTGACTTTCTGTTATAAACTTACAAAGTAGCTAGATTAACAGGATGTGTGCTTGTCTGCATTTTCTGAAGGATATAAAGTCTGAAACTCAAACATATGTCATTAATTTGTGAATTCAGTCCTCAGTAATTTGTCCAGAAAACATGGATTTTATGAGAAATAAACCAAATATACCAGGCAAAAGTCTGGACATTCTGTGAAAATCTGAACAGTTGACAGTAAAGGCAAGGTTAGTATAAGCATGCCAGAATGTGTTACACTGTCTGTCAGCATTTGCTAAGTGCTTTATGGTTTTCAAAGCCAGTAAAACATTTAGCATTTTTTTTCTCTGTAACTCGTAGTACATGGAGCATAAAAAGTTCCATGCACTACAAAGAATTATGATCGGGTCCCCGATCATAACATTTAATTATGTGTTCGCAACATGGATGCCAAGATTCACTTCGAGAGCGAATATCTTGGCATCCATGTCTCAAACACATAATAATCAGGTTATGATCACCAGCCGAATCATAATTATCTAAACAGAGGGTATCAACAATTTATTTATATCACACACAGTGGAAATTCAAGTCATCACAATCATCATCTTCATCATCAGCAGCATACTTAATACATGTGCCTTATCTAAGAATAATTTTGGTGATGCCTTTTTCTTTGTATTACAGAGCTCTGCAGCAGTCACATACTCAACCTTAAACACACCACTGTGAAATATGCCTTTAAGCAAGAACTAAAATATACTTTTTTATATACTTTCCCTGTAAAAGTGGAATTACTTGCCTGTGTTACCTAACATGCTTATACCTCTTGTCATCGACTTGTCATTCTTATATTCGACTATGATGTAAAGTTCATTTTACTGTTATTCCCTGGTGTGGCACATTTTTCATATGGTACTAGATGCCCATGAATTGTATTTATATCTTCTGTTAATAATTACGGTCATGTACCATGCCATCCTGCTTTATGTGATGTATTTATGTGTATTCACTGTTATTTACTGTCAGCATAATGGATCCTTGTCTGACTGATTTAAATTGCTTCAGTGAAGAAATCATTGAAACTGGCTATGCCATAAAAGACATTCCCAGTCAGCATTTGCAAAATAAATTACCCTGGATCAATCACTCATCTCTCTCTCGCTCTCTCCCTTTTGCCCATTTCTATTCTTGAAAGTCAGTCTCTACTATAACGTCTCGATATGTGCTCTATGCAGCAAACTGAATATATATTGCAATTCAGCCTGCTGTGTATCAACCCTGGACCAACAAACTAAACACAGAAGCAAGTTTCTACATAAAAAGATGGTAAACTTGGCACATTTCTCTAATTAACTAACTGAATAACTGACTAATGGACATATAACCCAACAAGCTTGACTAGTAAATCAGAAGCAAAACATCCATTCTCCTCATCTGTCTAAGCAACTTACGCACCAATGTCAGCCAAAAAAATAGAATGCCCTTGAAGGACAGCAAGCCCCACTTTTTTTTTGGCTTGGCAAAATAAAGTCAACATCAATTCCCTGACATCTTCAGGAGTAAACAAATGTCTTCCAGCAGGGTTGTTTTACTAGTTTTCATCGAAATACTGATGAAATGTAACTTCAGAACCAATTATACAAAAAAAAATACAGAGAGCGAGCGAAAGACAGAGAGAGAGAGAGACACAATGTGTGTTATAAAGTCCCTCACATGAACGCTATTAGTTATTAGGGCATACTCTCCGAAAGGAGAACTTAAACACTGTAAAATGTGTAAAATGGGAACCAGCCAAATGTATTCAGTAAAGTAATAGTTGGATGACACAAATTCTGTAACAGAGCATTCCTCTAACCCACATTATATAGCAGATCTTATACATACATACATACATGCAAATATTTCAAGCACAGGCATTGATGCCCTTCTAGCTTGTCAAAATACCAAAACACTTGTTCCCATGATAAGTATCCAGGCTGTTCTTAAAAATATCTAAACTAGTACTTGCTTTAATGTAATTTAATGTAATTTGGTAGCCTGTTTCATACATCAGTTACTCTGCCAGTTAACCAGCACTTCTCATTCCTATAGAATCCTCTACATAGGTGTCTGATGATTCTCTAGTACTTTTTGATAACCCCAAACATTCCCAGAGGTAGTTGTCTCTAAATGCCCTATATACCTGAATAAGATCTCCTCTTAGATATCTATATGAGATACTGTACAAGTTCTGATATTTTAGTCTTTCATAATAACAAATTTTCACATCCATGGATGCCCTTGGTATATTTCCGCTGTACTCTTTCCAGTTTACTCATGCTTGTTTTCTTATGGGATTTCCATATTGTTATTCCATACTCAAGTTTGGGTCTAATATAACTAACAAACAATGACTTCATTGTTTTTGATTTCCTAGACTTTATAAATCTTTTTATACAACCTATAGTTCTAAAACTATGATATGATTAGAAAAACTCATAGCTGAATCTACCCATATACCCTGGTCCTTAAATGGGTCTTCAATTTCAATCACTGTGTACCGTATTAAATATTCACATTTCATTTCATGTCTCCCAAATCTCATATCCTTAGTTTATCAGCATATTATGTTATATTTTTCTATCTTATGGACCCCTTGTATAATAAAAGTAACTGTTTTATTTTTTTATCCAGATGACCTTCACCCATTGTGTCATCCTACTGGAAGACATTTATACTACATCAATGCTCTCCCTCTGAGTATTACAGCTGAAAAATGTAAAAATGATATTAATCATCTGAAATATTACAAACTACTTCAGTGGGTCCCAAAATACAGAGACTGAATGGTCAAAAACAGATTTGCTTTTAATATATATATATATATATATATATATATATATATATATATATATATATATATATATATATATATACACACACACACACACACACACACATACATACATACACACGCACACACATACATGTATACATATATATATATATATATATATATATATATATATATATATATATATATATATATACAGATATATAGATTTACTATTAAAATGTGGATCAGCACTTACGTAAAACTGGGAAGGTCAAATGCGTGTTTCCCAGTTCCCGTACTGCCGATCCGGAAATGTTCGAATCCACAGTAGCGAATACTAGTGTGCATTCTTTAATATGTGATCGACATTCTGATACCAGATCACACTACAGTGGAGATCGGGAAATTTACCGTTTTCCCCACTGTAGGGTGATCTTGAGGTTGGGATATATAATTTGCAGGGGGGTGTGGGGGATGCAGGGGGGCTTGCCCCCCCCCTCCTGCAAAACAGTAAAAACTACTGTTGTGTAATTAAAAGTTTTAGGAGATGTTAAACAAAATAGCCTGGGTGTCTGACATCACCTCCTGCATATAAATTTGGGTGTGGTGTGGGTGGCCCCTTGCAAAAAAAAAAAAAAAATTTAAAGGAGAAGAATGGTGTTCAATACCCACTCTTCTCCTGCATTTGTGTGTGTGTGTGTGTGTGTGTGTGTGTGTGTGTGTGTGTGTGTGTGTGTGTGTGTGTGTGTTGGCACTTGGCATTACGGGTGCTGACACTTCAATAAGTAGCCAAAAATTACATTGGATGGGTGTTCATACAGTCATGATCATAATGAGGAAGCTGTCAAATGTGGCACTGCCATCTGTAGAAAATGCTAATCAACATCTATAGGGAGTAGAACATTGTCTTCCTTTACCCATGGACAACAGCAAGTTACCAACATACAGAATGAGGGGGGAAAGTTAAGATCTAAAGCTACAATGCCTGCCTCAGAAAGTAGGTTTGGGGAGGACATGGCAAAGAAAGTTCCTCTGTCACACACAGACAGACTACACCTCTTTCTCCAGTAAGTGCTGCATTTCTGTATCTGGAATTTAAAGGCACAGTAGGATGATGCCATTAAACTGAGGCAGGAGGGGTGGAAAGCAGATGGACTGGAGAATATGAGGGTAAATGACGAGCAGCACAAAGACCCAGGTAAATAAACAAATACAGCAACAGTTAACATGATACAGGAACCATCAAGGAAGGCAGAAAATACAGTGAATTATGCACAGGGTGAAACGACTGTGATGGTGGGCATGAATCAGTACATAAAAGGGGTGAAAAGTACTGAAAAAAGGGCAGGAAACAAGACAGACTGCACTATTATGAAGGGTTGTGTAATTATACTGAGTAATGCCACAGGTTTAGAGAACAGCACTGGAGAACTTCAGACAGTGAAATAACAAGGAAAAGCAGACATAACAAGAATGACAGAAACTTGGGCAAATGATGAAGTAGCCTGGGAGTGGAAAAATGCAGGATATCAGTTATTCAGAAAGGACAGAAAGAACAAAACAGAGAAGAAATTGCAGTTTACATTATACCTCACAATTTATGCTCTACATATAAAGGACAAAGACCCTACAGCAGGAAAAAGAAGAACCGCGAAGACTGTAAAAAGTTGTCAGCCTAGCAGCCAGGAGAAAGTGAAAAAGGATAAGAGATGATGGTTAGTTACATTACATTGTCTACCAGATGGTGACAGGCAGAAAGAAGGTGAATATGTAACAGAATGAATAAGGCCTTGAGGCAGGAAAAAATAAAACTGTACAGATTAAAGACAAAATGCAATCTCCAAAAACCACAGTGGCACAGTCTGGCATCCAAACTCCTTTACAATATTCAATACTTCAGTTATGTCTGGTTTAAATTTTGTTTTCCATTTTCCTAGTACACTGTTTTCTGGCAGGGGTTTACAATGACTAGGCAATTCATATTCTACTTCCCAGCTCAAAAAAATACTTTCCTTAGTTACAATCACTTGTTCCCTCAACATGGCTGGCAGCATATTCTATGTGAAATTTTTAAAATATGCCAGCTCATTACATTCCCAAGCTAATTTACATTTTGTGACTGTACTGGTCCTGTTCGGTTTACAGGGGGACCTGATGCCTTTTTGTTTTCTTTTTTTTTTTTCATTGGAAGGTACTACAGGAGTCAAATCTGCACTGAGTTTTATTAACCTTTTCATGGGTTTGTTTGAGAAAATGTGTTCTTTGGATCGTTACTTTAAACAGCATGTTAAATATAAGTACTGTTTCACATTTGTCATGTTATTTGTGTTGAATGTGAAAATTTAATTCAGAGACAGAACCAGAATAGCTTTAGCACTTATTTATCTTGTATTATAAATAAGCATAGCTCTCAATCTTCCATCTCCAAAATGAGGAACACTCATCCTCATAATGTGGAACAAATGGGCAAAATGTGGAACACATACTAACAACTTCAACTAGGAAGGTCACAGGATGGTTAAAATATACTGGTTTTACTTATAAAGAAGATCTTTTAATAAATTAACAGGATTAATTTCTATTTACCATGGATTTCACTTAAAAAAAATCCTAATATTGAATGTGTGACAGACTCTTTCAATGTGGAACTTCGAGGAAGATGAAATTTTTAAGACCCCAAATGAGGTATGCTCCTCATAATGAAGTATACTTGAGAGGTGTGTAAATAAGAATCATAATAACTACCTGGACATCAGGTTGTATACAGAGGACAATGAAATCAGATCCATCATGAACAGAAAACCTACTGCTATCAACAATTTTTTCATGACAGATAGTGCTCACCCATCACAGCTGACTGAGTCTTTACCTTACTGGTGGGTTTCTTAAGGCACAAAAGGCCTGCTAGGATGACGTAGATTTCTAATAAGTGTCTGAAAGATAATGGGGATATTACAGACCACGGGGTATCAGATGGATCTGTTACAACAGCTTACTATAAATCATAGTTTAAGCAGCAAAGGGTACTACCATCACCAAAGGAGATGAGATAGCAAACAGGAGGTATACTTTGTTACAACATATGCCCCATTTGTGAAGTGTTGCCATGATAGTCAGGGTGTACTGGCATATATTTTACAGTGATGAGGTTTTGTCCAGAACCCTTAAACCTATGCTTAAGGTCTCTTACACATACTCTGCTAACCTTAGATATAGTCCGGTGCACTCAGCTATATACGGCTCTAACATGAAAAAACAGGCACTTGACTTTAACAGTGCCCTGGGTGCACAGTGTGTGTTTATACAGATGACTCACACATTCGTTATACTGTTGGAAGTAGTAGGGTGGAACTTACATCCTACACATCTCAGGTCATGTGCACTGCACTACTCAAGTAATGTGTATTACATAATACAACCAGGAAAGTGACAAAACATATTTCTGAACACCTGCTTGACATCAGAAATTGCTCATCTGTGAGCCCTGTTGCCAAATATTTCAGTCTGAATTACAGTTGTCATGTAAGTGTCTTAGGATGACTCACAGATTAGAGACTGCCTTCCCAACCAGACAATGCGAAAACACAGGTAAAAAGAAAGGAATAGGGCAGTGCTAAGTAAAAGGCCAGCTCTGGTAGAGTTTTTAGTTGAGTCTAGAACAAAAGCCATTGTTAAAAATTGATGATTAGTAGGGCAAATAAAATACTCCATTAAAACTAAAAGAATCAATCAGAGAGGGTTAGAAAGAATTGGGAAAAGAGAATGGAAAGGCAGTGTATAAAGGAACAATGGCATCTGTATGGCTCCCAAGTATGGAACAAATTTCTTAAGGTTCAGGATTTTTGCATGTTAGCCTTCTGACCAGACTTTTCTCATTCCTAGAAGATAGGTTCTCCATTCCTACTACCCTCCAGAAATCTACCAGGCTCAGTTTCTCTATACGTTCTGCCTTCCTACACAGTTAGCAAACATCGAACCCCTAACAAGCTCAAGCACTACAAAGAAGTGCCCTCCCAAAATAATTCTATCTCCCTCCTCTTTAACTCCACCTACATCAACCACACATTCTCTATCACCCCCCATCTTCATTTGACCCAAAACACAAAGCTACTATAATGTCCCTTCCTTCCTTCTCTCCCACCCACCTACCTACAAACCACCTAACCTATCTATGTTATTGTAGTTTCTTTTTCTCCCATCTACTATCTCCCTAACTAATATACCTGTTTGTCTCTTCTTTTTTCATTTAATCGTATTTGTTCATAACCATAAATATCAATTCTTTTCCATTTTTTTTGCATTTCTACCCTAAGTAACTTCAGCTCTGGTAATAATGCCACTTCTACCCCTCTGAATCTAAACTATTCTACATTCTTTCCCTCTTTATAGGATTACAGTCCCCACATATTCCAGCTGATGACTCTTACCAGTTTTATCTCCCTCTCTCTTGTGAACATTCCTGCCCCTTTGCTGAGACTAGGTGCACAGGACTCTTGTCTACACCCTCTGCCTACACCCTGGCCATGAAGACAAAGCACTGCTTGCTATCTACAAAGATGACCACTCACAGAACAGCCCCTGTTGACTGTCCATATCTCTTTGAAAGCCTCCCTAGAAATCAGTAACCACTTACTATTTACTACTCCCTCTCCATCTCTTCCTGTACACTATCGGGTTAGTTATTATTGTGAAGATATGTGAAGGCTGCCACTGCCAGCCTAGATAGATAGAATTTTGTAGATAATTCTGTCATTTGTAAATATTAATATAAGCCTCAGGCTTGTTCTCTTAAATGGAAGAAAATTGTGTCAAATGTTGAACGTCAAAAAATGTAACAACAGTGCACTCTTCTGGAAGAAAGCGGATAAGTCAAGCATTGTATGACTGTTTGATCCCAAACTCAGAGCAGTGATGTCTGGACCAGCAGATTCTTTCTATTCTTTTGAGACCAGAGTTAATTCCTAGATTTTACATATATAATATCTTTAATTGTGGTGGTTTCCTGACCAGGTGCAAGATCAAAGCTATGTTAACCTCTGAGTTTCTGTTAGCCTGGGAACCAGAGAAGAAAGATGTAATCTAAAATGAGTCAGCAGTGATGTATTATCGATTTAAAAGACTGTCACAGAGAAAGAGAGAGAGAGAGCAGTTTGGATTTTGTCTAAAGCTGACAACAACTTACTAGTACTCTGCTTTTGCTCTATATGTAAGTTTATTTAGAACTTGATTGCTCTTAGGAAAAGATAGAAAATAGTAAGTTTAGTCTAGCTGTTTTCTATATTTATGTCAGAACTATTCTACAGTATTATTTTAAGCATTTTCCTGTGATGTCTGAACTCTTGACGAGCACTGTATAGTAAGAAGTATTGTCCTGTGTTTTTATTATTTATTATTAAATATTTTTAAACCTTTCAACTGTGGCTGTTTTGTGTAGAGATAATTTAAGCTCTAGAGTACATTGCATGTATATAGTGATACTGTACACTGCCACTCCAATAGTTTTGCTGCTCAGTCACACTTATTATTTAGATATCAGTAATATTACACAGTGAAATTTGTCACCCTTTGTTAGGGGCCTTTTTATTAGCTAATATTAATGGTTGGTGGCAGCTGGTACTACCTTATAGACTGGCAGGAAGGGCATAGCTGGAGAACATGTACCAACCTTCCCCAGGAGTGTCTGTGTGTTTGTATATAACTCGTATCTTAAAGTGTGTGTGTCAGCTACTTCGGCAGGGACATAAAGCACTGGTTGAACAGAGAGGGTGCTGGAGATTTTAGCTTGACCACTAAGCTGAGATCTGTACCCTACAACTTTGCCAGTGGGGAGTCTTATTGGGGATCTGGTGAGAAAGGGAGAAACCAGCCCCAGACTGACTGTGATCTCTGTGTGCTGTTAAGGGAAATTGTACTTTACTGTGTGTGTATTTGTTATCCTTCCCAATGTGGACACCCCTCACTGATGTTGATTACTGGGCCAGTGCACGGATCACAATTATTATACCTCCTCACTGCAGTATTGTCCTTTGGACCCCTACACTACTTCTTACGCTCCCAGTAATATTATCCCTGGATATCCTACTTAATTTCCACCCGACTCTGCAAAACATCCCTGATTTTGCCTCATATATTTCTCAGTCCCCATTAAAATACGAATGTCTAGAAAATCACTGAGGATTACCATCAGTCAATAATGCCAGATAAGTTTCAGAGTTGTTATAGTTCAGAAAATATTTGTTTGATGCAAAACCTGTTGTTCTATCAACTTTTTATTGAATTATAATAATATTTAAAAATCATCCCCTATTTTAGGCCTTAGTCCTCACTCTCCAGTTATTTTTGGCTTTGTAACTGCTTCTTGAGCAAACATGTTGAGAGATATGCATCTGAATTTCTTATATCCCCCACTGGCTTTATCACATTCTTCTTCTTCTGCTTAGGTCCCTAGATTGTTTCTGTTCCTACAGCATCTACACTGCCCACTCTTAACAACAAATATATCTCACTGATGTGTAGAGAATGGAAAGGCACTTTACAAAGGAACAATGGGAGGTCATCTGTATGGCTCCCAAGTAAGCAATAACATTCAGAATGTTTTGGATTTTTGCATGGAAGTGTTTGCATAAGTATTTTCATATCCCAAGCAGAATTCAGAGAATTTTTTTTCAGGTGTAAAGCAAATACTGGAGATATGATGAGAAAGAGAGATGGAATTAGGCACATTTTTGTGGGAGGATGTAACAAGTTAGTAGATTTTAAAAATTCTACACAGATAACCTTGTCAGAAATGTTGGAGGAGCAAATGGTTGTAACTAAGGAAAGTATTCTTTTGACCTGTAAAAGAGCCAAGAGAACTGGATGTGAGAACTGTAAAAGAGCTAAGAGAACTGGATGTGAGAACTTTAATAAAGGGAAGGAGTGCAATACATACATACATACATACATATATATAAATGGAATTTATGGCAACACTACATGCAAAATGATATTCAGAAGAATGAGGATTGAACAAATGTATGTAAAGTTGGAGTGAAAGAACATTGCTAAAAGGAAAACATGTATACTGCATGAAAATAACAATGGAAAATGCTACTGTTTGTTTTATTTTCCATTAATGTGTGTATACACGTCAGTGACTAAATGTGATGTTTAAAAAAAGTCTCTCACCAACTAAAGATGGCATATTGCATTTCCAATCTTCTCGTATTTGAAGAATGTTGAGCAATTGCCATAAATGTATTAATCCCCAGGATCAGATATGCCTTGTCCCTAATAGCCAATGTGTCAGCACAAAACATGTCCCTATTACATACAACCGGAAACAAGATCTTTCATTTTATTAACCTAGCCCATAATAGAAAGCATCACTTCTCCTCCATCCAAAGTGCCAAATGGCTTCCTGTTGCAGGCCAACAGTACAGTTGTGTAAGTAAACTTACCATAACAGTAAATGTTTGAATGATCACTGCTACAGTAGTCTTAGCTACATGGGTTGCATCCTGCCAAGAATATAACAGTTAGCCAGCTTCCAAAATTTCATTTCACCTTCCATGCACCTAAACCTTTAGACAGCTCGGGCTGTACTGTTAACAAGACTAGCGCGAGTGTCAAGCTCTTCAGAGCTTTCATGCCTACTGAGAGTGGGAGGCTGAGCCCTGAGACAACATAGCTAGGAGTAAAAAGACATACATAAATGTCCACACACTGGAAAAAGAATGCATTACAAAAATAATAGGAGATGGAGGCAGGGAGCAGTTACTGCAGCTGTGATCATTTGAACACCTACTATTATAGTAAGTTTACTTATTCATATGTACTATGTTCATCACACTGATCACTGCTACAGTAGCCTTACCTCCAAATCTCTCCTAGATCCTGTACAGGTGATAGACTACATTGGTGCCAGGATAGACACTTTTCAGTGCAAAATCTTCCTGACCTCAGAGAGAGTTCTAAACCTGAGGATATACATCTCTCTAATCTACCACTCTCATCTCCCAATGGCAGAATCGGTGTTGAGGGCCTTAGGCTCGATGCCGGCAACCATAACTCTTCTCCTCTGTGCCCGGTTACACATGAAAATTCTACAGTGGACTCTAGCTGTACAATGGTCCCTGCTGGAACTACCATTGGCATATCCAATTCAACTCGGTCAAGTCGGTCATCCCTGCTATGGTGGATGTGCTTTTTTGGAGGGACGACCCTTTGTTCCAACTCTGGCCCAAGCCACAGTGACCACTGATCCCTCCCAACTTGGGTGGGGGGGCATTGTTCGGGCAGGACAGTCCAAGGCCTGTGGTTCCCCCATAGAGACCAGCTTGCACATAAATGTTCTAGATATGAGGGTGGTCCTTCTAGCATTGCAGGCCCATCATGTCTTTCTTCCTCTGGGAACAATTGCAATTCAGTCAGACAACATGTCAGTGGTCTGGTATATCAACAAACAAGGAGGGACCAGATATTACCCACTTTGTCACGAGGCCATGAGAGTGTGGGAATGGGTGATCTCCACCGGTTGCTTTCTCATCACAATGCACATTCCGGGACGGTCCAACATCCTTGTGGACAGGTTAAGTCGGACCATTCTGATGCCTTACGAGTGGTCTCTGAATGTCAGTAGCGGAACAGATCTTCAGCAAATGTTGTCAACCTTATGTGGTCAACCTTGCTGCGATCTCTTCGCATCTCCTTCCAACGCGAGGTGCAGTGAGTTTTTCACTCTGAACCCCCAGCCGGGGGAGTCCCCCAGAGACACTCTAGTTCATGCTTGGCCTTCCGGTCTTCTGTATGCTTACCCACTGGTATCTCTTATTCCGAGGTTTCTACAGAAAGCTCGTCAACTGGGAAGCAAAGTGATCCTTATTGCCCCATTCTGGCCTCACCAGGTATGGTTTCACTTCCTTTGGTCTCACCTTCTGGCTCCACCTTGGATCCTAGATCCCATTCAGGATCTAATTTCACACCCTTCAAGGCTTTATCTGAATCTGGACAGTCTGAAGCTCATAGCTTGGCTGCTCCAGTTCCCGTGATTGCTAGGACTCCTGGACTGTCCTTTTCCGTTAGATCTATTCTGGTGGCTGCTCATAAGTCTTCAACCAGGAAGGTTTATCATAGCAACTGGAAGCGTTTTTCCTTTTGGGCCACTCAAAGGAATTTAGGCCCCTTCATGACTCCTATTTACGCCATTCTTGATTTTCTAGCTGATATTTTTCAACACGGAGCTAGTTCTTCTACTGTCAAGGTTCAGTTGGCTGCCATCTCTCATTTTCATGTGGGCGAGAATTCTGCCTCTTTAGCCTCTTCCATACTGTTTTTTCCCAACCTTACTAACAAGATGGAATACAAACTCCACCTGTTGGATGTACATACACAGTTACAATTCTATTTACACAGGACAAAAAATGTATGTAAATCAGATCAATTGTTAGGTTTCCCCAAAAAGGGTTTAAAGGAGGATACAGTCTCCAAGGTTACTATTACTAGATGGATCTCTTCATGCATCCTTCAGGAATATAAGGCCACAGGCATGTCTCCTCCCGGTCAGGTGAAAGCTCATTCCACTAGGCCCATGGCAACTTCTGCGGCCTTTTGGTCTAGATTGTCTTTGGATGATATTTGTTCTGCAGCTACTTGGTCTTCATCTCATACATTTATTTCTCATTACAAATTGATTTTTGACTTCCAGAAGGAGAGCATACTTTGGTTTCCTCGATGCTCCGGAATATCCTTCTATGAGGACCTCCCAGGAGTTAGTAGCTGGGGACTCTGTCCCACAGGTTGAAGGCCTAATGAAGTAAACTACTTCAGATAAAGAAGTTATGTACTCGCCATAACGTTCCATCTGAGTAGTTGTACTTCATTTGTCTTCACCCTTTCCTCCCTCCTTCCCCCAGACCTTGGCATATGATCGACCTACAGTATAGGTCACAAGTAATTTTTCAGGTCGGGTTATCAGTATAAGACTCAGCAAACTGGATCTGGAGATGAAAGGCAGTGAAGGTGTATTATGGGTATGGGGAGGAGTTTGAAGCTCAGAGCAGGTGCTAGTAATAGTTGCCGGCTCGGATCCGATACTGATCCGTAACCCACAGGTTGAAGACAAATGAAGTACAACTGCTCAGATGGAACGTTATGGTGAGTACATAACTTCTTTTTATAGAACTATAGGTTGTATAAAAAGATTTATAAAGTCTAGGAAATCAGAAATGATGAAGCCATTGTTTGTTAGTTGTATTAGGCCCAGACTTAAGTATGGAAGAACAACATGGAACCCTTCTAAGAAAACAAGCATGAGTAAACTCGAAAGAGTACAGCAGAAATATACTAAGGGCATCCATAGATGTGAAAATCTAAAATATCTGAACTTCTACAGTGTCGTATATATTAAGCAGAAGACCGTATTCAGGTACATAGGGAATTTGGAGACCACCCCAAACTTTTCCAGAGGTAGTTATGAAAAAGTAGTAGAGAATTATCACAGAACTTATGCATATTCTTTAGGAATGAGAAGTATATTGACTTTTTCTTTAAGATAGTAGCTGATGCATGGAATAGACAACCAGATTACATTAAAACAAGCACTTGTATAGATATTTTAGAAAAGCCTGGACTCTTTTGTATGGGAGCAACTGTTCTGCTATATTGGTAGGCAAGAAGATAATTATTGCCTGTGCTTGAAGTATTTGTATGTTCTATAGCTGTAATCTTTAATGGCCAGGTCCTCCATATTGGTAACTCAGTCGACATCAATCGGCAGTGAAAAGCACTCTATAAAGCTTAAACTTTAAGTAATGTTCGTCAACATCTATTTGAAAACCCACAATTCTATGTAAACCATTGAACACATAATCTCCCAAAATGTACACAAACCACAATAATTAATTTTAATTTAACAGTAGAACAACTAGGTACCGTAACTCTTTCATTGAAAGCACAGAGATCTCTGAGCTGTCTCCCATTTTGAGTTGAAGTGGTAGGATTTCAGATGTAAATTTTCAGAATTAGTGGGAATGAAATGCCAAATGGGAGGATAAAGAAACTTTTCTTAATTTTGTGCTTGGATTTTCTGTTCATAAAAAAAAAAATCTTGTGTGTTGTGCACAGGTCCAAATACAACTATAAAAAAACAGCTTTAACTGGACTTCATTGCTGAGCTAGGCATTTGTTTCCAGATGATTTATTTATCTGGTAGATGCATGGTCGTAATGCAATCAGACCTCCAACATAATTACTGTATGCGTTACTATCAGTATACTTTTTCTTCAAAATATTTTTACATGGTTTTCAATTTCTTCCACTGTTCAAATAGCATGGCATTAGGTAGATTTACAGTGCTAAATTTTCACTGTGAGTGTAAGGTTCTTAGATGTACAAATGAACGCTTTTGTGCACAAATGGGCTGTGCTGTAGATGTGTTACTCCAGTGTTAAAGCTTGACACTTATTGTGCAAATGATATTGTTAAGAAACAACACCCTGACATTGTAAGAAAAGCAGATGACATTTTTATTTTTCTAATAACCAACAGCAATTCTATTTTCCTCTTTGCAAATAGGGAAGAACTGTCATACTTGTCTCTTTGAAAGAGCACTTAACTAGCAGTCTGAACCTTTGACCTTTTATGGCCAATTCTAACAGGTTATCGTTAATATTTTCTGATTTATTGCAAAGATTTCATTTAATTTTAATTGGATATACATAATTTTTCTAAGAAATGACAAACATTTTATTATTTTTATATCAAATGTTCTTAAAGCTTATCTAAAGCAAACAGTTTAAAAGCTATCTGAAATCATAAGTGTGTAACACAGTCTAGAAGTGCATGTTTAGTAACACAATATATGACTTTTATGTATTTATCCTTTTTAACAAGGTTAGTCCCACTAGGCTAATAGCCTCTCCTCAGGGGAGACCAGAGGTGGTATTTGTACAAGGGGAAATTTGGCCAGGACATCAGGGAACTTCACATATTCTTGTGGTTGCACAGGGGAATTTTGTCTGGGTGCAGTGGCGGCTCGGAGAAGCAGGGAGAATAAACAGAGTATTTTGCAAGTAGCGATGAGCTGGTTTCAGTTCAAAAAAGTGAATCTTCAATGTTAGAAGATACAAATGATGTGCGGAATGACAAAGTTGCAGTGCTTATATCGGAGGGGCAGACCTGTGATTCAAATGCAGGTGAGCCTTTGTGGGAAGGAGTTGTAAATAGTAGTAATGATGTGAAGGCGGTGGAGCCTTCTCAAGAGTGTCTTTTTAAAGAAAAAGCAGTTGTGTCAGCGATGAATTCAGAGGATATCCTTCAACAAAATATTTTCAGGGAAGAAGAATCAATGCAAGATTGTTTTGTTACCCTTCAGTCAGAAGGGTTGTGAGAAGACTTACTTATGGACTTTGCAATCTGAGCGAGCCTGAAAGCAGCAAGGATAGTTCCTGGGAAGAAATACCAGATACAGAAAGATGTTCAACAATTAGAAGGAACAGTGAAAAAATTGTAGCAGAGATGGTAAAAATAATAGCTCAAGAAAAGAAAAAAAGACTCCACTAAAAGAAAAAGAAATTATTTCCAGTAAGATTGGAGAAAAAAGAAGATAGTGAATTGGAGGTAAGGGGTTTGCAGTTAGAACTTGTCTGATTGAAGACTGCTGGAACAGGGCTCAGTTTTGAGCCTTTGTCTGGTTAATTGGGTAACTTGTTTGTCAGTTTGTTCATTTTCTATTGTGTGTGTGTGTGTGTGTGTGTGTGTGTGTGTGTGTGTGTGTGTGTGTGTGTGTGTGTGTGTGTGTGTGTGTGTGTGTGTGTGTGTGTGTGTGTGTGTGTGTATATATATATATATATATATATATATATATATATATATATATAAATTGCACTGTATTCATCTGCTTTTACTGTATTTGTGTTTCTTCCTACTTTATTACTGGGGGCATTGACTACAACTCTGATCTGGGATTATATAATGATAAGCATCCTTTTCTGTTCTTTTAAACTGTTTTTTGAGTGTATCTGCTTTATTTTCTGAAAGAAAAAAAAATATATATATATATACATATATATACACACTTGCTTCCTGCCTTTCTAAGCTAGTAAAGTCCAGTTTTCAGGTTAGTGCTGAATTCAGGGCTGTGTTATAAATCTCTGTGTTTGCCCATACCTTACTTGGAAAGAAGGAAGCTCCTCTGTTCACCTGTGAGAGAGGGGAGCTTTGAGCAGCCTATCTGTCCTTGGAGGAGTGGTTTCAGCCCAGAAATTAGTAGTTTATTGGCCATTTTGGGGTAATTTCTATCTCTTTCTTTTCCTTGCTATAAATACCGTATTTGCCCGGTTTTGCGAGTTGGGCAGCGCCAGTTAGCTAGGGTAAACCTATTCCCGGCTCCATGAAGTTTCCTCTTCAATTTTTCCCTTGGAACTAGAAAAACTTTCAACTTAAGCACTCAAGCCATTAATTTCTCAGCCCGGCACTTGCTCAAAACTTATAGCAAGCACTTATAAACCCTAGCATTAGACCCTCCTGTACTTTACTGAATGACAAGGCTCTCTATTCGACCTTACCAGCCATCCAGTAAAACAGTTCACTGTACCTATTCTGGCATGTCCAAAGGGCAGTTTCAGGTGTACTCTCCAGTCCAATTGCTGAATCTGGGCATTTTGAGGCAATGTTACAACTTCCTCATGTACACAGACAACCCCCTTCCCCTACCACCAAACACTAATACATGCGAGAGATGCAGTTATACAGCCAAACTAGTGGCTAAGCTGTCTCAACCCAAGACTAGATCAGACAGTCGAGGAGAAGGGCAATACTTGCATCACACCACCAGTCTTACATAGACCCATTAAACCAGCACCAGCAAACCATAAACACATGAAAACATACTCGGAGGCTCTAAATAAAAATCTGCAAAACCAACAAAGACCTCCAAAGCAAACATCCAAGCAACCTCCACCCCCCCAACACAAACCATGAAACACATATTTCACAAAACCAGTGTGCCATGCAATCACAGCCCTTAAGGCAAAATAACATACCCAACATACTAGTAATAGGTGACTCTATAGTCAGGCACACTGACGTCCCACTCACTAGGCTGAATAAGGAGAAGGTTACTGTTAGCTGCCTGTCGGGTGCCAGGATCTGCCACATAACACAAGCACTCAGGTCACTCCAAAACTAGTACAAATATGACTCTGTCATTGTCCATGTTGGTGTGAAAGACCTGAGCCGTATCTCCCTGGACTACATGAAGAGAGACATGGAAGAGCTCTCTGATCAAGTAGCCCAGGTCGGTATGACCACGACCCTGAGTAGCATCCTGCCCTCACAAAGAATGATACGATATACAGAAAAAATTCTCGATTTCAACAATTGGCTACGTTTCTGGTGTCATTCAAAGGGGATCCAGTGTCTGTCTGCCTGGGATGACATGCTCGACAAGCCATGCTGCTTCGCTAGAGACGGCATGCACCTGTCACCCTTAGGCTTTCGAGTACTGTCCAAGGCTCTTACCACCCCCATCGTAACTTTTTTAGGCAAGGCTCAAAAGACAAACCCACTGCCGTAAATAGCACAAGTAACAAAAAACTGATGGTAATGCTACTCAATGCCAGAAGTCTAAACCTCAAAATGCATGCACTTGAGGCAATCCTCAGTATGGAGAAAATCTATATATGTGCCGTAACAGAAACCTGGTTTAAGGGTCCAGAGAGCACCCCAGCACTACCAGGCTAAAACTCATACCATACATTTCGGCCACAGAACCCAAACTGAAATGCAAAAGGCGGGCGCGTATCCATATTCATCAAGGATACCCACACCTCCAGATTAGTGGCACAGCACGATGCTTCAGAGATCATCCACATGCAACTAACAATGGGCAAAACTGCAATTCAAATTGTAGCTTGCTACAGATCACCCACCATGTCCCAGGACCCCCATTCCACGTTTCTGGAAACACTGGGAAACATAAAGGTCCTACCAAACACCCTAATATTGAATGATTTCAATTACCCAAACATTTAACTGGGAGAACTACTCAAGTACTAACTCCCTTGCCCAACTTTTCATAGAATTTATAAACTCAAATGCCCTGGTTTAACTGGTCAACACTCCCACCAGAGGTGACAACATATTGGACCTGGTCATCACCAACATGGGCGACCGGTGTTCCACACCAGAGGTCATCCCCTTGCTTGTTAGATCTGACCATAAACAAATCACCTTGGATATCCATATTCCGCCCCCACCCCCGGACAAGAAAACCACCGTGAAAAACTTTTCAAAAGCAAACTTCATGTTACTTAAGACAGAGTAAGTTTCAAAGCCCCCATGCTGAAGGATAACACTGTCCAAGCTGCAAAATCCTTTACTAATGCATTCTACGGGCAGCTACAAGAATGCATGGATTGTGTTATCCCAAGCAAAACCAAGACTCACTCCTCCAAGAAAAGGAAACCAGTCTGGTGGACTCGTGCTATAAACAAGCTATACAACAGAAGGAGGAAACTAGTACAGCAAACAGTAAAATCCCAAGAAAGGAAGACATCCCTGATCAGTATCGGCAAGAAACTACGATCCCTCATAAAATCATCCAAGGCGAGCTTTGAAAGAAAAATTGCCAAGTGCGCCAAAGATAACCACAAGCATTTTTTAGCTATGTCAAGAATCTAAGTGGCAATGCTTAGATCTTTTCGGAGTTAGTGCTGAATAGCACAAAATACACTGAACCAACCGATATCGCCAACATCCTGGCAGACAGGTTCAGCGCAAACTTCACCCCCAAAAGGGCCCATAACCATAACAGAAGAATGTAAAGTCCTTGAAATCACAGACACTCGGGTTAAAACAGCCCTCTCCAAAGCCAAAAACACAGCATCAATGGGACCGGATGGTGTCCCAGGCTGCGTCCTACACGAGCTCAAAGACGAACTAACCCCTCACCTAAACACAGTGTGCAAACTCAGCCTCTTCACAGGCTACATATCCATAGAGTGGCACACAACAATGGTTATTCCGCTCTACAAAGGTGGAGCCACAACAGACCCCGGGAACTATTGCCCTATAAAGCTTGACTAGCTTGGTCTGCAAAGCTATGGAGTGCATCATCATGGAACTCATTAACAGAGACATTGGGAACCTCCAAACACTAGACCCTACCCAGTTTGGCTTTGTTAAGGGCAGATCATGCCTCCAAAACCTGGTGGACTTCTTTAAGACAGTTACCAAGGCTATAGATGAGGGAAAGGTGGTACAAACAGCCTACCTAGACCTCGATAAGGCCTTTGAAACCATTCCCCATTCTGGTATTATAGACAAGCTCACCAGCCTGAACATAAACCCCTACGTCACAAGATGGGTTGCCAACTGGCTCATGGATAGAACCCACATGGTGAGAGTTGCAGGAGCTAGGTCCGACTCTAAACCATTTACAAGTGGCGTTCCCCAGGGCTCAGTCCTAGGACCCCTCCTGTTCGGCATATACGTCTCAGAGGTACAGGCAAGCACAGGAGGACTATGGCTGAACAAGTTCACAGATGACTGCAAACTAGGGGCTATAATTGACTCTCCAGCTGACACGGACATCCTCCAAAAGGGTCTTACTGAGACGGATACCTGGTGTCAAAATCATGGCCTCAAGCTAAATGCCAAAAAGTGCATAGTCATCCCCTTTGGAAAAAACAAAGTACCCACAAACTGCCACATAGGTGGTAGTCCCCTAAATACGGAAGACGTAATAAGGGATCTGGGGGCTCAAGTAGATAGTAATCTCACCTTTAATAATCACATTGCCAAAGTGGTTAGAAAATCCTTCTACGTGGCCCTCCTAATCACAAAAGGGTTCACATCCAGATCAAAAGAGGTCATTGTGCTCCTCATCACTCATCAGACCCATCATAGAGTACAATGCCCTATTTGGGATGTACCTTACAAGACACCTGCAACAGCTGGAAAGACCACAGAAGTACCTTACCAAGAGGATCACTGGCCTCAAACAGATGCCCTATGCAGCTCGACTGAAGAAACTCCAGTTGTACTTGGTTGCATACCGCCTACTCAGAGGTGATCTCTGCCTGACATACAAGGCCATGTCCAACCCAGAACTGATGGACATGCTCCACCTAAAGAAAACCTTATCCCCTCGAGCCACACGCTCTAGGATCTAAACCTCACCACAACAATAAATAGGACATGCTGGAGGGATAGATTCCTGTCCCAGAGACTTCCCATGCTTTGGAGCAAGATCCCAATCTATATTAGGCAGAGCTCCTCACTAACACTCTTCAAAAGAAACCTTGATGAGTGGATGGGAAACGGAAAGTTTACCTCGGGGATCACATAAGTGGCTCTTCTGGACAGAGGCACAGGGAACTAATCTAAGGGGTTGGCAAAAGCCAACACATTCTGGCTAGGCTTATAAATGCCTTCAGGCAGATAGCCTAGTACCAACCTACCAACCTATGGTACACTACCCTAGCTTATATTTGTGGAGGTAGAAGGGGAAGGGTTCAGGAGCCCCTGCAAAATGGTCGTAGCAAAGCCTGATACAGACCTAAAAAGGAATCAAGTGTGTAGTCTTTTGTAAAAGTATGTACAAAAGACCAAGTTTCTGCTTCTAGAATACTAATGCAATCTAAACCTTTCCAAAAAGCCATACATGAAGACAAGATCCTGGTACAGTAAGCCTTGACCTTGTCTGAAATAGTTTTTTTGTGGTGGGAATAACTAAAGGTAATAGTTCGAGACAAACATTTGGAAATAGTCTGCTTTGACACAGGTTGCCCTCTCTTCTTATCTTCACAAGAAACATACAACTAATTAGAAGATCTGAGACACTGTGTTCTGTCAAGATAGTACCAGAGTTGTCTGTGGACATCCAAGGTGTGACATATCCTTTCTTCCTCATTTTGGCTTCAGGAAAGAATGCAGGGACATGGATAACTGGGCATAAAGTAAACCCAGATATGACTTTAGGTATAAAGAAAAGGTTAGTTCTCAATGAAACCTCATCTCTGTGAAAAATGAGATAGGGCTGACCCACCATAGGAGCTTCCAACTCAGTTACTCTTGTTGCAGAGGTCAGAGCAACCAGTAAAACAGTTTTCCATGTTAAGAATCAAAAGTCAACAAGATGAGCTAGTTCAAATGGAACAAGTGATAGTTCCTCTAACACAAAATTAAGATTCCAAGGAGGAGCCACCAGTTGCCTTGGGGTCTCTTAACCCTTTTAAAAACATTCTAACTTGAGAAGGCACTGAAAGAGGAGGATCCATGGGCAGACATGCTGAAATGGCTGATAAATGAACCTTGGCAGAGATCTAAGACAGTCCATAGGACAATAACTCATACAAACATTGTAAAATAGAGATACACTAGTCCTGAATGGGTTCTGGTTATGTTGCCAGCACCAACTAAGAAACTTTTGCATTTGCCGATATACATATATATATATATATATATATATATATATATATATATATATATATATATATATATATATATATCGGTTAGGGATCGCCACAGCGGAACACCGGTCCGCTAATGTTTGGTAGTGGATTTTTACGTGCCGAGTTACCAGCCCTGACGCACAACCTTCAACGAAATATATATATATAAAACTTTTCAAGTACTGCTGCACATCTTCAGAAAACAAGTGCCTAAAAGGTAATAAGACCCTGGGACGTCACCACTCTGGACCAGTAATCAAGGACCCTGAATCCTCACCACTGACACTGGAGAGGGACGCTCACTTGAAACAAAAATGGATATACCCAAAATTTCCAGAAGCAGCTCTCTGTATCAAGAGCACAGAGAACACACTCAGTCCAGGGTCTGGGTTTCCCCCTCTGTCCAGATCCCCAATAAGACACCCCACTGGCACAGCTGTAGGGTTGAGTCCTCAGTCGAGTGTCTAAGCCAAGTCCTCCAGCACCCTCTCTGTGAAACCAGTGCTTCATGTCCATGCTCCACGTAGGTAGCTGACACACACACACACAAACACAACACACACTTTGAGATTTGATTTTCACACACACACACACACACACACACACACACACACACACACACACACACACACACACAGGAAAGGCTGGCACAGATTTACTAGCTATGGCCCTTTCTGCCCAGACTACAAGGTAGTTACACTGCCACTAGACACCCCAAAGCCAGCTACTCTAAGGCTTTTACAAGGGTACTGATTATACTGAGTCAAATTAATATTAATTCAAATGATAATGTTTGGCCAATGCAGTAAGGCTTCCAGGAATGGCCATAGTGTCACCAAATAGATATAGGTCCTCTCAAAATTTAAATATTCTCTAAAGGACCAGCCACAATGAAATTTTTAAATATATTTAATAATAAATAGTAAAAGAACATGAAAATACTAAAATCTATTTACAATAAACATCGGTGTTTTAATCACAGGAAATATTAGAAATAGCACAAGTGGACACGTTCACACACTTACTGAAAAAGAAATACTTAACTAATCTCACTATATTTTCCTGACTGATCAAAGAACTATTATTCCCTGGTTATTTACCAGAGCAAGGCAAGATGAAGTAGATGAGAGATCCTTTTTTGTCAGGTTACAAAAACAGAGTTCTCTGAGACTTCAGTCTGTCCTAACATTTAACATTACTTTCAGTGATAAATTATCCATGCTTCCCCTGTTGGCTAGAAGCTGTCAGGATTTACCACAGATGCAGCAATAATACACACACAGAACCTTGCTAAGATCTGCTGTGGCTCCTAGAGGTCATAAAACAATTTCAAACTTCCATCCTTCCAGAGTAATAATCAGTTCACTCCAATGACAATGCAGGAAGCTTCCTAGTACAGACTTTTTGTCTCTGGCTAAATTGAGAATTGTAAAATACGGTCTTTATGGCTTAAGCCAGGTAATTTAATTTCAAACTATTTTCAAAGTTTGAGATTAACCTCTTCTCTTCTTGCATTCTCTGTTAAAACACATGCATTTAAACAGTTACAATAATGCATGTATATTTCTTTTTCGATCCAACAGGACACACAAGCAGCTTTACAAATAAGTTTTCAACACAAGCATCTGTACAAATCAGTTTTATATATCAGTAACATATAATTCTTTACAAAATTCCAGCTAGCTGTGCAGGCATATGTTACACATCTACTGCCCTACTTCTCTTGGCATAGCTGGCAATACTTCACATTGTCATAGACCCCATCATCCAAGCAGTCAGTTGAAGATGTTTGGGTCGGGATGTATCAAACATCCCTGTTCTTGTGTGAGTAGATCCATTCTAAGAGTATGCTTGTGCCCCCTTGCAGTTACAAAAGAAAGGAGAACACTGTTGTCTATGCCAGAAGGGAGACAGCACAGTGATCTCAGGGGGGATTCCTTCTGAATCTTCAAAAGTAACCTGGATATCAATGGAAAGGATGGAAATCATACAGGTACATTCGTATCCAAAAGAAAAGAAAAGGAATCTGTCTTCCAGGCCTTCTTGCATGCAGTCCTGTTGCCGACTTTTATTTTTGCCAGGTGATTGTTCAGACAGGAGGCAAAAAGGACTACTTGAGAAACTGCCCACAGCTGGATAAAATCTTAGAAGACCCCCTTCATCAAATTTCCATTCATGAGGGTCTGCCTTTGTCCTTTTCAGCTTATCTGCCACATAGTTCTGCTCTGATGGAATTTAAGATGCCTGTAGAGTAAGACTGTGCTGTGAAGCTATATATGTCCATCCATCCACAACCCCTTTTTCTTATTTTTGCACATGGGGTCAGGGTGTCACTTCAACAGCTTATCTGCATAGGGGGTAATAACTGGTTCCCCTTGCTTGTTACTGAGCAAACTAGCGAACAGAACACTATGAGAGACTACTTCTTAAAATAGGCAGGCGTTTATTAAATCCAAATAAATGTTAGCGCTTTCGGCTAAATCAGATATTTAGCCTTCCTCAGACAAACAGCAGAATATAGAATCAATTTTCCTTACATACATTCGTAAAGCCAATCAGAATGAAATGCATTCTTTAATTACACGTAACCTTGGCTACCTTAAAGCAAGATGGTGTATTGCATATGAAACACTTAGGTAAGAATGTATTTTAAGTAAAAATGAGATGTTTTTACATACTATACAACAGAGTGACAAACATTACCATTTCGCAAGAGTCTTTGTTTGTGAAATCATTTGCCTCAACATTCAATAACAAGTACATATGGTATTAACCAAATTACTCTATTTTACGCTTTACTACGTAAATTTATAAATGTTAGAGATTTTAAAAAATCCTACCATAGAAAACTAGTGAAAAGTATTAATTTATAATTGTTCAAAAGACGATGTCACTAAAAAAATATATATATATATATTTATATTCTTTTATACAATACTAAATAAATAACTTGACAAATTTCCCTATCAAAACTAATGTGGGGAAATCATAGAATAACATTATGTTACATCTATACATTCTATTAAAAAATGTAAACAAGTTCACTAATCACAATTTAAAAAAGCCGCCTAAGGTGTGTTATCTGTTATACGATAACCATTTTAAAACACATTTGATTGATAGGTTATCGTTGATCCCTGGTAATAAATGTGCCCTTGTTCGTATCTGCCACATGAGTTCATCTATCTCTAGCCTAATTTGCCACGGGCCACCTCTTACATCCGGCATTCTTTGTTGGACTATAACAAAACTAAAAGTATGTCCACTGTTATCCATAATATGCCTGGCTAAAGCGTTATTTTCATCTTTTTTGCCAATAGCATATATGTGCTCATATATTCTGGTCTTAATTCTGCGTTCTGTCTTGCCAATGTAAAAAGCTTTGCATTGGTTACACAGAGCAGCGTATACCACGGATTTAGATTCACAGTTGTAATGTTTATTGATTTTGTATGTCTTGTCCATGATGGTGAAATGGGTGCATACTTTCAAGAATTTACATTGTGCACAAGCACCACACTTGTACATACCATTAGGACGTTGTGAGGTAGATTTTTTCGGTGCCTTTTCCAAAATAGCCTTGAGATTTTGACCTCTCCTGTATGTTATTCTGGGTTTGTCACCTAATAATGTGGAGAGGGTACTGTCATGATTGATGACATCCCAATTCTTGTTTACAATTTCCCTAATTTTTTGAAAATCAAGTGAAAAAGTATGTAAAAAAGAAACACTATAATTGGTGTCGTTAAATCTGTCCTCACTTGGTGGATCATCCCTATTTGGTACAAGATCTTCCTCGATAGAAATTCTATTGTTAAGAAGCAGGATAAATTGACCCGCCTTCCGTTTATTTGCTACCTCCATGGTTATATTATCAATCAAAGTAGATGGGTAACCCCTTGTTATAAACATATTTTTTAGCTTGCTGCATTCCAATTCAAAATCATGGTCCATAGTGACCATACGTGATGCCCTAACTAACTGGCCTTTTACGACCGATCTTTTCTGGTAGTAGGGATGGCTACTAGAGAAATGCAGCAAACTATTAGAATATGTAGGTTTTCTGTATATGTTACTTTTTAGTCTTTGGTTACTAACATCTTTTGTGAGAAGTATGTCAAGGTAGTTGATTTCACTTTCCTGTATGTTATAAGTAAACTGTAAAAAGCTTGTCATGTTAGTCATTTGTTCAATGAAATTGGGAATGATTTCACTGTTTCCCTTCCATAGACAAAAAATGTCATCCTGGTACCTCGTGTACCAGGAGACATGTTGTTTAAACAGAACATCCTTAAATAAGAATTCTTTTTCCCAATATGCCAACACGGCATTGGCAAATGAGCCCCCACATGGGGAACCCATAGCCACACCGGAGGTTTGTAGGTAAAAAGTGTTCTCAAAAACAAAAAAGTTGTTTACCAAGACTAACTCTAAGAGTGTTTCAGTTAAGTAAATGGTCTTTTCTCCTACTTTTTTAGCAACCATGAATTCCCTCACCCAATTGAGACCTGTGTCCTGAGGTATAACCGTGTACAGGTCTTTTATATCAATTGTGAGGAAAACTATATCCGTGGTATATTCAATTTCACCTATATTCTTCAAAAAAGACCAAGAGTCCTTACAAATGTGTACCTCCTGTGCCAATAAGGGTTTGATAATACTGTCAACCAACCTAGCACATGCATAGGTGGCGAACCCCTTCCATCGACAATTGGTCTAAATGGCGGCGAATTAAGTTGTTTATGTAGTTTGGGTGTGCCAAAGAAGGCTGAGATTCTTGGAGCTGGCATTTGCAGATATTTGTATGTTTCTGGGTTAATAAATCCTTCAATAAGTAGATCATATAGTGTATTGTTGATCTTCCTATAAGCCCCATATATTTCATTAAGGGATACTTCCTTGTAGACTAATGTATCCAAGTGTTTCCTCATATATTCTACATATTTAAAATGGTCCATGAATACCACCACTCCACCCTTATCGGGTTTCATAACCCGAATATTACAATCCCTTAAGAGCTGGAGAAAATCCCACTCCAATGTGGTCATGTTGTTAAGATCCCTTTGGTTAATATCGTGATTTGGTTTTTTATTGCCCAGAGATCTATTTCACACATTTTCTCAAACACTAATAAAACAGGATGGAGAGGTGGATTGTAGGTACTTGAAACCTAAGAGGATTCAATAATTCTATGTTGTTACCCAATACTGAATTTAGGTTAAGTTTTCTGACGAAAACTTTCAAGTCAACAAGTGTTTTCCCTATGTCCATGTGTTGCCCTGGAACAAAGGACAAATCCTTTCGAAAAAATCAACAATGTCCTGATGGATGTCAATAAGTGTGTAATTGTACACCATAAAGTCATTGTTAGAACTTCTCAAAATCGTGGTTCTGAGCGAAGGGGCCTCAATCATCTCCTCCTCCCCCCTCGTCTCTTGTTCCTCGTGTTGTTCCCTGTTTGGGCTCTCATACGATTCGTTGTGTGGGCATTGCTGACCTGGTGAAAAACCTGACCATCTTGTTGGTTAAAGTCATCAACAAATTGGCCCTGTGTTTGGATGTTGTCCCTCGGTCCATATGTTGGAATACTAGGCTGGTTCAAATTATTTGCATTAGTATTATTGTTATTCAACCTTGGACTCCTTCTACAGCCTTGTCTTTGTACGGGGAAACCTTCCTGGATGTTGCCATCAGTAATATTTTCCACTGTACTGACGTTGTTATTTTGCCCCATCTGGTTGGTAACTTCCCCTTGGATAGCTTGCGTTTTATTTTGAGGCCTAGGATAAGCAACTTTATTAGCATAGTCAGTTAGGTCTCTATTTAATTTTTTCTTTTTACTAAACAATAATTTCTCCATACTGGCTTCAATACTGGAGAAGATACGACAATAGTCGTATTTATAACGCAAAAATTCGTTATCCGATGTTATATTTTTCTCAAGGGCATCCAAATCTGTTGCTAAACTTGCAATGTCCTTAGTATAAAAGGCAATGAGAGCCTGTAAAAATTCAATGCCCTGTCGGTCGAATAAAGTCAGCAACTCTTGGTGAAAAATAGAATTTTCCACCAACCCTGAGGGATACTGCCATTGTCTCAAACCTTTTGGGACAACCTTGTGTTTAACACATTCGGCGAGGTATGCAACTTCAAGTTGTAACTTCTTATATTTGTACAACTTGTTATCAAATTCCTCGATTTTGTCCCCCAATGAGTTAATGTCAGCCGTTTGGTTGATATTTGGCTCAGTACGCAAACTGAACCCCTGGCTGAAAAAATTGTCATTCTTTAAAAAATCAGCCATTGTTGGTATTCTTTGCTTATTAGAATTGGCTTGATTGTTGATATTAATACTAGAATTGACAATGTTATTACCTGGGTTTGATGCCCCAAACGACATGACTGCCGGTCGAGACTGTTCGTTCAAAGCTGGTATACCACATTCCGTTGATGTTGATCCAGAGGGTGGTGTTATAGTTATGGGCGATTGTTGCCCATTAGGAATAGGGAAGTCGTTGTCACTCTGCTGTGATGGAATCAAAACTGAAGATCTGTTTCCTTGAGTGGAAGTCAACGCGGACATAGCGTCAACTTTTTGAGTTAGAGCATCCACTCTGCCCAAAAGCAGTTCAACGAGGGTAGTTAAATCACCATTAGAACCATTCGTACCCTTTTCAGAAGTGTTTATGACTTTTTCAGAGATATTCGCTCGTACCCAAAGCTGTTGAAGTATCTCGGTTCCTTCGCCATCCCGAACAACAATACACGAACGAAAAAACTTTAAACTGAAGACTGAGCAAACTAGCGAACAGAACACTATGAGAGACTACTTCTTAAAATAGGCAGGCGTTTATTAAATCCAAATAAATGTTAGCGCTTTCGGCTAAATCAAATATTTAGCCTTCCTCAGACAAACAGCGGAATATAGAATCAATTTTCCTTACATACATTCGTAAAGCCAATCAGAATGAAATGCATTCTTTAATTACACGTAACCTTGGCTACCTTAAAGCAAGATGGTGTATTGCATGTAAAACACTTAGGTAAGATTGAATGTTGAGGCAAATGACTTCACAAACAAAGACTTTTGTGAAATGGTAATGTTTGTCACTCTGTTGTATAGTATGTAAAAATATTTCATTTTTACTTAAAATACATTCTTACCTAAGTGTTTTACATGCAATACACCATCTTGCTTTAAGGTAGCCAAGGTTACGTGTAATTAAAGAATGCATTTCATTCTGATTGGCTTTACGAATGTATGTAAGGAAAATTGATTCTATATTCCGCTGTTTGTCTGAGGAAGGCTAAATATTTGATTTAGCCGAAAGCGCTAACATTTATTTGGATTTAATAAACGCCTGCCTATTTTAAGAAGTAGTCTCTCATAGTGTTCTGTTCGCTAGTTTGCTCAGTCTTCAGTTTAAAGTTTTTTCGTTCGTGTATTGTTGTTCGGGATGGCGAGCGGAACCGGAGATACTTCAACGGCTTTGGGTACGCAGCGGAATATCTCTGAAAAAGTCATAAACACTTCTGAAAAGGGTACGAATGGTTCTAATGGTGATTTAACTACCCTCGTTGAACTGCTTTTGGGCAGAGTGGATGCTCTAACTCAAAAAGTTGACGCTATGTCTGCGTTGACTTCCACTCAAGGAAATAGATCTTCAGTTTTGATTTCAACACAGCAGAGTGACAACGACTTCCCTATTCCTAATGGGCAACAATCGCCCATAACTATAACACCACCCTCTGGATCAACATCAATGGAATGTGGTATACCAGCTTTGAACGAACAGTCTCGACCGGCAGTCATGTCGTTTGGGGCATTAAACCCAGGTAATAACATTGTCAATTCTAGTACTAATACCAACAATCAAGTCAGTTCTAACAAGCAAAGAATACCAACAATGGCTGATTTTTTAAAGAATGACAATTTTTTCAGCCAGGGGTTCAGTTTGCGTACTGAACCAAATATCAACCAAACGGCTGACATTAATTCATTGGGGGATAAAATCGAGGAATTTGACAACAAGTTGTACAAATATAAAAAGCTACAACTTGAAGTTGCATACCTCACTGAATGTGTTAAACACAAGGTTGTCCCAAAAGGTTTGAGACAATGGCGGTATCCATCAGGGTTGGTGGAAAATTCTATTTTTCACCAAGAGTTGTTGACTTTATTCGATCGACAGGGCATTGAATTTTTGCAGGCCCTTATCGCCTTTTATGCTAAGGACATTGCAGGTTTAGCAACAGATTTGGATGCCCTTGAGAAAAATATAACATCGGATAACGAATTTTTGCGTTATAAATACGACTATTGTCGTATCTTCTCCAGTATTGAAGCCAGTATGGAGAAATTATTGTTTAGTAAAAAGAAAAAATTAAATAGAGACCTAACTGACTATGCTAATAAAGTTGCTTATCCTAGGCCTCAAAATAAAACGCAAGCTATCCAAGGGGAAGTTACCAACCAGATGGGGCAAAATAACAACGTCAGTACAGTGGAAAATATTACTGATGGCAACATCCAGGAAGGTTTCCCCGTACAAAGACAAGGCTGTAGAAGGAGTCCAAGGTTGAATAACAATAATACTAACGCAAATAATTTGAACCAGCCTAGTATTCCAACATATGGACCGAGGGACAACATCCAAACACAGGGCCAATTTGTTGATGACTTTAACCAACAAGATGGTCAGGTTTTTCACCAGGTCAGCAATGCCCACACAACGAATCGTATGAGAGCCCAAACAGGGAACAACACGAGGAACAAGAGACGAGGGGGGAGGAGGAGATGATTGAGGCCCCCTCTTTCGGCTCAGAACCACGTATTTTGAGAAGTTCTAACAATGACTTTATGGTGTACAATTACACACTTATTGACATCCATCAGGACATTGTTGATTTTTTCGCAAAGGATTTGTCCTTTGTTCCAGGGCAACACATGGACATAGGGAAAACACTTGTTGACTTGAAAGTTTTCGTCAGAAAACTTAACCTAAATTCAGTATTGGGTAACAACATAGAATTATTGAATCCTCTTAGGGTTTCAAGTACCTACAATCCACCTCTCCATCCTGTTTTATTAGTGTTTGAGAAAATGTGTGAAATAGATCTCTGGGCAATAAAAAACCAAATCACGTATATTAACCAAAGGGATCTTAACAACATGACCACATTGGAGTGGGATTTTCTCCAGCTCTTAAGGGATTGTAATATTCGGGTTATGAAACCCGATAAGGGTGGAGTGGTGGTATTCATGGACCATTTTAAATATGTAGAATATATGAGGAAACACTTGGATACATTAGTCTACAAGGAAGTATCCCTTAATGAAATATATGGGGCTTATAGGAAGATCAACAATACACTATATGATCTACTTATTGAAGGATTTATTAACCCAGAAACATACAAATATCTGCAAATGCCAGCTCCAAGAATCTCAGCCTTCTTTGGCACACCCAAACTACATAAACAACTTAATTCGCCGCCATTTAGACCAATTGTCGATGGAAGGGGTTCGGCCACCTATGCATGTGCTAGGTTGGTTGACAGTATTATCAAACCCTTATTGGCACAGGAGGTACACATTTGTAAGGACTCTTGGTCTTTTTTGAAGAATATAGGTGAAATTGAATATACCACGGATATAGTTTTCCTCACAATTGATATAAAAGACCTGTACACGGTTATACCTCAGGACACAGGTCTCAATTGGGTGAGGGAATTCATGGTTGCTAAAAAAGTAGAAGAAAAGACCATTTACTTAACTGAAACACTCTTAGAGTTAGTCTTGGTAAACAACTTTTTTGTTTTTGAGAACACTTTTTACCTACAAACCGCCGGTGTGGCTATGGGTTCCCCATGTGGGGGCTCATTTGCCAATGCCGTGTTGGCATATTGGGAAAAATAATTCCTATTTAAGGATGTTCTGTTTAAACAACATGTCTCCTGGTACACGAGGTACCAGGATGACATTTTTTGTCTATGGAAGGGAAACAGTGAAATCATTCCCAATTTCATTGAACAAATGACTAACATGACAAGCTTTTTACAGTTTACTTATAACATACAGGAAAGTGAAATCAACTACCTTGACATACTTCTCACAAAAGATGTTAGTAACCAAAGACTAAAAAGTAACATATACAGAAAACCTACATATTCTAATAGTTTGCTGCATTTCTCTAGTAGCCATCCCTACTACCAGAAAAGATCGGTCGTAAAAGGCCAGTTAGTTAGGGCATCACGTATGGTCACTGTGGACCATGATTTTGAATTGGAATGCAGCAAGCTAAAAAATATGTTTATAACAAGGGGTTACCCATCTACTTTGATTGATAATATAACCATGGAGGTAGCAAATAAACGGAAGGCGGGTCAATTTATCCCGCTTCTTAACAATAGAATTTCTATCGAGGAAGATCTTGTACCAAATAGGGATGATTCACCAAGTGAGGACAGATTTAATGACACCAACTATAGTGTTTCTTTTTTACACACTTTTTCACTAGACTTTCAAAAAATTAGGGAAATCGTAAACAAGAATTGGGATGTCATCAATCATGACAGTACCCTCTCCACATTATTAGGTGACAAACCCAGAATAACATACAGGAGAGGTCAAAATCTCAAGGCTATTTTGGAAAAGGCACCGAAAAAATCTACCTCACAACGTCCTAATGGTATGTACAAGTGTGGTGCTTGTGCACAATGTAAATTCTTGAAAGTATGCACCCATTTCACCATCATGGACAAGACATACAAAATCAATAAACATTACAACTGTGAATCTAAATCCGTGGTATACGCTGCTCTGTGTAACCAATGCAAAGCTTTTTACATTGGCAAGACAGAACGCAGAATTAAGACCAGAATATATGAGCACATATATGCTATTGGCAAAAAAGATGAAAATAACGCTTTAGCCAGGCATATTATGGATAACAGTGGACATACTTTTAGTTTTGTTATAGTCCAACAAAGAATGCCGGATGTAAGAGGTGGCCCGTGGCAAATTAGGCTAGAGATAGATGAACTCATGTGGCAGATACGAACAAGGGCACATTTATTACCAGGGATCAACGATAACCTATCAATCAAATGTGTTTTAAAATGGTTATCGTATAACAGATAACACACCTTAGGCGGCTTTTTTAAATTTAGATTAGTGAATTTGTTTACATTTTTTAACAGAATGTATCGATGTAACATAATGTTATTCCATGATTTCCCCACATCAGTTTTGATAGGGAAATTTGTTAAGTTAATTTAGTATTGTATGAAAGATTATAAAAATATATATACATTTTTTTAAAGATATCGTCTTTTGAACAATTATAAATTAATACTTTTTATTAGTTTTCTACGGTAGGATTTCTTAACATCTTGAACATTTATAAATTTACGTAGTAAAGTGTAAAATAGAGTTATTTTGTTAATACCATACGTATTTGTCATTGAATGTTGAGGCAAATGACTTCACAAACAAAGACTTTTGTGAAATGGTAATGTTTGTCACTCTGTTGTATAGTATGTAAAAATATTTCATTTTTACTTAAAATACATTCTTACCTAAGTGTTTTACATGCAATACACCATCTTGCTTTAAGGTAGCCAAGGTTACGTGTAATTAAAGAATGCATTTCATTCTGATTGGCTTTACGAATGTATGTAAGGAAAATTGATTCTATATTCCGCTGTTTGTCTGAGGAAGGCTAAATATTTGATTTAGCCGAAAGCGCTAACATTTATTTGGATTTAATAAACGCCTGCCTATTTTAAGAAGTAGTCCCCTTGCTTGTTGATATATCACATCACTGTGATATTATCTGTAACCACTTGAAGAGGTCCTGGGGACTAGAGGTGATTTAGAGAATTATGCGCTTGCATCCGTCTTTGTTGTCTGAGATACCTTGTACTTTTATTCCTTTTGATACTGCTCTCCAGGCACAGTCTGAAGCGTCTGTGGCATCTGACTGCTTTGGAGCTGGGAGTGCAAAGAGGAGACCTGGATTTAGGAATATTTGATGTCTCCACCAAGTGATTCCCCTTCTGACTAATCCCATAACTAGAATTTGAAAGGACAACAGGCATTGGTGCTGGGACAAGGGAGACTTCAGGTACCACTATATCTTTCGCTTGTGGAGTCTTACCAGAGGTATCATTAGAATCATAGATGCCATGAGATCCACAATCCTGAGATACTCACTTGCAGAAACATAAGTCTTAGTGGAAAACCACCAAAATAGCTCTAGATATAGATCTATTTTAGCCTGTGGAAGAAAAAATTCTGAAACTGAGTTGTCTAGCAGACACCCAGGAATTTAATCCAGTGTGACAGAGTCAGAAAAGACTTTTGAATGTTCTCTTGGAATCTCCATTAGTGTAAGAGATCTCTCACTCAAAAGAGAGATTCCTGACCCTTTGAAAAAAAAAGTCTGCCAAGATAAGCAAGTTGCCTAAATATGGAAAAAAGTGGATACCTTGTAGCCTGCAATGAGCTATAAAATGGAGCTAGACACTTTGTGAACACTCTTGGTGTAGTGGATAAAGAAAGACAACAAATAATGTGATCCAGACACACAAAATTTTAAAAAATGACTGATGTCTAGTTGAATAGGGATATGATAATAATTATCTTTTAAATCAAGTGTTACTGGAAAGGTCAAATGAGGAAGAAGAGGTAACAGGTTGTGATGTGACAGCATTGTGAACTTGTTTACAATCACAAATTTGCTTAGGAAGCAAAGATACAGAACTCATCGTTTTCTTTGTTTATCACAAAAAATCCCTGAGTAAAAACATTTCCCAAACTGGGAAGCAGGAACTGGCTATATTATTGCAAGACACCATGTTTTGAAGGACAGGGTGAAATATATGAGTTTAGGGTTGCCACCCCTCCAGTTTTTTTCCGGACAATCTGGAAATCAAACTGATTCTCCGGTGGTCTGGAAAACACTGTACAAACTCCGGTATTCTGTTTCAAAAAGGAAACAGACTATCGGAGTTTGTAAATTGGCTGATTTACTATGTTTTTTTTTTTTTTACAGAAAAGCATATTAAATCAGCCAAAAACAGGCAGCAGGAACGGAAAAAGAGTGCGTTCCCCACCACTGATGTCATCGTGATTTCACAAAATGGGCAGATTACGGGAGGGAGATGGGTGGGGTGGGCAGGGTTACTGGTTATGTGAGGGGTGTGGCTTTACTCCAATTTTAGCCAAAACGAAAGGTGGCAACCCTATATGAGTTTGGTCTGATGAATGAGGAATTACTCCCTGAAAAGTTATGGTGTTGCAAGATACCTTTCAGCCATTACCTGGGCCCAAAAGCAAAACAATAACAGAAAGACAAAAATTTACATAGGACTTTGCCACAGACAAATGCAGTGAGCAGTAGTGCACTGGGGACTACAGACTGTATGTAAATAAATGTAGGGTAACATATGTACATCTGTACAAATAATGTCACAAATAGGCACTTGGGTAGCTAGTATACAGAAACAAGGTATCTATATCTTAAAGGTATTGATTCATTATTTATTTATTAATTAATTTAAGTTTGATGACCATGGAAGTCCACTGGGCCAAGAAGAGCCCATTTTTAGTGGAGGCCCAGGGAGAAAAGCTCCACAATAACTGCAAGTTATATTTCACATGGTACAAAAGGGCATAGTTCATACAGCTAATTAAAAATTTACAGATAAGCTCCATGATATTTGCAACTGGCTTGTAACAATGTTACAAAAATGAAAATACATAATTCAATACAGAAATTTCAACATTTACATAAAGTGAATATTTTTGTTATAAACTCAATTGTAGATTTAATATTTCAAAATATATAGCTACTAGCCATTAATAGGTTAGGAAAATATTATGCATGGAGAGGATAATAGTATATTCGAGACTGGAGAGTATAGTACAATAGATATTAGAGAGAAAATTAGTTTTTAGTAGGGGAGGGATTGTTTTGGGTGGGATGAAGTAATAGTAGAGGTAGTTAGATGAGTTAGCGCAAGGTGGAATGAGGTTTAAGTTGGAGCGTGGCAAGGGCATTCCCATTTGGAGGAAAGATGACAGAGTAGCTGAGATTTAAAATTTGTATGGTTGGGTAGGTTGCATAGGTTTGTGGGGAGAGAGTTCCACTGTTTAGCTAAGGAGTGGGACAGCAGTAGATGGCCAGGAGGTCATGCAGGTTTGTGGACCTGAAGGAGAGTTTGTTTTTTGGATCTGAGTGATCGATTGGGAATGTAAGGTTTTAAGGAAGTAGCAAGACCTGGAAAATTGGCAGGTTTAAAGATGAGCTTGTGGGCAATGGTGAGTTGTATGTAACTGAGATAGTTGGGTAGTTCAAGCCAGTTGAGGGTGAGGAGGGAGTGGCAGTGGTGGGATGAGTTTTTTGAATTGATTGCAAATTTGGAGATCTTGTAGCAGCAAGTTTCAAGTTTGGACCAAAGGCCAAGATGGAGATTGGTGAAAAGAGGGGCACCATACATAAGGGAGGGGAGTAGGAAGGTGGATGCAAGAGTTTGATGGGTAGGGGGGCTTAGGAAGCGGTTGTGCCTGTAGAGGAGACCTAACCTTTGGTGGATTTTCTTGATTGTAGAGTGGATGTGGGTGTCAAATTTAAGTTCTTCATCAATAATAACACTAAGAAGCTTGGTGTTCGGAACAATTTCAAGGAGTTTTGGCTCTGTATGGTGAATGTGGACTTGTCAATGGGGTTTTTATTAGGGTAAAAAAAACATTAGTTTGGTTGTATTTGCATTTAGTGCCAGATGGTTAGACTGCATCCTGGTTTCTGTTCTGGAGAAGGTTAGTTGGGTTTTTACTAGGAGCTCGGAGGGGGAGAAGGCTGAGCAGATGATTGTTGAGTCATCTGCATACTGGATGACAGATGAATCTGGGATGGATTGGTGAAAGTTGTTAATGAATAGGTTGAAGAGAAGAGGGCCAAGAACCGAACCTTGTGGGACACCTGTGAGTGTGGGAAGGAAGGGGGAGGTTGAAGTTTTCCATTGGACAGCTTGCTGGCGGTTGGACAAGTAGCTGGAAACCCAGGCAATGGTGGTGGGAGAGAGGTGTAGGGTGGAGAGTTAAGTAGGGTGTGTCAGATGGTGTCAAAGGCCTTTGACAGATCAAGGAACAGTGTGGATACGAACTTGCCTGAGTCGCGTTCAAGGTTTATGGTTTCAAAAAAGGAAAGAAGGGCAGTCATGGTGCTGTGGCCAGGGTGGAAGCCGTGTTGGGAAGGGGAGAGGAGATTGTTTAGTGTTAGGTGTGCCATGAGTTGTGCTTGTATTGTTTTTTCTAGTATTTTAGAAATGGGGGAAGGATGGCAATAGGCCTGAGGTTGGTGGGATGATGTAAGCATGGCACCAGACAGAAGGGACTTATGATTCTTGTATGGATCTAGTTATAAGAATAGAGATGGGATAGGCAATGCTGTCTGCAGATTGTTTGAGGACGGTAGGTGCAAGATTGTCGGGTGCATTGCGACAGGGATTGAGTTTGAGGAGAAGCCTTTTTTATAGTGCTTGTGGAGATGGGCTTGAGGCAGAAGGATGTGGAGGAAGGTTGATGATTGGGGTGGTGGTTGGGGCAGGAGGGGGTGGTGGTGGAGGAGGGGGGTGGGAAGGAGGAGGATAGTTTAGCTATGCCGTCTATGAAGAATGAGTTGAACTGACTGGCTGTTTCAAGATTGGAGAGGTTGGGGTCTGGGCAGGGGTTTTCTCTGCTGCGAGGATTCAGCATGGATGAGATGGAGTCTCAGAAATTTTTGGAATTTGTTGAGTGCAAGGACTGGCGTTTGGAGTAGTGGGCTTTGTGGTCTTAATTATTAGTTTTTTTTGTGGAGTTTCATAGTTGCTTATACTCTAGGAGGGCATTAGGGTTTTTATGTTTTCGATATTGTTTCCATCTTTTTGTCCTTTTGATGCAAGGCTAGTTTAGTGTCTTTTGATAACCACGGGTAGGGATTGGTTTTGATGCATTTGGTTCGAGGGGGGGGGCTTGCTGATTGAGAAGGGTTAGGAATGAGTGGTTAAAGTAGGAAATAGCATCATCTAGAGGAAGGGTTTTTAGAGAGGGCCAGTCAGTATGCTTTAAGCATTCGGAGAAAGTTAGAGGGTTGAAAGAGGAGAGGTTGTGGGTTTGGATTTAGTGGTGTTGTTTATGCAGTAGAGATGGGAGACAGTCCACAAAGTTTGGTAGGTGACCGCTGAAAGGATCAGGTAATGTTCTGGCTTTGGTGATAAGGTTTGGGTAAGTTGTTAGGATCCAATCAATGATGGTACCAGAGGTACCATCTTTATTTGGTCTGGTTGGAGATTGCATTAGTTGGGAGAAGTTGTACAGGTTGATTGTGTAGGACGGGGCTTCAGAGTTAATAGTATTCCAGTTGATGTTGGTATCACAGAGTATATAGGTTTCATTTTTTTTATACTGGAGGAGAACCAGGGCAGGATGTTTTCAAGAGTTTTGATATTATCACCAGAGGGAATACAGAGGGCAGCGATACATATGGACTTGTGGTTGTTTACTTTTAGCAAACCTATTATAATTTCAGCGTTGGCAAAGGTTGGTATTTTATTGGAGTAGGGAGTTATGGTATGGGAGGTGGGGTAGATTATTGCTACTCCACCTCCTTTTTTGTGGGCTCTGTCGTTGCAAATGATTTGGAAACATGGTTGTAGGATTTTGCTATCGTTTATATAGGTTTTCAACCATGTTTTAGAAATGGCGGTAATGGGGTGGTTAAGGGAGGCTGGTGTAATGGTTAAGGTGCTGTAGCTGCTGGGTCAGGTTTGGGATGAGTGTACAAAACCTTGAAAGACTGGGGAACCTTATACAATTTGTGTGCGTTTTCTTAGAGGCAGCAGGCTGACTATAAAATTGTAGGTAATGACACATATGTCCTCCAATGCTGACAGCACAGGAGGGATGGGGGAAGGTTCTAGAAAGTCTATTCATAACAGCTTATGCTATTTTCTGTGGGACTAAGAAACTTCAGTGTTCTCCCACTGAAAACACTGGCACACTTTGGAAACAGCCTCAGAGAAAAATAATCCCTCTCAAGGAAATAAGATACCATGCTCTCCTCTGAGTCTAAATCAGAAATCTGAGCAGAAAATCCTGCATCTGTTCCTTCATCTTTCTGTCCAGATTCAGAGTCTTGAATCTCTTCAGGAAAAGAGGAATTTATTTTTCTTTTACCATAAAGAACCTTGCAAGAGGGATCAATACCCTGAATTAGGCCCTGAGCCAGACCTAATAAACTACTCCTATGCAGGAAAATTTGAGCAAGAGCAGACAAATGTTTAAGTTTTCAGTTTCTTTTTGACATGAAAATTGGGGCAAACAGGTTTATTAATGGGAGAAACAGTTTCTTCAGGAACGGGCACAACATTCTGACTAAACAGGAAAGTCTTCCCAGCCCCATCTCTGAGGACTGACAAAAGTGTATGTCCCTTGCACACTGAGGGGATCCAAACAGCTGCAGAGGACGTTGCTAGCCCCTAGTCCATAGTGACTGCAGGTGTTACACCAGACTGATGCGGGAGAAAAGATGACTGGTCTGGGAAACCAGCTTTGGCCACTGCTGAGTAACCCACCTGTGACTGAGGAAATTTGCTAGCCTGCTGTGATGGCAAAGGACATTTTTTTAACTTTCTCTTTTTCCTTTTGTGGCTTGAAGAAGGCCCAACTATGGTTCCGATAGCTTGTTACATGGTCAAGCCGAACACGGTATCTCTTTCCCAGGGAAAGTAAGCAACCTTCAAAGTCCTAAAAAGTCAACATTTCTTCTGTAAAAACTAAGTAAAAAGCACTTTAATACACTTTTCCAGACCTAAAAAGTAAAATAAACACTTTCTCTAGAGGAAAAATGGCTTTAGAATATTTTTAACAACTTTTAAACTGAGATTAAAAAGTATGGTCTTGTTTAAAAGTATATTTAAGTCTTGTGACAGTCCATTAAAACACAAACTCCCAGATTAAAAACAATTTTCCTAACCAGGAAAGGAACTCTAAACAATAAATATTAAATACAGTTTTTTCCCCAAAGGGAATTTATCTGTCAAGCAATGGAAAAGCACAAACCGATCATCAATTCTCAAAAGCCCTTAGAGGAACACTCTTTTCAGTGGCAGGAAAGCTCTGCAGGGATATGACCCAAACCAGACTTTTTGACAGTAGAGCTTGAGCTGTGTAATGGTTTGGATAAGTGGAAGATGCCCCGAAGCTTTAGAAGCTGAATGGCTGTAATAACCTTGGCAAGATATAACCCATATAGCCAAAGCTACTGCAGCAGTGATCAATATGATAAACATCCACCTATCCTCTTAAAATTCACTTGCATCTAAGCCATTCCATGACATTTACTGACCTCCAAGTAATACACTTTAAGTTCTTAAATGCTACTGAGCTCCAAAACCATGAAAGTGAGCAAATCTTGTTTTTCTACTTCTCTTTGCAAAAGAGAGAATTCACAAGATTAGGACCTGCTTCATGGAACAATCTACAGATGATATTACAATCTTTACAGACTTCTCAATTTTCAAGAAACAGATAAAGCAATTTCTTTGCAGAAAATATAAATGCAAATAATTCAAAGATGCTGGAAAATTCACTTTCTTTCATAACTTTAAGTTTGACATTTGCATGGTTTACCACTGTTACGTTTACTATTTATGTTCATTGAAACAGTACTTCTCCATGCTAATGAATCAATACCTTTAAGATATAGATACCTCATTTCTGTATATTAGCTGCCCAAGTGCCTATTTCATAGGTTTCATAGGTTCGTACTAGGCTATCTGCCCAAGGGCATTTATAAGCCTAGCCCATAGTTATTTGGCTTTCGCCACCCCTTTAGTTTGAATAAAATTAGAAGTTATGTACCTACCATAACGTTCCATGTTAGTTGTCTTCTCTTGCCTTCTTTCTTGCTGGATGGGTTCAGAGCCGATCCTCGGCTCCGACTCGGCACTTGCTTTAGCTCGAGAACTCCTTTTACCAGCTCGAGGCAACCCTATATCCCATGATGCAAGGCGGAACTACCTCAGATCTCGTTTGGCAGCTAACTGACCCTGCTAAAGACTATCCTAACATAATTAGGAACCATGGTTCCTAAAAGAAGTCCTCATAACAATGCTCCAGAGGAAGCAATCTAATAGGAACTCTCCAAGATCTGTCCAGGCCAGAGGGAAGGAGGGAGGGACGCAAGAAAGAAGGCGAGAAGACAACTAACATGGAACGTTATGGTAGGTACATAACTTCTAAATGTTAAGTTGTCAATCTCGCCTTCATTCTTGCTGGATGGGACCGCGTCCCTAGCACCTGTATCCCGGGTGGCTCAATGGAACAGACTCTTGAGAACTGTGGAACCAAAACTGGCCCTATCTCTGGAGGCCAAATCCAACTTGTAATGAGACACAAAGGTATGAGGCGTGGCCCAAGTAGCTGCTGCACAAATAGTGTCAATGGGAAGTCTATCCTGAAAGGCTACAGAAGTGGATAGACTCCTGGTGGAATGTGCTTTTGGCTTAGAAGATAGTTGTTTGCCCCTTAGAGAGTACACATAGGAAATGGTGGAAGTCAACCATCTAGATAAGGTCACTTTAGAAACTGGAAGACCTAACCTGTTTTCTGCATAGGAGACAAACAATTGGTCTGATTTTCTGATTTGTTTAGTCCTATGCAAGTAGTACCTGAGCTGACGATGAACATCCAAAAAGTGCAGCTTTTGTTCAGCTCTGTCAGAATAGTTAGGAAAGAAAACTGGTAGATCAATAGATTGGTTAATATTGGTTTGAGATACAACCTTGGGAAGAAAGGAAGGGTTAGTTCTTAGCGAAACCCTATCCTTATGAAAAACCAGATAAGGTGAACGAATACAGAGGGCCTGAATCTCAGAAACTCTTCTTGCAGAAGTAACAGCCAGTAAAAATATAGTTTTCCACGTCAATAACTTTAATGAACACGTAGCAGACGGTTCGAAAGGAGGTAGAATTAGGGATGCCAACATTAAGTTTAGATCCCATTGCGGAGGAGGATGTTTCACAGGCGGTTTTAGGAGAAAAACTCCTCTTAAAAAGGCCTTGCATAACCTATGAGACATGATGTTATTGTCATGCAAGCCAACATGATACTTGGAAATAGCAGCCAGTTGTACTTTGACTGTAGATGACGAGGATCCTGAATGAAAAACCTCCGCCAGGAAATCCAAAACAGAATGTACAGGAGCGTAAAAGGATCAATATTTCTGGCGTTTGCCCAAATTGAAAACGCCGCCACTTGCTAGCATAAATAGTTCTAGTGGTCGACTTTAAAGAAGACACTAAAATGTCTCTGACTGAGTCAGAAATCATTGGTAGCCTGGCTAGGGAAGGAAGTGGAGCAACCAAGCAGTGAGGTTGAGAGAATGAATGGCCCGGTGCTGCTGACCCGACTGGTGGATCAAAAGATCCGGAACTGGGTCCAGATGCCAGGGCTGCACCAGAAGATGACGATGTAGAGACGGAAACCAAATTTGTCGAGGCCAATATGGAGCAATGAGGATCAATTTTGCTCTCAAAACGGTGGCTTTCTGAATGACTTGTGGAATCAATGGAAAGGGAGGAAAAGCATAAAGAAGTCCCCGAGGCCAATCCTGGGTTAGAGAGTCTCTCAAGGGTTGGCCTGGAAGGGGAAATAGTGTGAAGTAATCTGGGCACTTGCTGTTTTGAGGGGTAGCGAAAAGATCGCAACAAGGAGTGCCCCACTTCAGAAAAATCTGATCTACTACAGATTGATTGAGAGACCACTTGTGAGGCATCAGAATAGATCTGCTTAGCCTGTCCGCCAATAGATTGGACCTGCCGGGGATGTGCGTTGCTATCAGAAACCGCTGAGAAGAGATCGCCCATTGCCAAAGTCTGAGAGCTTCTCGACATAAGGGATAGGACCTGGTTCCGCCCTGTTTGTTGATGTACCAGACCACGGACATGTTGTCCGTCTGTGCTGCAATAGTCCCCGTGGGAAGAAAGTCGTCGAGGGCTTGCAACGTTAAAAGCACTGCTCTCATCTCCAGGACATTTATGTGCAGATGGTATTCTATGGGTTGCCACGTCCGTGGACCATCCTGCCCTGATAATGCCCCCACCCGATCAGGGGGGCATCCGTGGTGACTGTGGCGACTGGGAGGAGGGGGACAAAGGGTCGGCCCTGATGAAGAAGAGGGGAAGATATCCACCATCGTAGATGAGCCCTGCGACTGTGTTACCAAGATTTCGTGTCTCATAGGCAGATTGTGGTACGACCACTGCGTGAATAACATCCACTGCAGGAGACGCATGTGGAAGCGAGCCAGTGGAAGAAGAACAATGGCCGCAGCCATTAGGCCTAGAACTTTCAAGACAAACCTGGCTTTGATCTTGTTGCTTAGTAACAGAAGCTGAACAAATTTCTGGATGTCCAGAATCCTTTGATCTGTTAGCCTGGCTAACATTTTGACGGTATTTAACTCTGTGCCTATAAAAATGATAGATTGGCAAGGCAGCAGAGAGGATTTTGAAATTTACGAAATTCCCAGTTTCTTGCAAAGCTGTAGGGTGTAGTCTCTGGACTGAAGAAGCTGATGCTTGGTGGTGGCGGAGAGGAGCCAGTCGTCCAAATAAGGAAACACCTGGAATCCTCGACGTCTCAGGTGAGCTGTGACCACTGCCATGCATTTGGTGAACACTCTGGGGGCTGAAGTGAGGCCAAAGGGCAGTGCTCTGAATTGGTAATGACTGGCTCCCAGCCAAAAGCGGAGAAACCTTCTGGAGCGTCTGTGAATCTTTATGTGATAGTACGCATCCTGAAGGTCTATAGAGCACATCCAGTTGTCCTTGCCCAGAAAGGGCAGAATGGATTGCAGCGTGACCATCCGGAATCTTGCCTTCTTGACAGACTTGTTTAGTCTGCTTAGGTCTAGTATCGGTCTCCAATCTCCCGTCCTTTTGGGGACCAAAAAGAATCTTGAGTAGAAGCCGGATCCTACTTGGTCTGCCGGCACTGTTTGGATGGCTCTTTTTTCCAGGAGTTTTGAAACTTCCTGTCTTGCCAAATCCCTTTGACCGGGTGAGATGTCTGGAAGGGATTGTAGAGGTACGGGAAACCTTTCGAAGGGGATTTTGTAACCCTCGGATATGATCGACTGTACCCACTTCTCTTGGGATAGGGATTACCAGGCTACTGGGTACAGTGAAATTCTTCCCCTGACTGCCTCCAAGGGTGGACAGTCGGGCAACACCTCAGGGATGCTGAAAGGGCTTCTCAGGAAGAGACTCCCTGTTGCCCTGGTTCTGAGGACCCCCCTGCCTCTAGGGCGGCGTATAGTATTGTTACCCCTCTGCCTCTGGGGGTAAACTGACCACGTGTGTCCGGTGTAGCTCCTTGGGCTTTTCGGAACCACATCTTCCCCCCCTTCTGACCCTTGGGGTAAGGTCTAGAAGGAGTGGAAAACTGGACTCCAACGGCAGAAAGAGTTTTACCGTCCTGCTCACATCTGGTCAAAGTATCCTTCACCTGAGGTCCGAACAAAGCCGAACCGTCAAAGGGGGTGTTGGTGAAGGACGCCTTAAAGGGGTCCGCAAAATTACACAGCCGCATCCAGGCTTGGCATCTAAGAGCAACACCTGTGCCTGCGGCCCTGCTCGCTCCATTGGCCGCATAAGATATGAGCCTCATGGAGGAGTTAGATATGGAATTCAGGATAGCAAGCTGTGAGGCAATCTTTTCCTGAGCACCAGCAGCAGAAGGATCCTGGACTACTTCTCCCAGTTCCTTGAGAATATCTCGTTGAAGCCTGGTGAAGTGACAAAGGTAATTCAGCGAACGCATAGCAAAGGTCGCTGAAGAAAACATCCGCTTTCCATACCTGTCCATGGTCCTAGAATCCTTATTAGGAGGATGGACAGGCACTGAAGGATCCGCCAGTTCCTTCTTAGTGGCCGCCGCCACCACCATAGCATCCACAGAGACACCTTTGGACAGGAACTGTTTATCCGAAGGGGCCGTGATGAACTTGGATGGTCTCCTGGGGACAGGTTCCACAGAATCTGGAGCCCCCCACGCCTTCCGAGCCACTACCTGCATGAGTGGGTCGAAAGGCGGAGACACCCAGGAGGTGGAGGGTCGGGATCCAAAAGCCTCCAGGTATACCGACTCATCCTCAGAGGGGTCAATGGAGGGCCAATTCCCCCTCTGTTTGAGGAGCTCAAGGATGTCTGAAAAGGAGACATCCTCAGAGGGGGACCGTGGGGAACCCTCCGACTCATCTAAGTTGGTATCAGATGTGGTAGACTCAGGGGAGTCTGTGTGTTTCCTCTTACACGTCCTCTTCCGAGGGGGTTCCCCTGCAGGGTCAGGAGAAACCTCGGAAGAGGAGGAAATTCCCAGTGGGGAAACCTGGGGCGATGGATCCCTGGGCCTAAGAGCAAGAGGCTGGCAAGAGGCATCTGCAGGCACTGCTGAGGGAGGAGCTAGAGGGATAGACCGTTGACCAGGCTCAGAGGCCAGGACACTCCTCATCACCTCAAAGGCTCCTCTCCCCGGGAGACCGGAACACACCCGCTCCGAAGAAACAGGAATGGTCGGCTCCAAGGAGAGAGAAGGCTCCGAGGCCGATGTCGGCTCCGAGCTTACCAAAGCCGAAGCCCCGAGAGGGAGAGCGGGGTCGGACAAGGGTCCGATGCCACTAGCCCCCTCGGAGCCGACAGTGGAAACCCGACGACCGGATCCCTCCAAGGAAGGTCTCAAGGAGGAGATCGGAGCCGAAGGCGACGGAGCCGAAGGATGTATCGGCTCCGGCATTGAAACAGTCGCTGTCCCAAGAAGCTCCGGCTCCGAACTCTGGTGTGGAGTCGGAGGAGGAATCTCAAGAATCGGGCTATAGCGAAGTCTGTTGAGACGGGCTATGGAGCATTTGGGCCAGTGCCTGAGACTTCAACAGCCTGCTTACCACCCTCTCCAAATCGTGGTCAGACAGCCTGGAAGATCTCGAAGATCGGCTCCGATGGCTCCGCTCCGACAAAAGAGGAGATCCCGGAGCCGAATGGATACTCATAATAGAGGGGGACCGAGATCTCTTACGGGTCAAAGCCATCGGAGCCGAAGTCCCTAGAACTCCAGATGGAGCCGAGGATTTCGGCTCCGATGCTGGATACAGCGTCGGCTCCCGCCCGGGCCGGCAAGGCCACAGTAGTCAGGGGATCGGGGCCGGCCGGCACCGAACCCCCCACTCCAACAGAAGAAGGAACGACTCCAGCCGGGGCCGATATCGGCCCCGACGGGAGCGGAGCCACCGGAGGAGGCTTGGACACTGTAGCCTGAACCTTCGGTGGCTTAAGAGGTTTTCCTGACCCTGACTTAGGAGGAGAACCTTCAGGTTTAAGTAAACCTCGGAGGATTAATTTGTTCCTCCTTTCCTGCAGGACTCTCTGGCTAAAAGCATGACACAACGCACAGGAGTCCTGCAGGTGCAAAGGCCCCAGGCAATAAACACAAGAAGTGTGACCGTCTGTCAGAGACATTTTCTGGCAGCACTGGTCACACTTCTTGAAGCCTGAGACCTTGCCTTCTTTTGACATCCTAGAAGGGAAAAACACAAACAGTCCCAACAAACACACCAATTAATCCCTTACACAGACACACAGGAAGGGAATAACTTGGGGAACTAGGCCTGACTAAAAACTTTAAACTGAAATTTTTATAAAAAGTTTAAAAGGAAGGGAATAGGGTGGGCTGTAACTAAGTACAGACTAAACTAACACTAAAGGGAAAAAATAAACCCCTAACTACACTTTTTCTTATTTTACCAAGAAAAAACTTACCTCAGCTGGCAAAGGAGACCTCTTTCGCTAAGCGGCAAACGAGATCTGAGGTAGTTCCGCCTTGCATCATGGGATATAGGGTTGCCTCGAACTGGTAAAAGGAGTTCTCGAGCTAAAGCAAGTGCCGAGTCGGAGCCGAGGATCGGCTCCGAACCCATCCAGCAAGAATGAAGGCGAGATTGACAACTTAACATCTATGCTTATTATTTTGCTGTGCCTCTGTCAAGCAGTGACACTGAAGTAATCCCTGGGGTATATCTGCGATCCCCCATCCATTGGTCAAGATTCCTCTTGAACAAGGCCAGCGAGGTGCTCTGCCTCACATGTACCGGGATTTTGTTCCACAGCATAGGGAGTCTCTGGGTGATGAATCTGTCCCTCCAGCACGTTCTATTAATAACCGTGTCAAGGTTTAAGTCTCCCGCCCTTGTGGTTCTGAGGGATCTAGATTTTTTGAGGTGAAGCATATTCATCAAATCAGGGTTTGACATGGCCTTATATGTCAGGCACAGGTCACCTCTGAGCAAGCGGTATGAGACTGAATAGAGCTGGAGTTCTTTCAGTCGGACAGCATAAGACATATTTTTGAGACCCTTTATCCTTTTGGTGAGGAACTTTTGGGGCCTTTCCAGCTGCTGCAGGTGTCGGGTCAGATACATTCCGAATGGGGCATTGTACTCAATCATAGGTCTAATGAGTGATGAGTACAGGAGGACAATGACCTCCCTTGATCTAGATGTGAATCCCTTCATGATCAGGTGGGCAATGTAGAAGGTTTTCCTAACTACTTTAGCAACATGAGTGTCAAGCGAAGGCTACTGTCAACCTGGGTCCCCAGATCCCTGATGACTTCTTCTGTGCTCAGTGGATTGCCACCTATATGGTAGCTAGGGGTAACCTTGTTTTTCCCGAAGGTATGACTATGCATTTCTTGGCATTTAACTTTAGGCCATGGCTCTGGCACCAGTTATCCGTTTCTGTGAGGCCCTTCTGAAGGATATCTGTGTCAGATGTGTTTTCGACTATGGCGCCCAGTTTGCAGTCATCTGCAAACTTTGCCAGCCATAACCCTCCTGTGTTTGCTTGTACTTCAGAAAAGTAGATGCCGAACAAGAGTGGACCCAGGACTGATCCCTGTGGGACACCACTTGTGACAGGCTTTGAGTCTGACATGGCTCCAGCAACTCTGACCCTGTGGGTTCTGTCACTTAGCCAGTTTGCAACCCATCTTGTGATGTATGGGTTTACATTCAAGCTGATGAGTTTTTCGATGATACCTGAGTGGGGTATTGTGTCGAAGGCCTTTGCCAGGTCAAGGTAGGCTGTATGGACTGCCTTTCCCTCATCAATGGCCTTGGTGACTGTCTCGAAAAAGGTCAACCAAGTTTAAAAGGCATGATCTGCCTTTGACAAAGCCAAACTTTTTGTTACATTACTTGTACAGATGTACATATGTTACCCTATATTTATTTACATACACTAGCACAATCTGTAGTACCCAGAGCACTACAGCTCACTGCATTTGTCTGTGGCAAATTCCTGTGCACGTTTGTGTCTTTCTGTTATTATTTTGCCTTTGGGCCCATGTAATGGCTAAAAGGTATCTTGCAATCCCATAAATTTTTTCTGTGGCTTTCCTCTGAATTCTATCCAGGACCCTGATGTCCATTTCTTTTTACGGCCTTCAGAACTACAGAGTACTTAAAGCTGTGGACTGACCAAGGCCCTGTACAGTGGAAGTATTACCTCTTTGCTGGTGTAGCCTCCCCCACCCCAGAAATTATGCCTCTGCTTTCTGTGTGTTGATGCCATCATCTTCTCGCTGCGCTACTGCTGATCCAGTCCAGGTGTCATCAACACCTCCCCCAGATCTTCTTCCTGCTCTTTTGGCATATGTTCCACTCCACCCAGCCGATCCTTCACTTCTAATTGATGTGGTCCAAATGGAGTGCTTTGCATTTCTTTGAAATGAAGCTCAAGTACAATTTTTAAAAACACCTTTACAAAGAAACAGTAGCAGATAAATGGAACATGATATCTCAGCCAGCAGTAGACTGTGAGACTGCAGAATCCTTCAACAAGACCCTGAATTACAGAAAGGCTAAAATAAGGGATATATTATGGACAAATAAAAGTTACTAGCATCTCAAATAAGCCCAACTACATAGACTTTTCCTTTCCTGCTATCACATATGATATAATCTCACATTACTACACAAGTATGGACATGGAAAAGAATGCCTTTCTTTTCAGTTAAATCTGATGCCAATTTTAGCCCCAACCATACTCATCCATCTGGTTCCAGAATGCTGACAATCCCAATGCTCATTTTGGCTAGCTGCCAGTAGTTTACAAAAGCTATCCAAAAGCACAGTACAAAGAACTTAACTTCCTCTGTAATCCACAAAAAGTCAAAAGTACTGGAAAAAACACAGCTTTATTTTAAAACACCTCAAAGTAGGCACTTTCATCTCTCTATCTTGATGCCAGAGACTTCTTCAGACTGAAGAAGTCTCTGGCATTAAGATAGAGAGACAAAAGCAGTTACTTTCAGGTGTTTTAAAATAAAGTTGCGTGTTTTTTCAGTACTTTTGACTTTTTGTGGTTTACAAAAGCTATGCAAAGCAAATAATGAACTGCTGTTTTTCTAATTGAGTTTTTCCCAGGTTCTTGCAACAGTCATGTAATGATGATATTTTCTGTGTGCATGCGTATGTGCACATGTGTGTGTATATGTGTGCATGTGCCTGTCTAGTACTCTGGTAATGCCTTCTCCATTTAGCCATTAGATAGTTACACCTCTGGTCTCTGTCAGAAGACAGCTGGCAGTTTCAGTATATATCTAGCCTTCTAGGTAGGACAGATGCCACTTAAAAGCTCAGTCATTATGTACTGCCAGCCACCTTATGATCTTGACTCACACTGATCTCTACTCTCCACTATCGAATCAGAAAGTTCAATCCCTGTATTAGCAGGGCAGATTAGCCCTATTTATAGTCAAGCACACCAGAGCATTAATTAATTTCCTATGAGTGGAGTGAATAAATAAGCTAGAAAATTATTTACTTTTAATGCAGGCATGGAAGAGTCTAAAATATATATATAATATATATATATATATATATATATATATATATATATATATATATATAGATAGATAGATATAGGTTTACTATCAAAATCTCAAAATGTCAAACAAAAAATAAAATGTTTGGAACATTAAACAGTAATGTTGAATCACTGCATATTAATTAGGTGAAAATGTTGAATCTGCTGAACAAATTCAGCAGATTCAACATTTTTGCCAAATATCAAACGTGATGTCCATACATGAACTCAGGTAAGTCTAACTCCTACACTTCACATTATGATTTTGCAGGGAGCAAGCCCTCTGCACCTCCATACCTCCTGCTAACTATATACTCTAATTCTCTGATTGCACTACAGTGAGGAATGGAATAAATGTCCCAGTCCGCACTGTACCATGATCTCTATTCATTACATCAAATTCATATCTGTGAATGCACAGTGGCATCCTCTGATATGAACCACCGATCATGTAATGGTCGGCAACATGGGAGTCGGCCATCTGACATTCGATATTTCCAGCTACAGAGAATCTGCATTTGAGATTTTTGACAATAAACCTATATATTTGTATATGTATAAACCTGTAGCAGTCAAAACGTCTATAACCTGGCAGATATTCAAGGCAAATTGAAAATGGAAGTTTCTGAGGTTATCACTAAACTCCTCAAAGCTATGTAGCTAATGGTATCTTTTTTTTTTTTGCTACATTCCTTTCTTATCCTACTTGATATGAAGTCTTTAGGTGCATGGATTAAAACATGTGAGAAGGGACAAAGAAGATAACATAAATGTTAAGAAATTTGAAGCTGTTGCTTATGGATATGGATAGTAAGATTCAAGCACTGAAAATGCTTATTTTTAGTCAACTGGAGGAGAAACATATGAATGACAAATAATAAAGGAATTGAAGGAATTTACTTGGGAAGAAGAAAAAGGCAATGGTTAAGTGGGACAAGCTGCTTCTCCCAATAGAATAAGGTGGTTTAAGGTTATTTATTTACTGCAATTTGATTACAAAGTAGGTGGACTTGTTGACTGATCCTTTTCAGCCACTACCCAGGCATCAAGGGACTAGAAACACAAATTACACCACAAAGTACGTTTCGGAAATATAAGTCACCTGGTTTGAAGGGGTACTTTAAAGCTATGCAATCATGTTTAATATGCATAACTGAAGCTGAAGGTTATAAATCAAAGTGGGAAGGATGATGATGAAAGGGGGTAGAGTTTGAGAGATGAAGGGATACTATTATTTTGGATGCAACTACACAAATCCTTAAGAAGAATAGTAATAGCCATACAGAATGCTATATTCATAAAGTAGCAAAAAGTATTGTAAAATTTATGACAGCAGAGGAACGGAGAAAGGAGATTTTATTAATAGGGATATATGCAAGTAAATTTATTTATTTTACATTTGTTGACCGGGAAAGTCCAACTGGACACAAGTCCTTTTTCAGCACAAGCCCAGGGAGAAAAAAGTTCCAGTTACATCAGAGGTTAATAAATCAACATAAGACAAGGATTACAGATACATACTTAAGAACAAAGCATAACAAAAATAAGCAGTTATTTAGTGATCTGTGTCTCAGTATAAATAATCAGAATAGTACAATATTATACAGTATTCATAATTATCATCGTTTGGAAGTGGGAGAGGAGATGTGGAAGAAGAGTGAAGCTAGAGAAGAGAGTCGAACAAGAATAAGAGAAGTGTAAAGAATGACTATGATATATATATATATATATATTATATAAAAATATAGAAAATAGGCAATAGACACTTGAATTTATTGGAGGAAACTAACAAATGAACCAAGGAACTGGGAGCAAATCACTCAGGAGGGAAACATATTTGTCTATGATAAGCCTAATCTGGTGTTTGTACTGCAGGTTAGAGACTGCCATCATACATCTCAACTGTAAAGATTTTCACAGAATGTCCAGATTATTGCCTCATATTTTGATCCATTTTTCATAAACTTGTGGTTTTCTGGCAAATTACTGGCAAATCATTAAAGATTGAAATTAGAAAATAATGACAGACATTTGAGTTTCAGATTTCATACCCTTCAGAAAATTCATGCTAATGCAAATCCTGTTATTCTATCAACTTTCTAAGTTTGTAACAGCAATATTTAAAAATCGTTCCTCTTTTTGGGCTTCTGTTCCACTTTTGTTCATGGCTTTGTCCAGATTTCTTGCTATAAGAGGTTGAGAGGTATGACTGCCCTCACTATTATAGACTGATAGAGTATAGGCAACGAGAAAGGGACAGTGGGTTAATAAATGGATGACAAGCTTTGGTAGACTTTTTAGTTTCCTAGTACAGCAGACATTTTTAAAAATGGATAATTAATAGGGTATATAAAATATTGCATATTAACAACAAGAATCAATCTGAGGGGGACAGAAAAGACTGGAATAAGAGAATATAAAGATAACTTACAAAAAACAATGAGAAGAAATTTGCAGTGCTCCCATATGTGTAATAAAGTCCAGAAGGTGTTAGGAATTTTGCATGGAAATATGTGTAAAGGTATTTTATACCCCAAGTAAATCTCAGAGGATTTTTACTCCGGTAGGTAATAAATTTTGGGAATGTTATGTGATGGAAAAGAGACAGGAAATTGTGAACATGTTTTTTGGGGGTATAATAAGTTGGTGGATTTTAAAAGTTCCTTAAAGAATACTTTTACAGAAATTTGGGGGTACCAAATAGTAATAACTAAGAAAATTATTATTTTGAACTGTGATCTATGATCCAAATGGCCTACATTATTAAGGCCTAAATGTTTAATGCTATTGGTAGGCAAAAAAAAGAAATTACTGTAACATGGAAATCAAAATTTAAAGTGAGATCTTTAGAAAAGTGAAGGAGCAAATTTCATAGAAATAAATGCAATTGTTGGGAACAATAGATGCAGAATAATGGTAGGGAGGAGTGATATTTAAAGGAAGGCCGAAACTCATCAATATGTATAACAATGATAATAACAGAAAGTTTACTAAGTATTGTTTTCTTTTCTGTTAATGTGTGAACTCAAGTTACAACTTAAAATGTGACACTTTAATAAAGATGCTAAAATACAGTTTCTTAAAAAATCCTTCCATCTTAACCTATAGAAAACTAAACAAGTCAGCTGCATTTTAAGTTACATACTCTTAAGTTTTTCACATTATTGTGACACAGAAGACCGGAAAATCTCTAAATTATCATTATATCATGGTGAAACACAACTGTGACAATACCAGCCTGAAAAAGACTGGTCATACTTAAAAATGACACAAACTTCATTCCTATAGTATTCAGTAATTCAGTAACATATCAACCTGAAATCCAGCACAGCATTTCACTCCAAAGGTGCTTACTAATTCTGGTGGCATCACTTCATACCTCAAGGCCAGTCTGGATGTTCCACTCCCGACGCTTTTGTCTTATTCTTTTATCTCCCCCTTCATACACACATACAAAAAAAAAAAAAACTTGTTTATTTTTCTTCCATCATTGCTAATTTTAAAATGTATCAAATAAACCTACAGAAAAGCCCCCTAAACTTCCTTGACAAGTATCACTGTTTGACAACAGAAGTGAACCACCAAAGGCATCCTCATTTGATGACAGGCAACTGAAGCTTGCACACTGAATGTGACTGACTGCTTTCCAACAAGCTTTAAAGGAAAAATATAGCAAATAGAAATAAGCAGTGATGATGTGCATAACTTCCCTTTTATGGAAGAAACAGATGTACTGCATCATTATTTACAACTACTACATTTATTATTAAAACATATATGCATCTATGCCCAGAACAGTAACTTTGGCAATACATTAGCTAGAAATAATAAACAACGCCCCTTCCTGCAGCCTGCCAGACAGTTTTGAACTTGTTTGTTACACTTTGGGGTTATGGATGGAAGGATGGATGTTACACTTTTGAATAACTACGTTTCTGCCTTCTTATACAGCACCATCCATATTTAACTCTAACTGCAATGACTATCATAACACTGCCTGGTAAACTGAAGGATAACAAGCATCAATGCGTCATTCTAACTTGTCCTAATAACTCAGAATAAGTTGCATCATAAAAAGAAACAAAATGAAAATTAATTATCTAAAACTAAACATTTCTAAATTTCAAACTGTAGACCATACATCTCAACCACTTACTACACGAAAATAAGGATAAAGCCCAAAATAATAGGGGGGCAAAGCCTCAAAAACAGGGACAGACTTTAAATTTTGCTCTCATAAATTTGCAAAGTTGCTAAAATAAAAGGTTGTACATTGCCATGCATTTTCTGAAAGAAATGAAGTCTGAAACTCAAATGCCTGTAATTGTTTTGTGAATTCAGTCTTCACTGAGTTACCATAAAAATCCAGAAAACTACAAATTTTATGAGGAACAGACCAAGAGTATGAGGCACAAATCTGGACATTCTGTGAAAATCTGGACAGTTGGGAGATGTGACTGTAACTATAGAAATAGAACAATAACTGTAGAAGAAAAGCAATAAATATTACATTTGTTTTTATTGCTGGATAATATTGTACTGGATTTTTATTATTTATTTATTTGATAATTAGGTAGCTGAAGTAGTCTAAACTCACCCTTTTAAGTCACAACACAGGTCAAAGGCAAAGCAAAGGAGTAACAGACATTAGTACTTAACTCTTTTAATTGGGCAGGGGACTACTGCACTTAATGTAAACAACAGAGCTGCTACAACCCAAACCATCTACATAAACGTACTTGCATTTTACAATGAAGGCCATACCAACTCAGTGCACTCAGATGACTGCATTCTTGAACATGACTCAGAAACATTAATACTTAAAAAGATCCTACCATGTTTATAACTGTTTAAGTTCATATTTGCAACATGGTTCAGCATAAACATTGCTTAGAAACTGGATTTCTCAAATATAAAAAAACTTTTTGTTTTTGTTATAGAGGCAACAGTTCAAAATCATGTTTTCACTTATTAAGAGTGTAGAGGCAATATTTAGAGAACTGAAGTATGTACATTTTTTGAAATGTGAGATGTAAGATGGGTTATGGACAAAGATGTGAGGAGTTGTGAGTACAAAATGGAAGTTTCTGGCTACACCCCTGTTTACAATGAGCTTGTGTTTCACTTTACTAGTGACCTTATCAGGGTATACCATCTTCTCAAGGACTGCAGAATAACTTGTTCTTTAAATACAACAATGCAGATCAATTCTAGTTTGTCTAACCAAACACAACAAAAGACTCATTAAATTCCACAAGGCAAAAAGCATTCATCTTCACTTTTAAACAAAACTGACTTCTCTGATCAAGTTTCCTAGTCAGCCAGGTCAGTCAACATTCACTTCATAGTAGTAGAGCATTCAACCAATGGGTCATTGGGACATTCACCTGAAAAAACACATTTGTTTTCTGCCTTTACAGATGTTGGCCCTGTACTGTCTTGTGGGATAAGGACACCATGAATCTTTCAAATGTAGAAGTAGACAGGATCAATCTCAACAGATTTTGGAGCATAACCAGACTTCTTAAACCCACTGAAATGTTTTATACTGTAAATGTTGTTATCTGAAGACATCTATGGGTACACTAATGCTGTAAACCAATGCTGTGACTTGGGTCCTACTTAACTAGTCCTTTCCTGGGATTCAATAACGCCTGTGCTAACTGAACACCATTCTGAGTGAACAGACAACACAGACATAACTCACACCTTCTTCCGCCTAATTTTAGTTTTCTTACTGATTGTCTTGCAGCTTTAAATATTGACAGGGATACATAAAGGTTACCACAAAATGTAGACTACATGTACACTTACTGCAATCTTTCTGAGTGACTAGAAAGCACAAAAAATGTGGAAGGGATGTTCTTGAATACATATTGTGTACACTTAGTATAGGCTTTATTGAATCTGGCCCCTTATAATTTTATACATCATGACATGAACCAATAGCTTACTTTCTTATACTAACTTTTATAGTACATAAAAGGCAGTATGTAGCTTAAAGTGAAGCGAAGTTGTTTTATTCAGCCGTTCACCACAAATGTGCTCTGCCTTGTATAGCTGTAGTTAATAAGGAAGGAAAAGTATAATTGTGTAAGTAAACATCATAGCAGTAGATGATCTAATATATCACTGTTGCAGCAGTCTAATCTGAGTGTAAAGGTTACATTCTGCCTAGGATATAATGACTAGTCAGCTTTCAAAGCTTTATGGCACCTTCCACATACATGCCTAAACTACCATTGGCTAAAACAGAGACACACATAAAAGGCAGTTTGGGTGCAACTGGCTAAAGAAAAAATATATGATGACAGATAATAAGATTCTCTAAAATGAACAGCAAGTAAACTAAATTCTGAGTTATTACAAACATTTCTAATGTGTTTCTGAGGTCTGTTTTTTCTTTTCTTTTTTTAACTTAACACTTCTCCTATATAAACCACATTACAGGAACACTTTAAAGCAGGGACCACCTGCTCTGAATCTCAACTATACTTTCCTATTCTTATAAAGATATCACTGCACAGTCTGGTTTGGGGTAAGAACAAGAATGCATGTGTCTGTGGTACTTTATATAACCTGATAGACTTTAATTTTTTTTTTGGGGGGGGGCACATTTTCAAGAAAACAGCTTCAAAGTGGAAGGTTTTCCACAGAAGGGGATATATCAGCCCATTCTTGAAAGGATGGCTAGCCAGCCATCAGTTTCACAAAGACTGCAGAGGCAAAGCCCTTTAGCAGCAAGAAAGCCCTGAAGCTTTCAGCACCTAAATTGTCTTTTACATGGCCCTGCTCGAGCGAACGGTAGTTTAGGTGAGTGAAAGGTAAGCTGAAGCTTTGAAAGCTGGTCAGCAGTCATATCCTAAGCAAGGATATAACCCATATACAGCTGATGAAGTCTTGTTAAAAGACGAAAGTGATAACTGACTGAATAAAAATCTTAAATTGTTGTGTTTTTTATATCCTTTAATACTTAAGTATGCTGGGATGTAACATTATCCCATGCCTGCTTCAAAACTTACATTTTCAGAGGTAATCCTTCTTTTGAATTGCTTGGTGATATTATCACCAACACAGTCCCATCATGACAGGTTCTCAATATGTCTGAATATAATATATATAATATATAATATAATATGCCTATATTAAACAAGCTTTATGGTCCTGGCAGGGCTAAGCTCCATATTTTAATAAGAAAAGATAACATAACTACCTCAAGGGTCCAAATAGTTGTGCAAGCAACCTTTTGCTAATATGCTTATACTTTTCCAGATCTCTGCAGCTGGGCAGTGCCATTATGACCCCTGGCTCCATTCCATAATGCACTGCAAGTATGGGTGACATGGCCTTCTACATTACTGCTAGAGCACATGGTAGCAATAATACAGCTCATACCTCTCAACTGCTATGATTTAGGCATACCACTATGATTTTGGGCCTCAGATTTAGCCTTGCTCCTCCTAGATTTACCAATTTGCTCATAAAGTCTCACACTCTTATGGGGACATACTTTATTAAATAAAGTACACCTATAGAAAGATTTCCTACCAAGTGATCCTTTCAGACCCTCTGCAATTACTTTTAAGGGTCAGCAATATGATTTTGAATGTTTGCAAGTACAGATGTATGATTTTGCTAATAAGTTACCTGTCAGTTACTCGACCTGCCTTTTCCTAGCCAGTTGGGTCCTACTATGGTTTGCTAACAGGGCCCAAGCAGTGTATTACTGCTGCATCTTTATGAATGTAATGTTTTACTGGAATTATCAGTCAGTATTTGCTACATAAATATAATGCTAGGCAGTAAATGCTGCCATTATGAAGCAATGGCAAGCTTTTAATCTTTCACTATCATATTCAAAATTTTGCTGGATTGGTGTTTGTACACAACATAATAAGCGATTTACTACAGCCTGCTATTCCCTGTAGTTTTCCATTTAAAAAAGCTATTAGCTAAGGCACTAAACATTATCTGGTACACTTAAACATTTATGAAACAAAAAGCTGGCTATCAGATCAGATCCTTAAAAGGTACATCTAATGAGTTCAAACTGCAGTCAGACGTTATACAAAACTGGACACAATTCTATTAATGGGATTGTTCTTTTGGTGGAGGAGCACTTTACATGCTGTCCAGAGCATTTGATACTCTCAGAAAAATAGAATAAAGAAAAAGTTTCATATAGCTTACAATGACTTAAAATCTGCCTATCCAACTAAATACAAGTAAGGTGGGAAAATACATTTCCAGCCATTATTATACCAAATGCAGTGCCCAAGAATCAGCCTTGGCAGTGTCTTTTCAATAAACTTGTCAAGAACGTGGAAGTAGCTTTTGGTGGTACTGTCTTAAATTGATTTGCTGAGGACTCTAAATTCATTGACATATACACTCTGAAAGCTCAATAACTGCAGCATGTCTTTTCGTGCTTCTCTTCAGCACTGGCAAAAATCATTCAGTACATAGGTCAATCCACTAAGTCAAGATGTATGATTTTTTTTCCTCATATGCTCAGCTGAGACTGGAAAATCTCATTCCATACTACCATAGACAACATTAATGACTGTAAATGCTTTGATATAGCTTTTTGTTAATAACCAAGTTAAGAACATGCTATGTACCCCGGAGCAAAGTTAAACACAACCTCAAACCAGTAGCACGATTGTTGCTTGCTTCATCTTTACTACTCACAAATCTGGCTTGTGACCAGATTTTATTTACCCTCATACCACATGTAACCTTTAAAATCTTGAAATGATATGTGGTATGGTGCTCTTAGGAGAAGCACGTTCTTTGGTCACTCTCATAAACATCTGGCTACAAATTGGAGTTTTCTCTGCAGCAGACAACCAAATGTGTTTTGAACAATAGTTTGATTGCTAAACATAATGACAAAGGCAAGATCCTAATAAAAGCAAGTGGTGAAACTAAAAACTGCTCACATATTGGATGGAGGTGTGCACAATGAAAATTGGGGTGTACAGTAGTGTAGACGCTATAAAGCTAATGATGGGCATAATCAAGTTAATAATATACTGGATGACTCTACTGATAAAGCACTCAAAAGAGACAGGGAAGTTGAGATAGAAAACATGTGGATGCCATTTTGACCCATACTGCAGGCAAAGTTAGAAGAGTCTGCAAATGAAGAAATGGATTATGAAAAAAAAACATCAATTGGTGGCTTGGACTACCTTGCAGACATATCGCATTAAAATTCAGTGAGCACATAGTGTGTTTTGACTAGGATCAATAGTGTCAGCCAAGAAATCTGCACATATTTTGATGACATTTGACAATTCAAAAAATAAATCCTTTGCTTAGTCTGGAAATCTGGCATCATCATCATCATCACCCCCCTCTTTCCCATTTTTCTACACAGGGTCTGGGTATCATGTCAACTTTTGCCATCTCTCTCTCAATTTAGAGCCACTCTCTCACTTTATTTAACAGTCATGCCTGACTGTCGCAGAACTTCTCACACATAATTCATCCATTTGCTCTATATTCATTTCTTCTTGTCTTCTTCCTGTGTGTCCCAAATCTTTTTTACAAGATTGCCTTCTGCTTTCCTATACAAGTGCCTGAACTCTAGTAATCTGATCTATTTGATTCTCCCTGGAACTGGAGCTTCTTGGGCTTCTGTTGTGATGTTCATATTTATTCCCCTGTATCACAGTTGTCAAGCTACCACCCATCTCAGGCACCTTATCTCCATCACCTTTGGCTTCCTCAGCATCTCTTTTTTCACTGCTCAGGTTTCTGTGCCGTACGGTAGTACTGGTCACACCACTTTTTTGTACACCTTACTTTTCAGCCTCTTCAACATTCTTCTGTCAGATATGACCCTTGACACACTGTGCCAGTTGCATGCAGCAAATGTGATTCTAACTTTGACTTCCTCATTCAGACTTCCCTTCTCCTCAACTACTACTTCTAGATACTTGCTGCTGCTAACCTGTTCTACTACTTTCTCTTCTACCTCAGTTTTCCACCTTTTCTAATTTCCCCTATTTGCTGCCATTACAACTGTCCTATCTACATTCAAACTTCATCCTATGAGCCTTCAGGTTTGGATTCCATTTCCTGTCATTTGCAGAGGTTCTTGTTCAGAGTCTGCCTGTTATACCACATCATCTGCATACAGCATTTTTGTTGCTCGGTCCATTCTGACTTGCTTGCTAATGTAGTTCATCACCGGTATGAAAGACAGTAGGCTCAGAGATGAATGAACCCTGATACAATCCCACACCCACTGGGAACTCCTCCATAACTCCAAACACTGTTCAAATGTGTGTCATTGGGTCACTGTACATAGCTTGAACTAATTGTACCAATGTTTCTAAGACTTCAAACCATTGCAGGACTACTCAAGTCAGCTTTCTTGGGACCTTGTCATATGCTTTCTCCAAATCTAGAAATACCTAGATGGACTATTTTCTTATCTCTAGCTCCTTCTCAATTCTGTCTCACTGTAAATATCAGGTTGATTGTGCTGCATCCTGATCTGAGTCTGAACTGCTCATCTCTCATCTTACTTTCTACTGCTCCATCTATTCCTTTATCAATCACCATCTCCATGAATTTCAAGCCTATCTACCACAAGAGTGGTTTCTGGCCCACAAATTGTAGTTTATTGGCCGTTTGGCAGCTTTTCCATCTCTTTCAACTTTCTGGTTTAAGAGCCCATGTTTGTGCTTGTTTCCCACCTTTCCTGTAACTAGTCTAGTCCAGATACAGATTTGTTGTATTCAGGACTGTTTGTAAGCTTCTGAGCCCCCCCCCCCCCAAGCCTTTCCTGTGTTGGTGGGAAGCCTTCTAGCTTATCAGTGGGAGTAATAAGCACTAGGTAGCCTATCTACCACAAGAGTGATTTCTGGCCCAGAAATTGTAGTTTATTGGCTGTTTGGGCAGTTTTTCCATCTCTTTCAACCTCCTGGTTTAAAAGCTCATGTTTGCGCTCATTTCCCACGTTTCCTACAACTAGTCTAGTCCAGATACAGATTTGCTGTAGTCAGGACTGCTTGTAAGCTTCTGAGACCTCCAAGCCTTTCTGTGTTGGAGGGAAGCCTTCTAGCCATCAGTGGGAGTGGTAAGCACTAGGTAGCTTATATACCACAAGAGTGGTTTCTGGCCCAGAAATTGTAGTTTATTAGCCATTTGGAAGTTTTTCCATCTCTTTCAACTTTCTGGTTTAAAAGCCCATGTTTGCGCTTGTTTCCCACCTTTCCTGTAACTAGTCTAGCCCATATACAGATTTGCTGTATCCAGGACTGTTTGTAAGCTTCTGAGCCCCCCAAGCCCTTCTGTGTTGGAGGAAGCATTCTAGCTTTATCAGTGGGAGTGGTAAGCACTAGGTAGCCTATCTACCACAAGATCCAGGTACAGATTCTTAGTTTTAGCACTTAAATTTGCTTATTCGTGCTCAGCACTGGTTCAGAACTTGTTGTTAGCACTAAATAAGCTACAAATTACTACATCACTCAACCGTCCTCTTTACTTAGATGAAAACAGTTTTTATACTTACTTTCCTCACTTGCTTAGAGAAAAAGAGCTCATACTCACTTTCCTCACTTGTCTGTTGGAAAGTAACTTTTTATTCAGACATTTCCAAGGGTCAGCTCCCAGTGTTCTCTCCTATCTGATGAATCTGGGCATCTTGAGGCAATGTAGCAATTGCCTCATGTACACATACAACCCTTTCCTCCTACCACCCAACACCACAACCTGTGAGAGATGCACTTATCTAGCCAAACTGGAGGTAAAGCTCTCTCCAACGAAGACTGAACTTGACAGTCAAGAGGAGAAGGTAAACACTTGCACCACACCACACTCATCACATAGTCCCACTAAACCTACACCACCAAAATCCACACACAGAAACACAAAAACATTTGCAGAGGCTCTAAATAATAATCTGCTCAAGCAAGAGACCTCCAAAGCAGAAATGTAAGCAACCTCCACTCCCCGATACACCCCAAATGACATATAGCCCACAGACTCAGTGTGCCAATAAACCACAGCCCATAGGGCAAACCATCGCACCCAACACACTAGTCATAGGTGATTCTATAGTCAGGTACACTGATGTCCCACTCACCGGGCTAAACAAGGAGAGGTTACTTTCAGCTGCCTGTCGGGTGCCAGGATCCACCACATAACCCACGCACTCAGGTCATTCCACAACAAGTACAAATTTGACTCTGTCATTGTCCATGTTGGTGTGAATGACCTGAGACGTACCTCCCTGGACTACATGAAAAGAGACATGGAAGAGCTCTTCGATCTTGTAGCCCAGGCATGTATGACCCTAGCCCTGAGTAGCATCCTGCCATCACCCAGAATGATACCGCAGTACAAGGACAAAATGATTGACTTCAATAATTGGATAAGCTTCTGGTGTCATTCTAAGGGGATCCAGTATCTGTCTGCCTTGGACGACATGGTCAACAAACCACAATCCTTTGCCAGAGATTGCCTGCACCTGTCTCCCCTGGGATTCCGGATACTGGCTAAGGCTCTTGCCACCCCTATAGTGCCTTTTTTAGGCAAGGTTCAAATGACAAATTCACCACCATAACAGGAACAGGCAAGCAAAATCTGAGGGTAATGCTATGCAATGCTAGAAGTCTAAATCTCAAAATGCACTCACTCGAGGCACTCCTTAATATAGAGAACATCGCTATCTGTGCAGTGACTGAGACCTGGTTCAAGGCTCTAGACAGCACCCCTGCATTACCAGGCTATAACTCATACCACACATTTTGGCCATCTAACCTGGACCAGAACACCAAAGGTGGAGGTGTGTCCATATTCATTATGGATATCCACACCTCCAGGCTAGTTGCGCAGCATAATGCATCCAAGGTTATCCAAGTGAAACTAACTCTGGGCAAAACTGCAATCCAAATTGTAGCTTGCTACAGATCCCCCACCATGCCCCAGGATTTCCATTCCTCTTTTCTTGATATACTGGAAAATATTAGGGTTCAACCAAACACCCTAATAATGGGTGATTTCAACTACTCCACCATTAATTGGGAAAACTACTCATGTACCAACTCCTTCGCTCAATGCTTTCTGGAATTCATAAATTCCAATGCCCTGGATCAACTTATCCACACCCCCACCAGGGGCAACAATATCACATACCTAGTCATTACTAACATGAGTGACCGGTGTTTCACACCTGAAGTCAACTCCTCGTTGGTCAGATCCGACCATAAGCTAATCACCCTAGATATCCGCATCCCGCCCCCACCCACCATTAAAGAAACCACTGTAAAAAAATTTCTCCAAAGCCAACTTCATGCTTCTTAAAACAGAAATGGTGAACTTCATGACACCCATGCAGATGGACAATACAGTTACGACTGCTGAATCCTACAAAAATGCACTCTATAAGCACTTACACAAGTGCATGGATCATGCTATCCCAAACAGAACAAAAACACTATCCCCCAAAAAAAGGAAGCCAACCTGGTGGTCCCCTGCCATAAGCAGACTCTACAACAGAAAGAAACTGTTGCAAAGGAGAGTAAAATCCCATGAGTGGAGGAGCTCAATGGTCAGTCTCAGTAAGAAGGTGAGATCCCTTATAAGATCCTCCAAAGCTAGCTATGAAAACAAAATTGCCACTAATTCTAAGGGCAACCACAAAGCATTCTATAGCTATGTCAAGAATCTCAATGGCAACACCCAGATCTAATCTGAGTTACAGCACAACATCACGAAAATTACAGAACCAACTGATATTGCCAACATCCTGGCAGACAGGTTCAGTGCTAACTTTACCCCCACCCACCCCCTAAAGGGCCCATATTTATACAGGAAGAATGCAGAATCCCTGTAATCACATCTATGCAGGTAAAAGCTGCACTCTCTAAAACCAAAAACACAGCGTCCATGGGACCGGACAGCATTACAGGCTGCGTTTTACACGAACTTCAGAACGAACTGGCTCCCCACATAAGCACCATGTTCAATCATAGTCTCACGTCAAGCACTGTGCCCACTGAATGGCACACAGAAACAGTTATCCCACCCCACAAAGGGGGAGCCACCACTGATCCTGGGAACTATCGCCCTATTAGCCTGATGAGCCTGGTCTGCAAGGTCATGGAATGTATCATCATGGAACTCATAAACAAAGACACTGGTAACCTCCAAACTCTGGACCCCACCCAGTTTGGGTTTGTGAAAGGCAGATCATGCCTTCTGAACCTGATCGACTTCTTTGAGGCAGTCACCAAAGCCGTAGATGAGGGCAAGGTGGTTCACACAGCCTATCTTGACCTTGCCAAACCTTTCGACACCATCCCCCATTCTGGAATTATAGCTAAACTCACTAAACTAAGTATAACTCCCTATGTCACAAGATGGGTTGCCAAATGGCTCACTAACAGAACCTACACTGTAAAAGTTGTAGACTCCAAATCTGACTTCAAATCAGTGACAAGTGGAGCACCACAGGGTTCAGTCCTGGGACCTCTCCTGTTTGGTATCTACTTCTCTGAAGTACATGCTAACACAGAAGGCCTCTGGGTAACAAAGCTCGCAGATGACTGCAAACTAGGAGCCACAGTCAAGTCCTCAAATGATGTGAACATCCTATAGAAGGGCCTCACTGAGACAGATGCCTAGTGTCAGAGGCATGGCCTCAAGCTCAATGCCAAAAAGTGCATTGTCATCCCTTTTGGTACTCATGAACTACCACATAAACGACAGTCTACTTAACACCAAAAGTGTGATAAGAAACCTTGGGACCCAGGTGGACAGTAGTCTCTCCTTTGATAATCACATCGCCACAGTAGTCAGGAAATCCTTCTATGTGGCACACCTCATCACAAAAGGGTTCTCATCCAGAGATCAGTGTTCCTCTCTACTCAGCACTCATTAGACCCATTATAGAGTACAATGCCCCTTTTGGAATGTACCTCACAAGACATCTGCAGCAGCTGGAAAGGCCACAGAAGTACCTCACAAAGAGGATTACTGGCCTCAAACAGATGCCCTCAATTGACCATCTCAAAAAACTCCAGCTTTATTCTGTAGCATATCGCCTACTCCAAGGAGATCTCTGCCTAACATATAAAGCTATGTTAAACCCAAATATGTTGGACATGCTACACCTAAAGAAATCCCAATCCCTCTGAGCTACATGCTCTAGGGAGCTAAACCTTGTCACCACAATAAACAAGACATGCTGGAGGGATAGATTCTTATCCCAGAGACTTCCTATACTCTGGAACAAGCTACCCATCTATGTCAAGCAAAGTTCCTCAGCACGCTTTAAGAAATAGAAAATACACCCCAGGGATCACTTCTGTGGCTCTGCTCGACAGGGGCACAGGTAATTAACTTTCTTGGGTGGCTTAAGCCAGGGAACCTTGTTGGCTAGGCTTACTTAGGCCCTTGGGCCTATAGGTTCATAGATAGGTACTAGGCTATGTAATATGACAGGTGTTTGATACCTCTATACTGCACACAGTTGTGAATGTTCCCTTGACCTCATTTGAGCTTGCTGCGTATAGCAAATATGATCAACATGTTGGGTTAGTTAGGGGAGATATGGCTTCTAAGGGTACTCATAGCACTATAAAGAAAGGTGTATCACAGATACGTGCCCACAGGATCCATATCTCCCCTAATTCACCAGACTGCTTATTTGCTGTGACCTCATCGGAGCTTGCTGCTTTCCCTGACTTAATTTTCCTCAGTACTGTTCTTACATCTTCTGGGCTTCTCTTCTTTCATTGTGAGCTGTGTATGGGACAGCATAACTTCTGTTAGATTTTCTTCATTCAGAAAATACTGGAAGTACTCCTTCCATCTGCCTTAGATTTCCAGTGGACTGGCGAGCAGGTTGCAGCTGGAACCCCTTAATAAGGGTGTCTGATGACTGATTTATCTTTCTGCATTTGTCTTCAACCAGATAAAGTAGTTTCTTTGTGCCATCTATGGAATCACTTTCCAGAAGTTGGGAGAGTACTTTGGCCGCCATTTTCTTTGTTACTGCAACTGCACTCTTCGTTCCTTTCTTAGACAATCAGTATCCCTTCTTGGCCTGGTCCATCTTTTCTATCTCCCACTTTTTCCTGCACTCATTTTTTATGACTTCCTGGACTTCTGCATTCCACCACCAGCTTTATTCATATACTTTTTTGCATACCTAGCTCAGCCAGATATCTGTTCTATAGTCTGCACACCTGCTGTTTTGAGGTTCTGCCATTCTTCCTCAACTTCACCTATTTCTTATTCGTATTCTTCTTCATCTTGTGATGCTAAAGCCCTGAGCATTTTCTTTAACTCTTATGCATTCTCTCCAATCAACTTACAGTTCTTTAGCCTGGTCTCTGTTGATGTTAAAGCCTTCTCTGACCTCAGTTTACAAATGATTGTAACAACCAGTGATTTATGAGGTCAGATGATTTTTACACTGGGGATGACTTTGCAATTGCTGTTTCTACCTTAGTGTCTTTCTTCTTAATAGGAGGAACCCAAGCTGCATGTTGGCCACTCTTGTATGCGACCTTGTGACTGTCCCTCTCTTGCTGAAACATGTGTTGGCCACCATCAAACCGTTTGCCAGACAGAGTCTAGAATGGCCTCAGACAGCAATTGCAGGACCTAACAGATAATGCAGGACAACATGAATTGGTGTTGATAATGGGTGACTTGAATGCACATATCAGGACAGACTGCCTGAGTCCACATGGGTGGGGCAACAGGAATAAATAAGGGAAGGTCACTATAGATTTCTGTCTGGCAAATGGCTTGATAGTAGCCAACACGTGGTTTCAGAAACACAGACAATCAAAACATCACATACAAGAATGGCTAACATGCAACTCAGATAGACTATCTCCTAGTAAGGAAAGGGCACTGGGGTTGAATCAGTGATTGCAAAATCATCTCCCCTGAAACAGCTGGCGCACAGCATAAACCATTGGTTGCAGCAATCAGCTGCAAGCGGTAGTCAGAGAAAGCTCTAAGGTCAACAAAGGCTAGGCTGAAAACTTGGAAGAGACTGGAAAGAAAGTCCAAAAGTTCAAGGAAATACTCAGGGCTCTAGCACTTTAAGAAGATGAAATAGGTTGAGCTGAAGAAGAATAGCTTCACCACAAAACAGCACGCGTGAGGACTACCTAACAAATATGTGGCCGAGACAGGTATGGAATTCAGGTACATACGGAAAGCTGGTGGTGGAATGCAGAAGTCCAGGAAGTCGTCAAAAGAAAGACGTAGAGCAAGAAAAAGTGGGAGATAGAAAATACAGACCAGGCTAGGAAGGAATACTGGTTGGCTAACAAAGAAGCTAAGAAAAGGGTTGCAATAGCAAGGAACAAGGCATCAGAGGAACTCTATCAGCTTCTGGAAAGTAAGTCACTAGGTGGCACAAAGAAACTATTTCAGGTTGCAAGGCAAAGACAAAAAGATAAAAAAAATTGTCAGACACTCTTCATAAGGTATGCCAGTAACAACCTGCTCACCAGTCCAAAAGACATCAAAGGCAGATGGAAGGAGTACTTCCAGCAGCTTCTGAAGAAAACCCCACAGAAGCTGAACTGCCCCAGGCACAGCCTATGACGAGAAAAGAGGAGGAGTCCACCGCAGAAGAAGAATAGCACGAAGGAAAACGAAGTCAGGGAAAGCAGCAGGATCATACCTCTCAACTGTACAGATTTTTTCTAGAATGTCCAGTTTTTTACCTCATATTTTTGGTCCATTTTTCATAAAAATGTGTTTTTCTGGCAAATCATTAAAGACTGAAATTAGAAAATAAGACAGACATTTGAGTTGCAGACTTCACATCCTTCAGAAGATTCATGCTAATGCAAAACCTGTTAATCTGTCAACTTTCTAAGTTGTAAGAGCAATATTTAAAAATTGTCCCTATTTTTGGGCCTTTGTCCCACTTTTATTTATGTCTTTGTCCAGATTTCTTGTTCTAAGAGGTTGAGAGGTATGAGCAGGCTCAGATGAGATCACAGCAGATATGATAAAAATGTCAGGTAAAATAGGGGAGAAATGGCACATGAGGGTACTCATAGCAGTCTGAAGAGAACGGTGTATCTCAAAGGACTGCAGAATAAGCATACTAGTACCAGTGTTCAAGAACAAAGGGGACATTCACAACTGGGTGCAGTACAGAGGTGTCAAATCCCTGTCACACTGCATTAAAGTTCTGGAGAGGGTGACTGACAAACGAACATGCAGAGAAGTAGAAAGTAAGATGTGAAATGAGCAGTTTGGATTCAGATCAGGATGCAGCACAACTGACCCAATGTTTGCAGTGAGACAGACAGGTGAGAAGAAGCTACAGATGAGGAAAAAAAGTGCAACTGAGTCTTGGAGAAAGAATATGACAAGGTCCCAATGAAGCTGACTTGGGCTGTCCTGTGGTGTTTCAAAATCCCAGGAACATTGAGAAAATTAGTGCAAGTTATGTACAAGGACCCAATGACTCAAGTAGAAACAGTGTTCAGTCTTTCAGAGGGGTTCCCATTGGGAGTGGGTGTGCATCAGGGTGCAGCCCTGAGCCCACTGTTGTTCACACTGGTGATGGACTACATTAGCAAAAAGGTCAGAGAGGACAGACAAACAAAGCTGCTGTATAGAGATGATGCGGCAGACACTGAAGCAAGAACTTCAGTAAAGGATAGGGGAATGGAATGCAAAACTGAAGGCATATACACTGAAACTGAATACAGATAAGACAGTTGTAATGGAAGCAAATGGTGGAGCTCAGAAGAAGCTGAGAAATAAGATAGAAGGGAAGACAGTGGAACAGATTAACAGCTTCAAGTATCTGGGAGGGATGGTTGAGAAGAAGAGAAGTCTGAATCAGGAGGTCAAAACTAGAATCAGGGTGGCTGCAGCTAACTGGCACAGAGTGTCAGGTGTAGTACCTTCTTCTTTCGGCTTTTCCCGGTTAGGGGTCACCACAGCAGATCACCTCTCCGCTCATGATTGGCAGTGGAGTTTTACAGTGTCGAGTTGCCAGCCCGGCACCCAACCTTCCACAGAAGGCACACACGCACACACTCACACCTAGGGCCAATTTAGAGTGTCCAATCCACCTACAGCATGTCTTTGGAATGTGGGAGGAAACCGGAGCACCCGGTGGAAACCCACACGACCACTGGGAGGACATGCAGACTCTGCACAGAAGGCACCCCAGCCGAGGATCAAACCAGAGAACCTCTTGCTGTGAGGCAGCAGAAAAATGCCAAAGAATCTGAAAAGTAAGGTGTACAAAACAAGGGTGTTACCAGAGCTACTGTATGGCATAGAAAAGGCAGAACAGTTGAAGAAGCTAGAGGTGATGGAGATAAAGTGCCTGAGACAGGTGGTAGGATGCACACTTTGGGACAGACAAAAAAAATGAGGACATAAGAGAAGAAACCAAAGTAGCTCCAATTGCAGAAAAGGTCAAAGAGAACAGATTACAGTGATTCAGGCACATGAGCAGGAAAGCAGAAATTAATCTAGTTTTGGATATTTGGAACAGACAGGAAGAAGGCAAGAGGAAACAAGGGAATCCAGAAAAAGATATGGATGGACTGTGTAAGAGAAAACCTGCAACTGTCAAGCAAGACTGTCCAAGAAGGCAGAGGAATGGCATTAAATAGAGAGAAATTGCAACAGTTAACATGACACATCAATCCCATGTAGAAAATGGGAAAAAGGGGGCTGTTGATGATGATGCATGGGTTACTACTATACAGTAAACTCTCAGTTAACCGGAACTCAAGCAACCAGAACAAAAATTGAAGAAATACAGTACAATTTTCATGTGTTGCACTTTCTGCCCCCCCCCCCCCCCCGAAGAAACATACCTTACATTTTTAGAGTTTTAAAAAGGAAGATAGGAGTAAATCTCTCTCTCTCTCTCTCTCTCTCAATAGTACAGGGTACAGTATTAGTCAAGCCTATTTTTAATAGTAGCTCTCAAGCAACCAGAGACTAGTTATCCGGCATCTACCAATCCCCATGGGTGCCAGCTAACCGAGAGTGTACTGTAATTGTTAGGTAAGGCAGTTTACTAAGTCAACAATGTTTTCCGGCGATGACAAATTAATAGAGCTGAAAATGAACAGACATTAGTTAACTTGACTGTAACAGTAAGTAAGAAAAAGCAAGAATGAGGAAATGTAAATCGAAAACTGAACTGACAATATCTAAAGCAATAGCTATTGTTCATGATGGGGAAAAAAAGAACAAAGAACTGCAAGGATTCTTCTTGGCATAAGTTTATATTGAGATTGTTGCTATTCTGAAATAAAGCTTACCACAATATACATGACAATCTATATCTCACTTTTTATGCAGTTGCAAGGTGTTATCAGTAGGAAATCTTTCCAAAATTAAATATGTAAATCTTAATACATGTAGACTGTGTAGTGTGGACTAAAGACCTTCTGGCCAGCCCAAACAACAGATATGAAATGAAGAGATTGAAGATTGAACTTACTACTTTCTGAAATCAGCATATGGACAACTATCAGGTCTATATTACATGAACGAAAGTTCATATAATCAAACGTTGAAAACAGCGAAAATGCCAGACTTCAAACCCTTTATTGTGGGGGCTGCTCCCCCCCACAACCCACGCTAATTATATATACCAACTCCGAGATTGCACTACAGTGAGGAAAGGGCAAATTTCCTGATCTTCACTGTACTGCTATCTCACAAAAAAACACATCGATGAATGGCATTTTCACGTATATAGCTGTTCGATATTTTGGACTTTCATTCATCTAATAGGAACCCACAACTAATGGCCAACCTGATGGATGACATTCCCTGACACCAGGTAGATGAGTATGCTAACAGAGAACACATCCATGGACCATGGAAAGGCAGTGAGTGTATGACTGTGTGTGTGTGTGTGTGTGTGTGTGTGTGTGTGTGTGTGTGTGTGTGTGTGTGTGTGTTTTAGTATGCTCTTTTGAATTTTGCAAATAAGCTTGTTTATGCCTCTCAATTTTAAACTATGAGAACTGAAAATTATCGTTCAGGTCAATTTTATTGAATTCACCTTTAAATGAGGATTTATATAAAATGTATGGATAAAAAATCACTGTTCTAAATTAAAGCTGTTGCAGAAAAAAAAATACTAGAGCACCAATCAAATCCTCTTCCATGGACATTACTGGGAGATTATTATAAGACTGGAAATGACCTAAATGTATTTTATAACTGATGTGGAAATGTAATAAATGAGAAATAAAAAAACTTGAAATGGCATAGTAACAATTGCTAAGTTTGCTGTTGCTCTACTTTTTTCTATATTTAACTGCCAACTTTAAAAGCTCTACAATGGTCCTGTCTTACTTCCAGAATAATAAAGAGAAAACTCATTTTCACATTCAGAGTTTTATAGCAACTTCTCCCTAGCACTGCAGTCTTGGCTATACAACATTATATTAAGAATTTATAATATTCTGCTCTTCATTTGGAGGCATTCAGAATTAATGGCCATTATGGAGATGTGACATATTCCTTTTATATATCTACAATCTGGGATTTACTCAAACAAAAAATGTCACCCCCTCAGATAAGATCACTAATTCATGGGTAAAGCCAAGCATAAATCATGTAAACAGTGGAATATACTTTTTTAAAAATAATTTATGAGATATGCTAGAATTTAGAATAAAAACTAACATTTATTATGGTTTATGGTTATACATTTTGTTAAATGCCATTTTTCATAATGTTTAGTTAGTTAAACTGGCTTGTTTTTTTCAGAAGTATTGTTTTTTTCAGTAGTTAAGAGGTATAATATTCAGAAACATTCACTCTCTGGAATGGAAGGGGCTACATTCTGGAAGCTAGTATACAATTCCAAGAATTCCATCATAATTTGAAAGTAACTATGAACTTCTGACTGGTAGGCTAACCTGGATATGTAACATAATACACAGACAGGCAATAATCTGTGCCCATAATCAGTATGCCAAAACCCATTTGAGATGGAATACATACAGTAATCTACTTCATCTAGTTCCTTTTTTTTTTTTTTTTTTTTTTTTTTGGAGCTGTACAACTGCAGATGTTTTTCTATTTCAGCATCTGATCATAAAAAGTAACCTTTCCTTATCCTACATTGATATCTTAACATTAGAACAATAAAGACCTCCATCTCTACCTTACACCAACACGTGGTGTCAAAAACATTCCTTAACTTTTTTCTTCCCTCATATCTCACCTGTAATTACTATACTATATGCAGTTACCTTTTCAATTTACTCTGTGTTGCCTGTACTCCACTGCTTCATTTTGACTTTATCCTTCAGCACACCAAATTTAAGTTGCATACTGTACATACCATTAATAATGTAATATGTTTTGATGTAACTACAGTCTACATTTTAAATAGGACTTACATTATTTTAAATCTAAACCGAGATACTAATACGGTACTTCTCAACTTACAAAACATACTCAGCACTACCTGTAATCCCATACATTGACTCTAGCATTTGAAGTATTAATCATCTAACTACAGATACACTGTAGCTCCATTAAATTTATCTCGTGTACTGAAATTTTCCTCCAAGATTTTTTTTTTTTGTGCATTCATGCTAAAATGACAAACTTTTGGTGAAACTACAGATTCTGCACATCTAAATCTATGACTCAAACAATGCATCTCATAGATAAGAGCTGTACAAGCTAAAAGGGCCTCAGTGCGGAGTCATTTTACAGATCTCTGTAGCAATCAGAAGCCAAGCAGCTGTGGCTGCCATAGCAACACACCAAATGAAAGGTTGTTTTCCAGCCATTACAGCTCCAACAAAAACTCAGTGAAATGTGCACTGCATCAATATAGTTTTTGAAGTTAACCAAAAATGACGGGAAAAATCCAGCACAGTTTATTTTATTACAAACACACACACACACATACACACACACCCTCTAAAATAATAGCAAAACTATCCTGCTTTATGTAAACAAATGTCATTCGGCACTTAAGCTGCTTGATTACTACGGAAAACCCTGAAGTAAACACAAGTGATATATATATATATATATATATATATATATATATATATATTTGTGTAGTGCAAGTAACATACGTGGCTTACCTGTTGTAGCTAGAAGGTTTTAGGTCACAAGAATACTTTTTTATACAGTGTGAGAAACTGTTAAAAATCCACTAACAACCAACTAAAGTGCTCACTGCACAGCTTCTGCAGCAGTCCTTGAACGACATTACAAAAGCTCAAGGAGTATCCTTTCATCCAGAGTTGGAGAATGCATCATTGCATCCTACAGTAACAACCTTTTTCCGTAAATTAATGAGTTATTTATTGGACAGACTGTTGTCTGAAACGCCTGATAAACTAGTTCTTTTGTGCAATCCACTCTCTCCTCCCCCACCTTCTCTCTCCTCCCACAAGGCTGAACTCTGCTTTGATTTTACTTGTAAACAGGTACTGGAAGGGAACACCAAATTTTTGACACAGTCAGTCCTACTGCCGTTCTGTATAACACACGCCTCTAAAGTATCACATGATCCACAAGAAAATGTTAAAGTTTAACAGCAAATACCGAGTACGCATTCTTAGACTAAAACATTATTTTAAAATCACAAATGCACACCATTTTCTACTGTATAGTGAAGAACATTATGCCACCTAAACATCAGTTTAAGTTTTCCAAGTTGACTGCATGTCAGCCTTTTTTTTTCTTAGATACAAGGAGCTTTATTATTAACATCCTTATCTATCTGTAGGGGTCGCCACAGCGGAACTCCGGTCCGCTAATGATTGGCAGCAGATTTTTACGGTGCCGGGGTTCTAGCCCGATACCCAACTTTCAACGAAGGCACGCTCATTCACGCGACCGCCGGAGGACATGCAGACTCCATACAGAGGGCACTCCAGCCGAGAATAGAACGGAAGAACCTCTTGCTGTGAGGCGACAACGCTACCGCTGCACCACCGCGGAATATCTACCTGTCCTATAGTTGTTGTGTCTTTCGGCTTTTCCCGGTTAGGGGTTGCCACAGTGGAACTCCGGTTCGCTAATGATTAGCGGTATATTTTTACGTGCCGAGTTGCCAGCCCTGGCGCACAACCTTCAACGAAGGTACGCCCATTGACGCATGTCTCCTCACAGAAGACGCTCTAGCTGAGAATCTAACAGGATAACGTCTTACTGGGAGGCGATAACTTTACCGCAGCAACACACCGCAATCTACCTGTCCTACAGTATAACAAATTGGGCTAAACTTATCAGACTCTTGAACCATGTACCTTCAAACTACATAAGATAAAATTAAATGTTTTGCACAGTTATGTAGCAGTTGTTAGTGAAAGACTTTGGTTACACTTGACATGCTACATACAATCACGGATCTGTATAGGCAGTACTGAGTTTGAATCTACACAGAGCAAACAGCATCACTGAGTTTTTATTAGTCACTGGACTGCATCAAGACTCGTTTATCCCACGTTATGCTTTTCTCCACTCACTCACCCCCTCCCAAAAAACAGATGCATGAAATAGGGACAGTACTGAAAAGCAGTTTTTTTTTACGGAACAATGTCTGGTACATTGCCCATGACTTCATCTTACTGTATTAGACTAGATGGAATTCATATTTTATAGTAGGCTTCAGTGAAAGTCCATTATGTAATTTTATGCTATGAAATAGCACTGGTGTCAGGACACCAAGATTCATACATGTTTTTCTGACAGTACTGTTTTACAACATAAATCTGCATAAAGTAAACAGAAAAAGTAGAATAGTGGAATGCAAATTAGTATTCGTATTGCATTCCACTATCTATCTAGCCTACTAGTCCTGACTCAAAGTAGGAGAGACACAGAGTGCTAAGGCCAAATGCACCTAGGGTTACCACCTGTCCCACTTTGCGAGGGACAGTCCCTGTTTGGGCAGTTGTGTCCTGCAGAAGAATTGAAAAAATGGCAAATGTCCTGAGATTTTAGAACAAAAATGTTCCTATATTTTCTTTAATAGTTGCATACAACAGTTATTTTGTATATAAAACAGCTAAATGTTATAAGAAATAGAATAAGCAACTAAAATGTTACAAGAATAAGCTTTTATTTAAGAAAAAAAAAGTGAAGTTCTGTCCGTTGTACTGACCGTGGGTATGTTTTGCCCTGCAAAATCTGCAGTTTCTACAAAAAATGTCCCACTTTGGGCATTTGAAAAGGTGGCAACCCTAAATGCATGCCATAATATTATCACAGCCATCCAAACAATTTACTCAGCAGTTCAGTGTCCCTCCCTTTATGCCCATGCATTTAAGAATATTTTTGTTTCAAATGCTGTTGGGAGGAGGTTGCCATGCCTCCAGACAGTTTTTGTGTGAGACACCTTGCTTATGTTGCATGATATGCTAGCATGGTGTTATGGTGATCCACTGGCAAAGTACATGCTGATGAATCATTCTGTCAGAATGATTTAGCAAAACACTACACAAGGAGGCAGGAGGTGATGCCTAAAGACAATGAGTAGCCAAGTCAGTAATGTAGAAGACAGAGGGATCCCCTGAAAAATAAACAGTACACTTAAGGATTCCAAAGTCAGAAGGGATGCCCCTGAAAAGCAAGTATTATGATAAACATTCTGGGAGGTAGGAGGGACTTCCCCTGGCAAAGCAAAACTTTTTCAAACTTTAAATAAAGGGGGCAATATGCTGCTTGTGCACCACTGTGCATTGATGGTTTTGTTATATCATTTACAATTCACAGCTGGGTGAAAATGGCTTATGCAAGATAACCTATGCAGTCTGGGACCAATTACACCAAACAGGAACTACCAAAGCTTCATCAGTTTTCCAAAGAATCTGATAATTTCTTCACATCTTGCATAACAGCATCAACATCAGCAATGGATAACCCATACCTCTGTGTTGCTGCCATAAATAACTATAAACTATGCAAGAAACATTTCAAGATTAATATAGATACTTTCAGTAATGCCTTTATTCAATACAACTGGAATATACTAAACTGCCCCCCCCCCATTTGAACCTATTAAATACTTTAATAAAAATTCCTAAGAATATTAACTGTACTTGCTCATGTCAAGAAATAATTAGTTAAATCCAATCCTGTTCCTTGGCTATCACTACCCACAAAACAACATGAAACTGGGATAAAGTCTGGTACATCTGGAAAACTCACTAACAGCTTCTTCTTCTTCTCTATATTCCTATGTCACTCTGCATAACAATGCCAAAGTTCAAGTTATTTTATACAAAATAAACTACTCTCTAACCACTCGAATACACAAATAATATCAATAAAAAAATCTGGTAAGGTCTATCTCAACTCTTAAAACCAATCAAACCTTTCCAACTTAACTCATAGCACAAAAATAAATGACTACACAATTGCCTGTCCCTTTAACTCCTATTTTGTTAACTCTGTCATTTCTCTTTCTCTCTCTCTGACCCTCCCACCTTTCTACCTGAAGACACAACTCTAATCCCAAGCCCTTCCTCACAAAATATATTCCAACCTTCAAAATATAAACATATTTCTCCAGAATCTGACATCACTCCTGTCCTTGACTATCTACCCACTGAATACCTCAAACTAGCTGTGTGTGCTATAGTTTATCCAATATTTGCCCTCAACAGATCCATACAATAATTTAATGTTCCTGTCTACTGGGAACAGTACTGTATTATTCCACAAATGAAGATGGTTTCTCTACTGCACTGAGCAACTTCAGACCTATAGCTAGTCTATCCCGACTTTCTAAGATCCCTGAAAAGTGCATACATGCTCAACTACATTAATATCTCCTATCTAAAATCTTCACTCTCCATCACAACATGGATTTCATCCCTCTCACAGCACAGACATTACAGTCCTATGATTTATTAAAGCTATACACTACCACAGAAACAACCTTGTATCTACAATCTTCCTTTTTCTATTAAAATCATTTAGTACTGTTTCTCACCATAAACTCCTCCAAAAAACTATCAGACTTTGGACTGTCTTCTTCCCATCTCTCTAACTGTTCAGCTCTTACCTCCCTAACAAAAGTCAAAGTGTCAAATATCAGCAAGCTACATCCTCCTTTCCACCTATACGTCCCTGAGTTCCACAAGACTCCATCCTAGGCCCTTTAGTATTTAGCATTTTCACCAATAACATGCTTCTACATTTTGGTAACCCCCTCTTCATTTAATATGCAGATGACTCTACAATTAAATGCACTGCCTAACAATTCATGATCTTCAGTCTATCACTAAATATGCATTCCCATCAGTAAAAACTTGGTTCAAAGACTCAAACTTAGTTAATAATGCTCTTCTCCCCAACTCTTCACACAACAACAAAATCAACTTGGCTCTTAACTCCACAAATGGCATCTCAATCAAGAGTGTCTCTCATACTAAAATTGTTAGACTAAACATTGATGATAAGTTAAAATTCGATGTTCACACTCAACTAGTGACTAAAAAAAACACATCTCAAAAACATCATCTGCTCTACAGAGGTAAACCATACTTTATTGACTGACTATACCAGGAAATGTACAGCCTCAGCTTTCCTACTGCCAGCTCTATTATATGCAGCATCCATTTTTACTGACCTCTCAACCTAACTCTCTAAACTACAGCAAATTTATAATAAAAGTACTAAATCTGCAACTAACTCCTCTGCCCAGGCACATCATTTCAATAAATCAATCAACTTAACTGGCTTGAATTTCCAAATTTCCTCCAAGTAATTCATCTAAAACAATCCCACAAAATCCTCTCCTGGTCTGATAAAAGTCTGTCTCTAACACCACTCCCATCCAGGTATTCTTGCCCCCTTCCACTCTCTGATCCTCTAAAATCCACGGGTAATAATGTACATGGTGCAGCCATCTACACACATAATGCAACCAGACAAGAGAATTCTCTAACATTATCTATTCATGAAATTTCAACCCACCTTCTATTTAAAACTCAACTAAAATTGCATCTCCTCACCAAAAGGGTATGACTCAATCTTCCATTTTTTTCCCACTTGGCCTCTTTTCACATAAATACTCAGTACTTCATTGATACAATATCCATTTCCCCAAAATGCCTTCCAGTTAATTTGCTAACATTTCCTTAACCTCTCCTTATTTTCTTCCTTACTCTCCTTTAACCTCACCTTCATTTACTTTTATTTTTCATAAAATATACCATAACTCCCTCTCCTTAAATTCCCCTCAGTGAATGCTCCTCTTCACCCATACCCAAACTCCAAGGATCACTTATTATCCTTACTGTCTAAATCTTCGCCTGTGACCCCTTCTGAACGTGCAGAATACCTTAACCAGTTAGAAAAGTTATCATTCGAACCAAATACCTTACTTATGACTGACTTCAACTATCCACACAAAACTATCAAACATTTACTACAAACACGTATGCACAGAGATTTCTGTAATTTGTAAGTGAATACACACTGGTAGCAGCTCCAAACAATAAAATCAAGTCCAAAAAAAGTCAGAGAATCCACTAGTCACAGGCTCGACAGTAACCGAGTACCATAAAGACTCCCTTTGGCACAAGTTACACAGCAATTAAAATACTTTATTCGGATTGAGGGCTTTCATCCTGCTTGACAGGATTTCATCAGAATCTGAAAACAAACAACAATGAATGGCTTAATATAGTCCAAAATCCATATCAATCAACCAATTAAAAAAGACTAAAAAGATTTAAAGGTTTAACTACGTAGTTCATCACATAATAGCTATCTATATCAAACACTACAAGTTATAGTTTTTAGAAAACATAAAAAGAACCTTTTAAAAACACTTGTATCATAAAATAAAATCACAAAATATAATAAAAAGTGAAGAAAACACGTAACCACATATATAAAATTGTAACAGTACAATGCAAAACCCTATCCATGTTATGAACAAAAACAGTCAACTGCTATTAAAGGATGTTAGAAGAAATAGAATTTTTTTCACATATTAAAATTTAAACATGTTAAGAACTTTGGAAAACTTTAAAAGCAGAGGAGTATGTTAATTATTTAAACTCTAAGCTGTTAAACTGGTTTTATAGAAATATAATCATTAATACCTGAGAGGTAGGAAGCATTTAACATTAACTGCCACATGACTTCTCTTTCTTCTAGTAGCAGCTTGTAGTCACCTCCCCTTGAGCTAACAAATATTTTTTTTCTAATATCACAAATTTAAAAGTGTGACATCCTGTGCTGCTAGCCAGATGTCTATACAGATCATTGTTAGTATTTTATTTTCTAATTTGGTAAGCGTGCTCATATATCCTGTTTCTCAAAGTTGGATCAGTTTTCCCAACATAAAATGCTGGGCAGGACATGCACAAAGCCAAATATATAACATATTTAGTTTTACAATTACCATTTTTGAAAAACACCTTAGTTTTATTGATGCTATCTGTTTTTCAACATTCTCAAAAATAAAAGAACATTGGCTGCATGAGCCACATTTTTTGTACCAACCTGGGTTGTAGCGTCTAAATAAGGTTTAACATTTTCTAAGTTGTTCTTTACATTAGCTCCTGTTTTATATACAAAGCATGGACATTCCCCAAGATGTTGGTATGTCTCTCCATTACTTCTAAGGAGATTCCAATTTTTAATGAAAAAACGTTCTTAATTTGTTTTGTATAAGGGCTATATTCGAGAACCAATGCTCTATTGAAATTATCATTTTTATTGTCAACTAAAGGTTCAAAATAATGTCCTAAAAGGGGTTTATATTTAACATCCCATTGGTTCAATACATACTCTATTGCTTATTTAATCAACTTAGGAGGATAACCCCCTCTCGAGAAATATACGTCCCACTGTATCCAATTCTTTAACTACATTGCCATAAGTGGATGTCATCCTAGCTACCCTGATGCATTGTCCCTTCAGTATACTTTTTTCTGATTATAAGGGTGTCAACTACTAAACTCAAGATAGGATCAACTTGGCTCTTAACTCCACAAATGGCATCTCAACCAAACTGTCTCACAAACTAAAATAATTAGACTAAACATTGATGATAAGTTAAAATTCGATGTTCCCACTCAAATAGTGACTAAAAAAAAATCTCAAAAACTTCATCTGCTCTATAGAGGCAAACCATAATTTATTGACTGACTATACCAGGAAATGTACAACTTCAGCCTTCCTACTGCCAACTCTGTCATATGCAGTATCCATTTTTATTAACCTCCACTCAACCCAACTCTCCAAACTAGAGCAAATTTATAACAAAAGTACTAAATTTGTAACTAACTCCTATGCTCGGACATGTCATTCCAATGCAGTCAATCAACTTAAGTGGCTTGAATTTCCAAATTTCTTCCACGTAATTCATCTAAAACAATCCCACAAAATCCTCTACTGGTCTGATAAAAGGCCATCTCTAACACCACTCCTGTCCAGGTATTCTTGCCTCCCTCCACTCTCCGATCCTCTAAAAATCACAGCCAATAATGTACATGGTGCAGCCATCTACACACATAATATAACCAGACAAGAGAATTCTCTAACATTATCTATACATGAAATTTCAACCCACCGTCTATTTAAAACTCAACAAAAAATTGCATCTCCTCACCAAAAGGATATGACTCAATCTTCCATTTTTTTCCCACTTGGCCTCTTTTCACATAAATACTCAGTACTTCATTGATATAATATCTATTTCTCCATAATACCTTCCAGTTCATTTGCTAACATTTCCTTAACCTCTCCTTATTTTCCTCCTTACTCATCTTTAACCTCACCTTCCTCATTTACATTTATAATTCATAAAATATACCATAACTCCCTCTCCTTAAATTCCCTTAGTGAATGCTCCTTTTCACCCTTACCCAAACTCCAAGGATAACTTATTATCCTTACTGTCTAAATCTTCATCTGTGACCCCTTCTGAACATGAAGAATACCTTAACCAGTTAGAAAAGTTATCAGTCAAACCAAATACCTTTCTTATGACTGACTTCAACTATCCACGCATAAACTGGCAAACATTTACTACAAACAAGTATGCACAGAGATTTCTGTAATTTGTAAATGTCAATGCACTTGACTAAATTGATTCCCTACCCACTGGCGGTGTTACTTTTCTTGGTCTTGTCCTCATAAACATTTCTTCCAATTGCACCACTCCCTCCCTAGTCAAATCTGAAAGCCTTGATTTGATCTTCTCTATATGAGCCTATTTGTAGCCCATGATAATTCCTCCAGATTCAGCGATTACGCCAAGACCAATTATTTACTGTTTACTTATATTACCATCAATTGCAAATGGTATAGCTCTTCAACAAAGCTTGTAACTGTGTTTGCTGCTTAATGCTCTGAATTTTACTGCCTCTTGGATAGATGATTTGAGGCATCTGTACCAGTCCAGAGTAAACACAATGGCAAGTTCAGAATTAAATGCATATGGTGGAACTACCTCACCAAAAAACTATTTAATAAAAAGAAACAACTGCTTAGCTTTCAGTGCTATGAATGCCTAGCACTATTCATCTGAGTAGAACAAATGGTAAGGCAACCCCACCTCCTCATAAGGACTAAATCTACACTATCACATCAACAAGTCCAAATGATGCAATAGATGCCTAACCCAGATTCACACTGAGTTGCTGAAGGCAATTTCTGCAAATGTAAAAATGTTGAAAAATAGTCATTGAAACTGACTTCAGCAAGCATCTTTTGGAAAGTTTCTGCATTCCCTCCCCCCAGCCCAAATTCCCCAGACTTATATATTCCACCTCTAGGGCTATGCAACAGTTGAGAAAAAGGCAAACTACACTGTTACCGAATGTGCTGTGCAGACTTACTTCACTGTTTTTACATTCTCCAAAACTACCTTTGGTGACCTGACATGCCCCCACCTAACCCAACAGATACCCCATTTCTGGAATAGGCTACCTTGTTCTATCAAGCAGAGTACTTTCTTCTTTTGATTATAGAGTTTAAAACCAGTCTGGATGACTGGATGGGTGATCACAAATTTTCACCAGGAATATGCGAAGAAAGTCTACTTAATGGGGCAGAGGGGTACTGCTACTTTCCCACTAGTACTGGCTGATGTGGCTGACTTTGTGATGGTTTCTTTTGACCATAAGCTAAGCAAGAAACTAACTATGAAGCTAGGAAAAAAGTTTATATACAAAACATCTGAACATAGCAAATGTCCCCAGTTTCGAGTGGCATACTTGCAAAGTTGCAGCATGGTCTGCTCCAAATGACAGTCACATCACTATTGATAAGCAGTGGGAAGCCCAACAGGGTACCCTTCCATTCATAGGTTCATAGGTTCATAGGTTTATACTAGGCTATCTGCCCTAAGGCATTTATAAGCCTAGCCCAAAGTTTTGTGGCTTACGCCACCCCTTATATGAAAAAATACTGTACCCATTAGTTTGTTGTGCCTCTGTCCAGCAGTGACACAGAGATGATTCCCGGGGTAAACCTACAATCTCCCATCCAAAGGTCAAGATTTCTCTTGAACAGAGCCAGCGAGGTGCTCTGCCTCACATGGACCGGGATTTTATTCCACAGCATAGGGAGTCTCTGAGTGATAAATTTATCCCTCCAGCACGTCCTATTTATATCCGTGCTAAGGTTTAAGTCGCTTGCTCTAGTGGTTTTGGTGGATTTGGATTTTTTGAGGTGGAGCATGTCCATTAATTCCGGGTTGGACATGGCCTTGTATGTCAGGCACATGTCACCTCTGAGCAGACGGTATGCAACTGAATAGAGCTGGAGTTTCTTCAATCTGGCAGCATATGACAGATTTTGGAGTCCCTTTATCCTTTTGGTGAGGAACTTTTGGGGTCTCTCCAATTGCTGCAGATGTCGGGTGAGATACATCCCGAATGGGGCATTGTACTCGATCATTGGTCTGATAAGTGAAGAGTACAGGGGAACAATGACCTCACTAGATCTGGATGTGAATCCCTTCATGATCAGGTGGGCAATGTAGAAGGTCTTTCTAACCACTTTAGCAATGTGAGTGTCAAAAGAAAGGCCACTGTCAACCTGGGTCCCCAGGTCCCTGATAACCTCTTCTGTGCTTAGTGGATTGCCACCTATATGGTAGCTTGGGGTTACCTTGTTTTTCCCGAAGGGTATGACCATACATTTTTTGGCGTTTAACTACAGGCCATGGCTCTGGCACCAGCTATCTGTTTCCGTGAGTCCATTCTGAAGGATATCCGTGTCCGATGCACTTTCCACTATGGCACCCAGTTTGCAGTCGAAACTTTGTCAGCCAAAGTCCTCCCATGTTGGCCTGTACTTTTGAGAAGTAGATGCCGAATAATAGGGGGCCAAGGACCGAGCCCTGTGGGACACCACTTGTGACCAGCTTGGAGTCTGACATAGAGCCAGCAACTCTAACCCTGTGGGTTCTGTCCTTAAGCCAGTTTGCAACCCATCTTGTGACATATGGGTTTACATTTAAGCTGGTAAGTTTTTCTACAATACCCGAGTGGGATATTGTGTCGAAAGCCTTTGCAAGGTCAAGGTAGGCTGTATGGACTGCCTTTCCCTCATCAATGGCCTTGGTGACTGTTTCGAAGAAGTTGACCAAGTTCAAAAGGCATGATCTGCCCTTGACAAAGCCAAACTGGGTCGGGTCCAATGTCTGCAAGTCCCCTATATCTTTGTTTATGAGCTCCATTATGATCCTCTCCATAGCTTTGCAGACTAGACTTGTTAAGTTTATGGGGCGGTAATTACCAGGGTCCGTAGAGGCACCGTCTTTGTGGAGTGGGACCACAGTTGCTGTACGCCACTCCTTGGGCACGTATCCTGTGGTAAGGCTGAGATTAAACAGCTGCCTTATGTGCGGGTTTATTTCCTCATTTAGCTCGTGTAGCACACAGCTGGGGACACCATCCGGTCCCATTGATGCTGTGTTTTTAGCTTTAGAGAGAGCAGCTTTCACCTGCGCATTTGAGATATCTGGGAGGCTACACTCCGCTTACATTTGGATCCCTGTTGTAAATGTAAAAGTAGAGTGAACATTATCCATGTACAGTGACATTTTAAGAGACAACAGAAAAAGTATGTCAACGAATAGCATCAGATTATTACTCATACTGAAATGTAATATGAATGTCTAAAATTGGTTAATTTGCACTGTCTCCTTGTGGTGGGGATCCTAACCAGTTATACTTTCATGTCTTGTAGCTGTCACAAAACAGTAAATTTGGCTCCCTGAAAATATACAGAACACTCTCCATGTACACTGACCTTTTAAAGGGCAATAGAAAAACTTGCAGCAACAAAGTTAGAAGTGAACTAGGTAAAAAAAAACTAATAACATACACAGACCAGCATCTTCAAAGACCTATTTAATTTATTTTATTGTATCATTTCCAAAAATTAGATTTTGATGGCATATAAACATATTATTTGTATATTAGCTGATTTGTTGCTAGAAGCAAGGGCTGATAAACAGTTATTTTAATGTTTAAAGGTAGCAAGTCCTGGTATGCCAAAACTACATAAAAATAAAATAGATCCTTCTTTTTGCATTATTACTACTGCCAAGGGTTCGAAATTAGCATCCCTGGGTACTTTTATTGATGGAAAATTCAAGGACATTATTTCCCTATTAATACAGTTATTAAATGATTCTTGGCATTTTATGCATATTTTAATGGAAATCAATTGGGATGGCTATTGAAAGCTGATATCAACAATCTGTGTACATCTATTCCACATTCAACTGGTATAGTTGATTTATATCTACTAATGGAGCCAGTATTAAATAATATATATAATTTTAACTTTAATGTAGAAGTTTTAAACAAATTTGTGGTGTGGCAATGTAGGTTTCATGTGCTCCCATTTTTGCAATTCTAATGTTATGTAACTGGGAAAGAAATTCTAATTTAAATTCCAGGTTTGTATACCTAAGATATCTTGATGATTTGTTACGTTTATGGATGAGTTCACAAACTGGATTAAAATATGTTTTCAAATGTTTAAATGCTACAACAACATTTTTTGCATACTTTTAAAATAAGGGGTAGATATGATTGCAACACTGCAGGGGTCATGTATGCAGCATTATGCCAGAAGTGTTTGGGTTTCTACATAGATAAGACCGAATGCAAATTAATGGAGAGAATATATAAAAATTACTATGAGATTAGTAAGAAAAAAGTTACAAATGCACTCTTTAAACATATAAAAGAACATGATTTTAAATGTGTAATATTGGAGTGAGTAGTTACGAATCCAAAGGAAGGAGTATGGTCTTTTCTTTTGGAAAAGAAAGAATTAAGCTGGCAACTGTGCCAGAATGCTGCATGTTGGCCATTTCAGAGTGTATTATTATGTTTGTCTTTTGAAAGAGATTTTAATAAAGAACGCTTTGACAATGCCGATTTCTGCTTCCCATAATAAGGGGGCATGTCATGGTTAAGGTGTACGAGTGCTTTAAAAGTTAAAAAAAATTTAATTGATCATATGATTTTAGAATTATTTAAAAACATTTTGGTTGATGGAGTTTTTTGGTTATTAAAGCAGACAAAAGTACTTATCATTAAACATTCTACTTAGCAGCTTTAAGTTTCAGTGCATCGTTTCTCATTTCTTTTGATGTTTGCTGAATATTTTGGAATCAGACTGCCATGACAAAATCCCTAACCATTCTGTGCTGAATGCCTAACCAGTCAGTCTGCCTTCAGCGTGTCTTCTGGAATTGCATCCGTAGCAAGTGCACTTAAGTCTTTCTTCGGAGTGCTGCCTTGTCGACAAATAGCTTTGGCGAACATTACGGATTCCGGCCCCTGATCTTCTAGCACCAAATGGAAGCATGCTACCTGTTCAGTCATTGACACCAGAATTGATTGTTATGCTGCAAAAGACAGCTATGACTAAATGTAAAATTTTCTTCTAAACCAATTACATAATATTCTGAATATAACTGAGTTCAAGTTTTATATGTTGTTATGTATAAAAGAAATAGAACTCTTGTCATTGGTTTCATGCCAGTTTTCATAATGACTGGACCAATCAACCTACCTAGTTATTAAAATAAATATAACATACTAATATAAAGCATTAATTATCACAACAAGCATATTAAATATATATGGAAAATCAATAAGACTGTGAAAGCAACACAAATTACCAATATGTAAATAAGTACTTAACAAAGAAATATAATTCTTTCTGTGTACATTTATTATAAATAATAAAAAACTGGACGGCAATGGTGGGACATAATGATAAAGTCCTGACAATAACTCAGTTCATGCAAGTTCAATAAACATCTCAGGCACTCGACAGCATAAGCAGGAAGGATGAATTGCCTATCTAGGAATGAAAGAATATGGTGGGTGGAGTTCTCACTGAGTTTTAGCAGAGGCCAAATCTCATACAGAAATGGACTGCCAGGCTGGATATATATGTGTGGGCTAGCAGGTATGCTGCTCTAAGGACCTGGGGCAGGTGGGTCCTGAAGCCACTCCTCATTGCCTGTCCAGATAACGGCATATGTCAGCATGCTGGCATGAGGGATATGGCTAGATGCATTTGACTAATAACAGTGTACATGAAGGGCCCTGTGCTACATCCCATCACCCAATGGGATCTTTCACTAAACAGGTGTCTCAAGTGAACATTATAAGGTCATCAACTTGAGAAGCCAGGGGCTCCCATCTGGCATTACAGCCTTATTGCAGACAGCCTGGTAGGAGCTGGCTTCTACAAGCATGGCAACTGGAAAATAGCTGGAGGGCTAAATTGAACCGAGGATGTTAAAAGGTAAAAAAAAAAAAAAAAATGGGCACAAAAAAATGGCACAGTGCAGCAGTATTTATTATATCTGAGAAGACATTACATGCATTGATTTCTAAAAAGTACTAATATGAAGCTTAAAATATATATGACAGTCTTTTTGTAAGGGGACCTGACAGCTCTACAAAGGCTATTTCAGTGAATGCCATGTGTGCAAAGTAAAATCACTGAAAAAACATTCAGCACTAAAGGATGGTTTCACTCTTCCCCACTGTTGTGCCACCACAGAGTTAGTATAAAGTTTGGGGGTGGGGGGGGGGGGAGTATCCTCCTTACAAAAAAATACATTTGTATTCACTGGAAATGGTTTTCAGTGATTTTACTGCATATATGCAGGACTGGATAAAATGATCTTTGGCAAATCAACATGAATCTGTCTGTTCATTCAAATAATGTCTACAATATGCTAAGAAAAATAAAAAGTATAGTTGCCTTTAGTTGTGATAAAACGTCCTCTTTTCTAAAACAAGTATTTATGCAAGGCAGCAAGCTGCTCTCACTTCCCATATGCAGAGGACTTCATCCCCAGCAACCTGTTTATACTAGTATATGCTAACCCCACAGTCACACAACAGTGAAGAAAGGAGGAATTGCAGTGCCTACATAATCACAATGCTACCCAAAAGTAAGTGCAAATGTGAAAAAATGTGATAGGGCAGTTATGAAACAAACAAAATGGCCATCAATCATTAGTAGGGAAGCATACCTCTTAACCGTACAGATTTTCACAGAATGTCCAGATTTTGCATCATATTTTTGGTCTGCTCTTCATAAAATTTTTCATTTTCTGGAACTTTTGGCAAATCAGTGAGGAATGAATTCATTAAATAATGACAGTTATTCGAGTTTCAGACTTCGTATCCTTCAGAAAACATATGGCAACACAAGATCTTTCATTCTAGCAACTTTCAAGCAAGTTTATAAGAGCAATATTTAAAACGTGCCTCTATTTTTGGCTTTGTCCCTCCGTTATTTTTGTCTCTGTCCAGATTTGTTGTGCTAAGAAGTCGAAAGCCATGTTGGGAAGTTTGTGGTAAAATGTAAAATGGCAGCAGAAAATACTGCTAATCAGGAAAAAAAATGAGTTTGTGAGCCAATGTCTGTCACTCGGGTATCATTGAAAAACTCATCAGCTTAAATGTTAACCCATACATCACAAGATGGGTTGCAAACTGGCTGAGTGACAGAACCCACAGGGTCAGAGTTGCTGGCGCCATGTCAGACTCAAAGCCTGTCACAAGTGGTGTACCACAGGGCTCAGTCCTGGGCCCACTCTTGTTTGGCATCTACTTTTCCGAAGTACAAGCAAACACAGGAGGGTTATGGCTGACAAAGTTTGCAGATGACTGCAAACTGGGCGCCATAGTAGAAAACACATCTGACACAGATATCCTTCGGAAGGGTCTCACAGAAATGGATAACTGGTGCCAGAGCCATGGCCTAAAGTTAAATGCCAAAAAATGCATAGTCATACCCTTCGGGAAAAACAAGGTTACCCCTAGCTACCAAATAGGTGGCAATCCACTGAGCACAGAGGAAGTTATCAGGGACCTGGGGACCCAAGTTGATAGTAGTCTGTCATTCGACACCCATGTAGCCAAAGTAGTTAGGAAGACCTTCTACATTGCCCACCTTATCATGAAGGGATTCTCATCTAGATCAAGGGAGGTCATAGTCTCCCTATACTCATCACTCATCAGACCAATGATTGAGTACAATGCCCCATTCGGAATGTATCTGACCCGACACTTGCAGCAGCTTGAGAGGCCACAAAAGTTCCTCACCAAAAGGATAAAGGGTCTCAAACATCTGTCCTATGCTGCCCGACTGAAAGAACTCTATTCAGTCGCTTACCGCTTGCTCAGAGGTGACCTTTGCCTAACATACAAGGCCATGTCAAACCTAGATTTGATGAATATGCTTCACCTCAAAAAATCTAGATCCGTCAGAGCCACAAGGGCGGGAGACTTAAACCTTGACACGGCTATTAATAGGACGTGCTGGAGGGATAGATTCATCACCCAAAGACTCCCTATGCTGTGGAACAAAATCCCGGTATATGTGAGGCAGAGCACCTCGCTGGCCTTGTTCAAGAGAAATCTTGACCAATGGATGGGAGATCGCAGATATACCCCAGGGATTACCTCAGTGTCACTGCTCGACAGAGGCACAGCAAAATAATGGGTATAGTTCCCCATACTAAAGGGGTGGCGTAAGCCACAAAACTATGGGCTAGGCTTGTAAATGCCCTCGGGAAGATAGCCTAGTATGAACCTATGAACCTATGAACCTATGACTAACATATGGGGGAGGGGGCAAAGAGATGTACAAAAGTGTAAAGAATGTTGATTTGTGATAGTCTATGATCAAGAGGTAGCATTATCACTTGCTTGCCTGCTTGCTTGCAATGCCCCAGCCTATGCTGCAAAAGAATTGATTCAGCATATCTTGCCTTTGGCAGTACACATCAAGAATCCTTTCTCTACCTGACAAAAGCATTTACAAACTGAGAAGAAGCAATGACTTTGACTTTTTGGGGTAAAAAATGTCATCAATACCTCTGGGGTAGAACATTTAAATTGGTTACTGACCACTGGTTGGTGAGCATGCAGTTACCTACAATGCAAACAATCAAAAGCTATAGTATTGTTACCCTGTGACTGCCACCTATAGTGGTATGTAAAATTAAAAATAACAGCATATTTCTTTGAATGAGATAAGCCTAATGAGAATTGTGTGTCATGTGATACTTCTGGGCAATCATTCTGTAGTAAACTGTGATGATGTTAAGACTTCTGTTTGAATGTCTCTTCATTTGCTTATCCTTAACAACCTGTAATAACTATTTTTATGCCACAGATACAGCAGTGAGTACCAAAGTACAAAACTTTGCAAGAGTCACTGTGATGCTAATGGAAACTAAAATTATGTTATCAGCCATTTTAGAGAAAGCTAGAGAATGAATCAAGAGTAAGTGAATACTTTGATTAGGTTCATGTGAAAGCTAATCTGATATCATGTATAACTAGAATAGACCAGTAAATGTAATAAGAAGTTATGTACCTACCATAACGTTCCATGTTAGTTGTCTTCATCTCACCTTCTTTGTTGCTGTTTTGGATCGGAGCCGATCCTCGGCTGCAACCCGGCCATCTTCAATAGCTCGAGAGCTGTTTACTGGCTTGAGGCTACCCCTTATCCCATGATGCCTAGTGACAGCTACCCAGATCTCATCTGAAATAGCTAATCCCAGACATGATATGAGAGAAACCAGTTATCAAAAAACTGGTTGTTCCATGCATCCTAATATCTAGAATAGGTTAGGAAGACCTAGCCAGAAGAATAACAATAAAAGAATACTCAGCCAGTGAAAAAGGACTCCTCTCGACCCACTAGGATGGGGGGATGGAGGGAGGGATGCAAGAAAGAAGGCGAGATGAAGACAACTAACATGGAACGTTATGGTAGGTACATAACTTCTTAATGTTAAGTTGTCTATCTCGCCTTCATTCTTGCTGGTTGGGACAGCGTCCCTAGCACCTAACATCCTGGGTGGCTCAGTGGAACAGACTCTTCAGAACAGTGGAACCAAAGTCAGCTCTGCTCCGGGAGACCATATCCACCTTGTAATGAGAAACAAAAGTATGAGGGTTTGCCCATGTGGCAGCTGCACAGATGGAATCCATGGGCAACCTAGACTGAAAAGCTACGGAGGTGGCTAATGCCCTAGTAGAATGGCCTTTCGGTTTAATTGGTAACTCTTTATTCCGTAACTGGTAAATAAATGTAATAGTGTGGGACAACCGTCTGGATAAGGTCACCTTGGAAACTGGGAGACCTTGTTTGTTTAAGGAATAACTGGTCTGACTTTCTTATTTTTTTAGTTCTATGTAGGTAAAAACGCAATTGTCTGTGAATGTCCAGTTGGTGAAGCTTGTACTCTGCCTTGTTGCTATGATTGGGGAAGAACACAGGGAGATCTATAGATTGATTTAAATTATTTTCTGAGCAGACTTTAGGAAGAAACAAAGGATTAGTCCTTAGAGAAACTCTGTCCTTGTAAAACATCAGGTAAGGAGGACGAACACATAGTGCTTGAAGTTCTGAGACACGCCTAGCTGAAGTGATAGCAACCAGAAAGAGTGTCTTCCAATACAGAAACTTGATGGAGCAGGATGCTGCAGTTCAAAAGGAGGCAGAATTAAGGAAGTTAGGACTAAATTAAGGTCCCAAGGAGGAGGGGGATCTCTCACTGGAGGTCTAAGAAGAGATGTTCCTCTCAAAAAAGCTTTACAGAGCTTATGAGACATGATGTTAGAATTTGGCAAACCGTTATGAAAATTAGAAATGGCCACTAACTGTACCCTAATCGTAGCAGAAGTGGCTCCAGAGTGAAAAAGTTGTGCTAGAAATTCAAGACTTTCGTGGACTGGGGCTGAGAAGGGATCCACATTCCTAGACTCTGCCCAATAAGAAAAACGTTTCCATTTGCTAGCATAAGTTTTTCTCGTTGTAGACTTATGTGAGGAAATGATAATCTCACGGACCGCTGGGGAAATGCTGGGAGCCAGGCTAAGGTTGGAAGTGGAGCAACCAAGCTGTGAGCTGGATAGTTTGGAGGGATTAATGCAACCCGCCTGATTGATGAATCAGGAGATCTGGAATCGGGTCCAGAGTCCGAGGCTGATCGAGAAGGTAGGGATGCAGGAATGGAAACCATAACTGTCGAGGCCAGTAGGGGGCAATGAGGATCATTTTGCAACCCAATGATTTTGCTTTCTGTATGAGTTTTGGTATCAAGGTAAAGGCATAAAGAAGTCCCTGAGGCCAATCGTGGACTAGAGCGTCTCTGAGTATGTGACCTGGAAGCAGAAGAAGGGAGAAGTAGTTGCTGCATTTGCTGTTGAAAGGGGCGGCAAAAAGATCACAGCAAGGCTGTCCCCATTTGTGGAAGATAAAATCCGCAACTTCCTGATTCAGAGACCACTCGTGAGGCATGAGGATAGCTCTGCTGAGCCTGTCCGCTATGACGTTGGATCTCTCAGGGATGTGCGTCGCACTCAGAAAACGTTGGTAGGAAATCACCCACTGCCACAGTCTGAGTGCTTCTTGACACAGGGGGTAGGATCTGGTTCTGCCCTGCTTGCTGATGTACCACACCACTGACATTTTGTCTGTTTGAATTGCAATGGTCCCGGAAGGAAGAGAGTCTAGAAGGGCTTGCAACGCTAGGAGCATGGCTCTCATTTCTAGGACATTTATGTGCAGATGGTACTCGTGAGGTTGCCAAGTGCCTTGGACTGTCCTGTCCAGATAATGCCCCCCCACCCTATCAGGGAGGTGTCTGTAGTCACTGTGGCTACCGGAGGGGGCTGTATGAAAGGTCTGCCCTGAGTCACTAGTGGGGAGACCATCCACCAAGAAAGGTGCCTTTTGCATGCCTCCGTAATCAGGATCATGTGAGACATGGGTAGCTCCTGGAAAGACCACTGCATGAAAAGAAGCCACTGAAGAATTCTCATGTGGAAATGCACTAATGGAAGTAGAAGAATGGCAGCTGCCATGGAGCCCAGAGTTTGAAGGACATATCTAACTTGGATCCTTTTGCTCTGCATTTGGATTTGCACTTGTTGACAAATTGTGGACAGTCTTTCCAGTGGTAACCTTGCGAACATTTCCCTTGTGTTTAATTCTGCTCCTATGTTAAGTGATAGACTGACAGGGCAACAAGGCAGATTTTTCAAAATTTATTGTAATACCTAGCTGGGTGCAAGATGTGATTGTATAATCCGGCTCTTGTAAGAGTTGATGCCTGGTGGTAGCAGTGAGGAGCCAGTCGTCTAGATATGAAAACACCTGGAATCCTTGACATCTCAGGTGAGCCGTGACCACTGCCATACATTTGTTAACCCTGGGGGCTGTGGGGAGACCAAAGGGCAGAGCTCTGAACTGGTAATGACTGGCCCCCACCAGAAAGTGAACAAGTCTCCTGGAGTGTCTGTCCATCTTGATATGGTAGTACGCATCCTGAAGATCTATCAAGTGCATCCAATTGTCCTGACCCAGGAAGGGTAGAATGGACTGTAGTGTGACCATCCGAAACTTTGTTCTTTGTACAGATTTGTTTAGTCTGCTGAGATCCAGAATCGGTCTCCAGTCCCCTGTCTTTTTTGGTACCAAAAAGAATCTTGAGTAAGTTCCGGATCCGTGCTGGTCTGCAGGGACTTCCTGAATGGCTCTTTTTTCTAGCAGTTTTGAAACTTCTATTACTGCTTGCTCCTTCAGATTGGGTGGAACATCTGGAAGGGCCTTTTTTGACTGTAAGGGGGATTGATGGAAGGGAATTTTGTAACCTCCGGATATAATGGATAGTAACCATCTGTCTCTTGTTAAATTTTGCCAGGCTTTTGGGTACAGCGAAAGTCTTCCCTCGACTGCCTCCAGAGGTGAGAAGCCAGGCAACCCTTCAGGGATGCTGGAAGGGCTTGTCAGAGAAGGATTCTCTGTTGCCCTGGTTCTGTGGACCCCCTCTGCCACAAGGGTGGTGTCTATTATTGTTGTTTCCCCATCTGCCTCTGGAGGAAAAATCACCACGTGTGTCAGGCAAAGCTCCCTGAGATTTGCGGAACCACATCTTCCCACTCTTCTGACCCTTGGGGTAAGGTCTAGAGGGAGTGGAAAAACAGACTCCCACAGCAGAGAGAGTCTTGCCTTCTTGCTCACACCTAGTCAATGTGTCTTTCACCTATGGCCCAAAGAGAAAGGAGCCATCAAAGGGGGTATTGGTGAAGGATGCTCGAAAGGGTTCCACAAAGTGACACAGCCACATCCAAGCATGCTTCCTGAGGGCCACACCCATGCCCGCAGCTCTACTCTCTCCATCGGCTGCATAGGAAATGAACCTCATGGAGGAATTAACTACAGAATTAAGAGTCGCTAGCTTGGAAGCTACTTTGGCTTGTACTCCCTCAGCTGTAGGATCTTGAAGGTTATCTCCAAGCTCTTTAAGGAGATCCCTTTGAAGACAAGTAAAATGACATAGATAGTTCAGGGACCTCATGGAGAAGGTCGCTGAAGCAAACATTTGCTTTCCATACCTGTACATCATCCTAGGATGAACAGATGAAGAGGTCTCTACTAACTCTTTCTTGGTGGCTGCTGCTACCACCATGGCATCAATGGGCACACCTTTAGAAAGGAATTTCTTATCCTGGGGGGCTGTAATAAATTTATTAGGTCTCCTCGGAGTTGGTTCCACTGTGTCTGGAGCTGACCAAGCCTTTCAAGCCACTGCAGACATAAGTGGGTCGAAAGGAGGAGAAACCCAGGAAGTGGAAGGTCGGGAACCAAAAGAATACAGACTCATCTTCGGTAGGGGCTAGGGGAGTCCAGTTCCCCCTCTGCCTAAGCATTTCAAGGATGTCTGAAAAGGAAACATCTTCAGAGGGAGATCTCGGGGACCCTTCCGATTCATTTAAGATTGTATCAGAAGTGACAGACTCAGGGGAGTCAATGTGCTTCCACTTGCACTTCTTCTTCCGAGGGGGCTCCTTTGCATGATCAAGGGAGGCCTCGGAAGAAGAGGAAACACCCAATGGGGTGTCCTGGGGCATCGGTTCCCTATGCTTGGGGTCTGGAGGAAGAGCAGAGGTTGGCACAGACACTACGAGGGACGGAGCCGATGGAGCTGGTAGTGGAGCTGTCTCGGGGGACAGCACACTCTGCATGACCTCAAAGGCATCCCTGTCTTGAGGCAGAGAAAGCTCCTGTTCCAAAGAAATAGGAATCTTTCTCCGTGCCGAGGGGGATGGCTCTGAGGCTGATGTTGGAGCCAAGCTCACCTGGGCCGATGCTCCGAGAGGGAGAATCGGGTCGGACAAGGTTCCGATGTCACTCGCCCCCTTGGAGCTGATGAGGGAGCCCTGGCATCCAGATTCCTTGATCGAAGGAACTATCGAGGTAATTGGAGCCAAAGTCGGAGCCGAAGGAGAGATGGTGATCGGAGCCGACGGTTCCACTACTCGAACCCCAACGAACTCCGGCTCCAAACTCAATGGAGTTGGAGGAGGAACAGAAAAAGAGCTGGATGGAGCCGATACCTGTTGAGGAGGGCTAGACAATAATTTTGCTAGTGCCTGTGATTTAAGCAACCTACTTACTACTCTCTCCACATCATGATCCGACAGCCTAGAGGATCATGAGGAGTGTGAAGAATGGTGGCTACATTCACTTTGCAATAATGGAGACCAAGGAGCCGAATGAACTGACTCTAATGAAGGGGACCTCAGTCTCTTATGGCTCCGAAACATCCAATGGAGCCGACGGAGGGGTTGTCTTGTCAGTGCCAGCCGGAACCGACATACTTGGTAAATCCTGTACAGGAGTCAGCTCCGAAGGTGGAGCCGACAGTTTAGTGGATTTGGGGATTTCACTGGCTGGGAACTCTTTGCCGATGAATCCTGAGGTATTAACAAACCCCTAAGGATCAATTTGTTCTTATGCTCCTGCAGGACTCTTGGACTAAAGGCATGGCAAATAGAACAAGAGTCCTGCAGGTGAACAGCGCCCAAACAATAAATGCAACTAGTGTACCCATCTGTCAGAGACATTTTCTGACAGCACGAGTCACACTTTTTAAAGCCAGATACTTTAGCTTCCTTAGACATAACCCAACTACAAAAAAACTAAGTACCACAAGGGAAACACAGACAGACAAATAAGTACTACTCTAAACAAGTACACCTATAAATATAAATAACTTCTTTTTTTTTTTTTGTTAACGATAGCAAAAAAGGAAAAGAGAGCCTCTAAGTTAAACGGCTATCCTAGGGAAAGGGGGAGGGGGAGAACTCTCTAACTTAAATGAGTTCTAAATAAAAGGGAAACTAAGAAGAATGAAGTACTCAACAACACATACAGAATAAAGCTAAGAAAAGTAAAATATCAATTAGTTTAAAGGGTCTAAGAGAATATTTTTACACATAAAATTGAAAATATACAAGCCTGAGCCAGAAAACGACACACCTCGCAGCTGAAGCAGCAAATGAGATCTGGGTAGCTGTCGCTAGGCATCATGGGATAATGGGTAGCCTCGAGCCAGTAAACAGCTCTTCAGCTATTTAAGATGGACGAGTCAGAGCCGATCCTCGGCTCTGATCCCAAACAGTAAGAATGAAGGCGAGATAGACAACTTAACATCAAGTATTACATGTTGTGATCAAAACTGGTTAAAAGATATGTCATATGGAGAACTCAAGTAGTTATCTCATGAAACTTGAGATGTGCTGTTTTGGAATAACTCCCTATAGGTCACTCTTCCATACAATAATAGATATTCCAAGGCTACTGAGTCTTATGACCATTTATACCTAGTCAGCACCCTCTCTCAAACTGTACCTCCTTCCTTCAGGAGGACCACACCAGTTAATCCCTGATTAAACATGTGAATACTCATCCAGTTACCTAGATTATGCTTAAAGGAAAACAGTGAACCAAACTACTTAACACACAAAGTTTATGCCAGAGGTTTGGAAGGTGCTGGGTTATAAACTGTTCTTCCACCATGTTTTACTTTGCTGATGATGAAAATTTAGCTCTCTGGTTCTAGTACTGGTGGAGAGACTGGACTTGCAGAGATACAGAAGGTACAGGAAAAGCAGGTCTCTAATGATGTGGTAAGACACACTGAGTTTCCTCTCAAAAAATAAAAAAAACACTGAATAAAGAGATGGGGTACACAGACTCTCTTTTTTAAACAAGAAACATCTTTATTAAACTATCACTTATGATATAGACAATCATAAATTTATATAAATGAAAACAGACCATATTGACATAATCATAGTTGTAAGCATTATACATCACAAATCATATTGACATAATTTTAGCTGCAAACATTGTACATCACGTATAATCTACCTTGTCATTGTCCATCAAACATTACATAGCTCATTCAAATCCTGCTTTCTTTTAAACCTCAATTCCCATTTTTTTCTATGTAATTTGCTCCTACCCTTTTCTAAAGATCCCAATTCCAGCTGTTTTATATCTGTTGACTATATTCACTACTTCTAGTACAGTTGTTTTAGACTTTGATTTCCATTTTCTAGTAATTGCTTTTTTGGCAGCCACCATAATTAAATTCAGCAAGGCTATACTATGTCTAGGCAATTCCGATTCTGTATCATATCTCACAAAAATCACTTCCCTAGATATGCCAGTTTGCTCACCCGATATCTTTGACAGAATAGCCTGCAGGGAATCTTTAAAGTCTGCCAGCTCATTCCACTACCATAAAATATGTTGCCAATTATCTTTTTTCTTCCCCATCACACTACATTTGCTGTATACCTGAGGAAAAATTCTCTGGAGTCTATTTGGGGTATAAAAATACCTATGTAAACATTTCCAAGCAAAAACCCAAAATGTCTAGATTTTATTGCATATTTGGCAGACATACATATATCTGCCCATTGTTTCTTTGTGAATCGCTTATACAGTCTCTCTTCCCAATCCTTTCTAACCTCTTCTGGTTGATACTTCACTTATCATGTAATATTTTATATGCTCTACTAATTATTCCACTTTTACAGCAGCTTCTTTTCTAGATTGTACTAAAAACTCTACCAGTGCTGGTCTTTCATTTAGGAACCCCCTATTTCTTTTTGTTTGCTTATACTCTATCAATCCTTGATAGGCAATGCAATCTCTAACCTGCAGTCCAAATAAATTCTTGGCATCTTCCTATTCTATCATATTTCCCTATCTAGTTATTTGCTCCCAATACCTTGATTCCCTTGCCAGTTTTCTCCAATAAATTCCAGCCCTTTATTGCCTATTGTCTATATCCCTAATTGCAGTCATCCCTATCAACAGTATCTCCTTTCTCTATTCCCGTGGTGACTTAGTTCTTAGAATACCTTCTGCTACTTTAAGAATACAATATTCTGCATGATTCTCCTTATAGATCTACATACAAAATCCCAGTCTCTCATTGTTTTTTGAGATCCCCCGTTTCATGATCACCCCTTTCCACTTTGAATTACAGGTTTCTGTTTGTATTTGTACTATGTATAGGAACCTTAAATGTGTAGATCTGAAATACCTCTTCAAATCAGCCAATCCCAATCTACCTTGTTCTCTTGGAAAATCAGTGTATCCCACTTGACTCCTGCTGTCTTCTCCTCCCAGATAAAAATCCTTCAGCTCTTTATTAATTGCTATCCACAACTTCTCCTCTGGTTGATAAAAATATGCCTGACCTGTGTATAAGACTTAAGGGACTAAAAATATTTCAACTGCTTCTATCTTACTATCCATAGCCATATAATAGAGCGTCCATTTCTCAGTTTTCATATTATTATTTTTTGTTTGTTTGTTTTGTAGCAGCTGCAGTTTGTTTTTTGATGTTAAGAGATAATGGCTATCTCCATTTTTTTTTGTACAAAAAAAATTATTGTTATTGTGACACCCCCACCACTGGACCAGTAATCAAGGAGCCTCAATCCTCACCACTGGCATCAGTGGAGAATGTACACTGGGAGGATAACAAGTGTACACACAGTATTTCCAGATGCAGCTGTCTGCATCAAGTGCAATTTCCTTTAAGAGCACACAGAGACCACAGACAGTCCAGGGCTGGTTTCTCCCTCTTTCTCCAGATCCCCCAAAAGACCCCCTACTGGCACAGCTATAGAGTTGAGTCCTTAGCCAGGGTTTCAAGCCAAGCCCTCCAACACTCTCTCTGTCCAACCAGTGTTTCGTGTCCCTGCCCAAGTAGCAGACACACAGTCTTTGAGGTTTGAGTTATACACACACACACACACACACACACACACACACACACACACACACACACACACACACACACACACACACACACACACACACACACACACACACACACACACACACACACACACACACACACACACACACACTTGGGAAAGGCTGGCACAGGTTTACAAGCTATGCCCCCTTCTTCCCAGACTATAAGGTAGTCATCTCTGCCACCAGAACCCCTTATCAGCTACTTTAAGGCCCTTAACAAAGGGTATCTAATCTTACTGTGTAATGTTACTATTAATACAAATGGTAGCTTGACCAAGAGCAAGTCTTTAGGAATGAAGCACACGCACTTTATAAAATATCTTTTCAACACACGTCTGGACAAACCTAGTTTGATATATACATGATATACAGTTCTAATATATTTGTAACACAAGCATCTTATATGAATCATGATGATATCCACAAATGGCATATAATTATTTACAGAATTCCAGATAGTTGGGCTGGCAGTATCTCCCTTTGTAACACATCTTCCCTATCTCGCAGATTCAAGCTATTTTTTCAAATGACCCTTGAGAAACATTGCTTGAGAGGGATGAGCCTATCTGGGAATACACTACCCCCATACCCTGTCTTGAGAGCCCATCTACGCTGGCATTGCTAACCCCACTGCAGTGGTGCACTGTCATATCGTATGCCTGCAACTCTAGGCTCAACCTTAGTAGCTTTGCATTTTTCTAGCTGGCTCGATGTAGCCATGTTAAGGGATTATAGTCGGTAAATACAGTGAATTTCCTTCCATACAGATAAGGCTGAAGTTTCTGCAGTGCCCACACTGTGGCTAGACATTCCTTTTCTACAGCTGCATAGCATTCCTCCCTGGGGTGCATTCTATGGCTGAGATATACCAGTGGGTGTTCTTCTCCCTCTGAGGACACCTGGCTGAGTACAGCCCCACCCCATGGTTTGAGGCATCCACCTGCACAACAAATTCTTTGCTGTAATCTAGACTGGCTAACAGATGGGGTCCACGGAAATCTCCTTTAAGCTTCTGGAATGCCTGCCCACATGCTGGGGCCCACTATACCTTATCTGTCCTGTTTTTCCTTGTCAGGTCTGTAAGGGGAGTAGCTATGGTACTATAATTGGGGACAAACTTTCTGTAATACCTTGCTGTTCGTAAGAATGCCCTCACCTGCTTTTTGGTAACAGTAGTAGGCCATACCTGAATGGCTTCCACTTTGGCAGATTCTGGTCTGATCTTACCGCTCTCTACTCTATGCCCCAGGCAGGACATGCCTGCCATACCCACCTGACATTTACTGGGCTTAATGGTTAGCTCAGCCTTTTGTAGTCTGCTCAGCAGCTCCCTGACATGCTGAAGATGCTGTTGCCAGGAATGACTGTAGATGGCAATATCGTCCAGGTAAGCAAGGGCAAAATCTCCTGCTCCTGCTAGAATATAATCTACCAGCCTCTGGAAAGTCACTGGAGCATTTTTCATCACAAAGGGCATCTTCGTGAACTCACTCATACAAGCCGAAAGGAGTCACAAAGGCTGACCTCTCTCTAGCATTGGGAGTCAATGATACCTGCCAGTAGCCCTTGGTAAGATCAATAGTGGTAAGATACTTAGCCACACCCAGCTGCTCTAGGGCTTCATCTGTCCTAGGCATGGTGTAAGCATCTGACTCTGTGTGACTATTGAGTTTCCTGTAGTCCACACAGAACCTGGTACTGCCATCCTTCTTTGGTACCAGCACCACTGGGAAGGCTTAGGGACTGCTGGACTCCTGGATTACCCCCAGTTCCAACATTTCCTGTATCTCCTCCCTCAGAGTCTGTTTGAGTCTCTCAGGCACCCTATAAGGGGCCTGCTTAATAGCCAGGGAATTGTTTTGGATAGGCTTGTATAAGCCCTAGGGCCGATAGCCTAGTACCAACCTATGAACCTATGAACCTTTGGGGTCCTGTAGCCACATGGTGCTGCATCAGGTGGGTACACCCTGGTTTCTCAATGAACATGCCCTCATACTCCTGTAACACTGCTCAGATTTCTCGAACCGAGGTAGGGGATAGCTGCTGGGACATTGCTACCCCTTCTACTGAGGTGTCAGTCCGAGCCTCACTGAGGAGATCAGTCACCAGATCCCTCACAGACTCCTCCTGCCATCTAGTGCAAATACTTAACATGAGGGTCGCCCTGTCATGGTACAATTTCATCAATCATGTTAACATGGTACAATTTGTGCCCCTGCCTCCTGCCTAGCAGTTCTACCATGTAGTTAAATTACTGACCTTCCTTACCACATTGAAAGGTCCTTCCCAAGCTGCCTGCAGATTGCTGTGTCTGGCCACCAAGTAATTTAATTTCAGTTATTTTTCTGAAGTTAACCTCCTGTATTCCAATTTCCACTATTAAAATATACATTTAAACAGTTACAACAGTGCATGTACATTTCTGTTCTATTCCAGCAGGGCATGCTGTGGTTACATTTTAAGCACAAGCACTTTATAAAATATATTTTCAACACACACATGTCTGTACAAACCTAGTTTGGTATATGCGTGACTTTAATGGCATATAACTAATATTCCAGCTAGCTGGGCTGTCAGTATCTCCCTTTGTCACAGTTATTTTGTATTATCTTTTGTTTAGTGTCTTCCTACGTATCCTTAGCTGCCACACCAGGATAATTTTTAATCCATACTCCTAAGTACTTCATTTTATCATGTCCCCATAAATATGGATATTACTGAAGCAATTTGTGTGTGGATACATAATTTACAGCTATTGCTTTTGTTTTAGCTTCATTCATTTTGTATCCTGAAAAGATTTTAAACTGTTTTTTCAGCCAGCTTTTCTTGGCTACCATTCCAATTATACCCTTGAATTTCTGAGTGCCTTATTTTCTTTACCAATGGTTCTAAACATAATGCAAATAACAAAAGGGAAACAGGGCACCCCTGCCTGGTTATCAGAGAGGAACCCACACACTTTAATTTTCACCTACTATCTCTCATATATCCTCTTAATCAGCCCTATAATTTTATCAGGGTATGCAGATGCTTCCATTGCCATGCTCATAAAGTCCCAACTTACTCTGTCAAATGCTTTCTTTACATCAATACCCACAAACAACGGTGGTATTTTCTTACTTTCTGCTTCCTTCTGGGTCATCAATGTTTTGTTAATGTTGTCAAATGTTTGCTTCTCCTCCACAAAGCCACGGTGATCTAATCTATCAATGTTAGCATCACTTTTGACATTTTTTTAGCAGTTATACACATAAACACTTTATAATCATGGGTTAGTATTGAAATAAGCCTGTATTAAACTGGATCTGATGGATCTTTACCCTCTATAGGTATTACAGCCACCAATGCTTTCTTCCAGGATGTTGGTGCGTTTTCTTCTCTTAAAATACTGTTAAACAAAACTTTCCAAATCTTTATCTATTTTTCCCATAATAGCTTCCACACATGCACAGGAATACCATCTATTCCTGTAGACTTTCTTATGCATCGGTTATACATCTTAATTTTTATCTCACCTCCTCCTATCCTAACTGTTAGTAATAGAGCCTCATCTACCTCTAACCTTGTCATATTTAATTCTTCCATAAACATTTCTAGTTGTACCTTTTCTTGATTTCCATATTTCTCTTCTTTATACAGGCTTTCATAGATTTTCTGAAATATTTCTAGTACCTACAGGATCTCTTGTTATCTTCCTTGTTATAGGCTCCCTAAGCTTAGTGCCAGCCCTTTCTATTTTCTGTTGCTTGAGTTGTTCTAAAAGTTTTTGTGCTTTACAGTTATTATTGAAAATAGTTGCTTAACTGCAATCCTTCTAAACTCATGCATATTATTGAGGTAATCCCTTATTTTCTGTTAAGCATTCTGCATTTGCTACACTTGTTATGTGAGATTTCCCCTATTGTGCAATACTTGTCAGCCCCTCTAAATAATTCTTGTTATTTCTTAACCATATCTCTCTTTCTTTTATTTCCACCCTATTTGTAAACTCCACTTCCTAGCTATATTTTCAGAAGAAATTTCTGTCTTCTCTGATAGCTCCTAAATAATTTTTACTACCCATTCATTAAATTCCACTCTTTTCAGCAGATAGGTGGGAAAGCACCAGTGTCTCGTTTTTATTTTATTACCCTGTACTTTTACTTTAATTATTATTGGAACATGATCTGAAATGGTTATTGGGTACACATCAAGATTTTCAATTAAATGCACATGTTCCTGGAAAATATAAATTCTGTCTAAGCTAGCCCAGTTTTTGTATCATGGGGAATAATATGTGAATTTACTCCAACCTCCTAGTACTGGATTCACATCTTCCATTCTAAATATTTTCATAAATTTCTTCAAAAATATACCCTCCTTTGCCATAGTTTGCCTTCGGGGCCCCCCAGGCACATCTTCACTGCTGCAAATCAAATTCCAGTCTCCACCTATAAATAATATTTCTTGCTAAAAGCTGATTATTTCTCCCAGAATTTTCTTAAGCTCCATTATCCTCCTCCCTTGCCAGTAGCTCATTAGTACTACAAATCTACAATTATTATCTTTATTTAATCCTCTTCTATCACTACTGGAGCTCCTCTTGAAATTAATATAAGTACTCCTTTTTTCCTTTATTTCAGGTATTCCGCCTAATAACCACCCTGAAAATCTTTATTTATCAAATTCACATGTTCAGTTCTTTCCAAGTGTGTCTCCTGTAGCATAGCTATTTGTACTCTATATTTTTTAATACAGTTCACTACTCTTTCTTTTTTGTATTTATCTGTGAGACCATTGACATTTAAAGACATTATAAAAAGCATCACTCTGTTAAAAAGTTATTATTCCCACCTTTTATGTGTAACATATTTTTTAAGTGTCTAGTTCTAGCTTTTGTATTACATGTATACACTGTCTGGCAGGTTGATCTTTTATACAGTTGTTTCTTGTCATATCCATTCCAGCATATGTCACATCTTACAAAAATTTTTGTTTTTTTGAAAGCCCTCAAAAAAAACACACCCCAATACCCCCTAAAACCTATTAACTTAATGCTAACACACAAAACTATTTACATCTTCAAATACTGAAGTTTTACCCTCCTAATAGGAGCAAGTGTCTCAAACTGACAGCCATGCTCTGAGACTTAGGTTAACCTAAAAGAAAGGTCATCCATGCTAAGATGCATGGTACAGCCTATGATTCTACTAAGTGCTGTCTGGTTTTGTCTTATCTTTATAGCTCTCCCAGCTGGGAAAACACTTAAATGCTTTCAGAAATCATTATCTCCTAGCCATTACTCTTTATCAGACTGTCTCCATGGAGACATGAGGAACAGATACAAAGTTACTACTAAAAGCATACCTTTATTTGCTTTATAATATTCAATGTTCTTTTTCATTTACTTGCTTTCTCTTAAAACCTGTTACTAGATCAAGCTAAGGGCCTTAAGTATTTCAATTTTTCTTTTGTCCTGCTCTTTTGATCAGACTTTTCTTCTTTTTTTACATTGTAGTGACTACATTTCTTAAAACTGAACAAGGAGAAAGAACAAGAAGGTAGAAAAAGCAGGTGCACCTGTTTACATTAGTATCCCTATTACACTTAAAAATAGCTGATAAACTTTACTTTATAGCACACAATGAAAACAGTGCACTATAAAATATTCCATTAAGAAAAAAAATGATTTTACTTACAGTTAATTTTCTCTCTTCTCTTCCCCTCTCCTAAGTATTTTCTGAATATTAATGACATGAAGTAGGGCATATGCTTTAGAGTCCCCTACAACTTTAACAAAGTCAAAAAAGCCCAATATTTCCAGATTTTCATGCTCTTTTATGTTTCAGAAATATAATTATTGTTTTGTAATCTCACATTTGTCAATTTCCATGTTACTAGTTTTATTCCTGTTCAACTCCATCTCCCATATCCTGTCTCTGCATCATTTCTAACATACTATCAATTCTTCTAGTTAAGTCTTGTGCTTTTTTCCTTCTCTCGAGCATTTTCCATTGAAACATTGGAAAAGGTTTCACTGGTACAGTCTTTCTGTGGTATTTATTACCAGAAGAACAAGAAGTAGAATATCCTTCTGTTTCACAGCTTACGTTTTGTTGGACAAATTTCTGTATTTTCTCCATAGCATGTACTGCATCAAAAATGATTTTGTCCATCCAGGAAAGAATATTTTGAGGACAGCTGGGTACAGAAGTTTGACTCTCATACCTGCATCTCGACATTCCCTGAATAGTGGAATAAGCGTACTACTCTTCTGCCTGGTATACAGTGATAATCATTATCCACAAATAGTCTGCTGTCTCCCACTTTAAGTACTTTGTCCTTCTCCTACAGTTTTGTCAAAATTAACTCCTTCTGCTGGTAGGATTGCATCTTTACTATTAAAGGTCTAGGTTGCTTTCTCCTAGCCAGGTTTGGGGCATACACAAATGTGCCCTTTCAATTAACAACTCCTGCTGTGTCATACCAGTCCAGTTGATTATTTGTGCTTTCATAAAATTAATACAGGCTGTTCCTTCCAGCTTCTCTGGTACAGCAGAAAATCTCAGGTTTTCCCCATGTACTCTGCTCTCTAATTCTATTATTTTTTAAACATCTCTTTTTGAGCAGTCTCATATTCAGCTAGACGTTTTTATTTCAACCTCTGATTTTTGCAGTTTTATCACTTCATCTGAATATTTGTTTAAAGCTTCTTCCATTTTTTCCATCTTTCTGTTATCTGAGTTGATATACTCCATCAGTGTTTCATTTATTTTAATCAGGTCTGTGTGCAGTTGTCTTATGTTTTCCTGTAGGTTGCTGGAAGTCATGTCTGGAGATTGTACTGCTTTTTGCTGAACAACTGTAGTACTCTTCCCCATCAGTGTTTTTTCCTCACCTTTTGTTGCTGATTTTCTTTCAGGTCCTCTGTATTTTTTTTTTTTTTTCTGGCATCCAGGCAGTGTACTTACTAGCCAGTTACTGAAATGTACCCAGAAATATACGTCCACAGGCTTTCTCTTCTGAGTTTCTGTTTTCACACTGTGTGAGCTAGAATTAAGCTGTTACTCAACATGCAGTAATCTTGGATCTTAGAAGTCCTGGTACACAGCATTTCTTGATAGTTAAAGGACTTTAGGTATGTGATCTTTCTGGTTAAGAACCTTTGGAGTCTTTATAATTGCACCCTATAAATGGTTTGATCAATGCTGAGTATAAAGGATTGATTATCTTTTTAGATCTTGATTATGTTCCTTTGGCAATTAGCTGTGTTAAATAAAAGGATTTCCTGATGACCATTTTAACATGATGGTCAAAACAAATGGAGTTATCAAACAAAGTTCTTAGGTCCCTGACTATATTTTTGTTTTGTAGTGGAGCATGTCTATGCAATATGATGCTACCACACATCTTAGCATTTTGCTTGTGCCAGTTTTAATACACTAAGAGTTTACTAGTCAGAGTTCATTAAGGAGGGTTTGGATGTCAGATTGGCATAATCTGCAAACTTTGTTAGCCCAAAGTCTTGGTTCTCTGATTAGAGATCTGAGAAGTAAATGCTGAAAAGGAGCAGTCCCAGCATTAAGCTGCATGGGTTACCGCTGGTCACTTTCATGCTTTCTGATAAGGCGCCTACAACTTGCACATGTGGGTTCTGTATTTCAGCCAGTGTTATCAATATTAACACATATGAGCCATTCTTTCAAAGTATTTATCTTCTGTATGACACCAGTATGATACCAGCACAGGGAACAGTGTTAAAGGCCTTGGCCAGGTTGTGATATGCCATGTGCACTGCATGGCCACTGTCTACAGCCTCCATAACCCTTTCAAAGAAGTTTATCAGATTCAGTAGACAGGATCTCCTCTTCAACAAGCCACATTGTTTTGTCATTTTTAAAAAGGAAAGCATTAGTAAAAAATATTGTTTTATGCCAAAAACAGATCAAGGAACCAAAATATATGTAAAAAGACTATGTGCAATGTCAAACATAACAGAGATGCCTAAACATCATTACACTTTTGGGAATTTCCAGGTGGGTGTTATAAAGGACTACATATTGATTTTATCTGGTCATTTATGAATGAATTATGGATGCATGTTAAAATGTGTACATACCTGAAATAATCTTAAACTATCATTAGTCATTTAAGAAGACTTTTCACTGCTTATTGCTTGACTGATCATATTGCCATTGGAATGCAGTTTATGGCAGAATATTTTCATCACTTTGTTAGACAAATCTGAATAAATTATTTGGCTACTGCACCAGGGCATCTAACATGTACAAAGAAATGTTAAGTACCATTTTAGAAGCTAAAGATAAAATTTTGCTTCTTCTGTTACAGTACATAATAACTAAAAATAAACTACATGGCTGACACCTGCTGCTACAAAATTGTTTTTGAGATGATATATCAAAGCCTGAGCAAAACTGGACCTAATGAAACTGAGTCTCATTGAAACTGTTCACTTAAAGTTTATGCTTGAATAAATTTAAATCCTTCAGTCTGGGTTTTAGACATACTGACTTTATATTCAATATGCTAAATTGTTTCAACACATCGAGCAGTTTTACTGAGTGTTTGTTTGAATCTGCCAAGTACACCAAAAAGGTCATCCATGTATGATGAGAGCTTTACTTCCTGTACAGCCCATTTAAAACTCTCAATCACATTCTCAGACATAAGGAGAACTTCCATAACATGTTCCAGATACAGAGCACACAGAAGTGAGGACAGCTGACAACCGTGCCTTGTTACCCTAAAACAGTTGAAAGGGGCCTGAAAGTGCCATATTTACCTTCACTTCGGCATATGCTCCTTGAAATATATTCTTCAACAATGTAATAAACCTATCTGAAATCTCATATCAACCAAAAACTACAAAGAAATACTCACAGTGTACCCTGTCAGAGGCCTTCTTGGCATCCAGACTATCAATAATGGCAATTTTAATCTCCTCTCTACTTCTTGCATCAAAAACAAAGGCTCAACAGTGTAATCAAATATCCAACTAGTAGGTACAAAACCAAAGTGATAGGATGAATCAACACAGGGAATAAATATGCCAGCCTAGACATCAGAAGCAACATAATTTTATAATCCTGGTCAAGGACCAAAACAGCCCTCTAGGAGCCCCAACATTACCAAACTTCTTATTCATTCCAAATTAAAGAGATTGCCAAATCCTTCCAGGAGGAAGGCACCTCTAACATTCAGAGAGGTGCATTTAACATTCAAAGGACCTCATTAACAATTCCTAACAACTTCAGTAATATTTGCTGTCCTCCTTCAGGTAGAGCTTCAATAATAGACCAATGAGCCCAGGAGGCTTCTGCTTTGGGAGGTGCACCAAAACCTTCTGTAAATCCTGCCTTTGAAGAAGTGCCAATACTGCCTCCGCTTGTTCTGGCAACAACTTGGATTCAACACAGGCAAGGTAAAATTTTGTAAAAAATGTTCTGTATTATTTCCTTGATGCCAAAGCAGGAACACAAGGGCACATGAAAGAAATGTATTTTGGGGAAGAAGGGCTTATTTATTTATTTATTCATTCATTTGTTTATTTATTTCTATGAGGCAGGTGCCCAATTTTTTCTTTTTGAAAAAGAAGGGTAGATGGGGACACTCACAAAAAACTTGTGTAGGAAAGAAATAGGAAATTCAGATGGTATTAGACACAGAAAAACAAAGTGCAGACAGAAACAGAAAGGGTGGAATGGACACAAGGAGGGGATAAAAGAGGCATGCAGACATAGAGAGGACAACTGGTGATAGGAAGGAACATACTACAGAGTGTGGGAAGAGGCACATAAGGAAGGGGAACACAATGATGGAGGATACACTGGGATTAAGAGGGCCTGCCTAATCAGACCAGGGAAGACCTCACCAAGATATCAGTCACCTCCATGGCTGACATTATAGGCAGACTCTACCCCCAATGCCCCAATGGCTGAGACTGGATTATTACAACACACTATCAGTCATACCAGGAGACACTCCATGGCTCCAGTTCTGGAGTCCAGCTGCTGGCACATCTCACACTTCACCAACTATGATGTCAGATAACCCCCCCCCGGTCATTCTCAAAAGAAAAGTCTCTGCCCCCCCACACACACACACACACACCCCAGAGTTCCAACAGTGAGGTCTCCAGATCACTCTCAGCAGGGCAACTTTCATCCCTCTACTAAGAGGCAGGTTTGGCAATCATTGGTGACTATGCACAAGGCACTTTCACTGAAGCAGACCCATGTGGTCACAGCTAGCACATATCCTCTGCAACAATCAGACTTGTACAAGAAGGAGATAAAAACAGAAGGAATACAACACATTAGTGCACATCTATGACAAACACAATTTCAACTGCAACTAGATATATTATACATACTGTACCACCTGAACATCTTGTCAGACCTCCTTAGGCAGAACTCTCTATTGAAGGCTTTCTCCTTGGTTGCTTTAAAGGCATGCAGAGATTATTCAGAACAATGTGGCCCTGCCAGAGGAAGGGGGGGGGGACCAAAAGACAACAGCCATAAAAAATGACAGCACTTATATACTGTTCTTTCTATAAAATGCTGTCTCATTTTTTCCTGAATTCTGCCTCCCACTGGCATAGCAGGTCAGAGCATTGTCTATGCAGTTCACTATAGTAATGTTTGCACTGCTCACCAGAGCTGCTAATGCCAGTGGCATCACTCATCTCATTGATCTGGCAAGCTAAGTGCCAGTCATCAATATTTCATAAAGTGCTATCATAATGGCCAATCAGGCACTCCTAAAAATTCCTCGGTGACAGTTACAAAAAGACCTTAGCTCCCTAGATGTACCAGGAAAGAGCCCTAGTAAACTCAGTACTTGAACAGTTTGTGTCCACTCAATAATCCTTCACAAGGAGCAAAATGGTAGTCCTGTCCACATGGTTGCATATTATGGACACCACATGAAGCATTATCATCTGGCAGTGACAGTGAGATAGCAAAATTGTCACTAGCTCAGACAGTTGGCATTAAGGGCTTATCAATATCTGTGCATGAGCATAGAGAGCACATATCATATTAGTCTGGGAATGACTATGGATGAGCAAGGTAGCACTGCCTGGGTCTGACAGCATAATATTTATGGCAGCAGTTCAAAAACAACTGTGCCAAGTTACCTCATTATCATACCCACCAAGCAATTAAGCCCATTGTAGCATGATAAAAGCCATAGTTTTCACACTCTAGAAGAGCACATCAGGATAAACAGGAACAGGAATTCAGAGTAGAAGACTTTGAACTTCAATACAAGTATAATGAAAAAAGACAAGACAGCACATAACATATTTCAGCACTGTCCTGAGCACTCATGGTGCATGACAGCAACAAAGACACATAGGAAACAGTAGACTGAGTGAGGGTATCACATCACAAGAGTATAACAGAACATTCTTCATCCCGGGGGGGGGTCATCCTGATAGAGAATATAACACAAGAGAATGGCAAGTGAATGCTGAAATCTGGAGCCATATGGTGAACTAAGCACACTGATTGCAAGACATGTTACAAGGGCAACAATGGCTCCTAAACACAGGTCATGGCATTGCCATGCAATGAAAAGGAGGTGAGAGGCACAGGATGTGCACAGTACAACCATCCATTAGCACAGTCAATACCAGACAGGGTGGGAATGGTCACAAAACAATAGCAGACAGATATATGGCCACCAAATGAATTGAAAGGGGCAGTTCTGAGACAGAGGGATTTGCCATAGACACTCAACTACTCACACACACACACGCACACACATGCACACACACACACACACACACACACACACACACACACACACACACACACACACACGCATGCGCATCCTGACTAACAAGTGTAACCCATAGGAGTAATTGCCTTGTCATGGGCCCAATAAAATGGCAACATCTGGAAAAGTTCACCACCAATGAGACTCAGATGCTGCTGCAGACCCTGCAAGCATATGGCAGTCACATCCTTGGAAAATGTAAAGCCAACAAAGGCTTTCCAGGACCAGGTCCATCAGGAAGTGGTGCTGGGCATCAATGGTGTGTGTGTGTGTGTGTGTGTGTGAGGAGTTATAACAGAAAAGTAGTACTGGTGCATTACAGGTTCACTAATATGATACTGCATGCCAAGAGAAATGCACAAGATATATCCAGGGGCAGGTCCACTACAAAAGGTGGACCTCCAACACAGAAGTGGCTCATAGAGATGGAAGAGTTCCCGGTAACCCTGTCTGGGGTAGTTGAATGAATTCTAATATCTGTTGGTGGCTTAAATGTGAGAGCTGGGATAGCAACGACTACCCAAGTGTCTGTAGGGGATGCACCAGTTTACGAATAACGTGTATATTTTTAGTTATACATTGACCCACATGTATCAAGAAGCTATCCATCAGACAATCTAATGCATATGTTTTTCACCAGGTACATTGGGACTGCACCACAAGGTATACATGTGAACACATGCTATTCACATAAGTGACCTGTACCACTCTGTGTACACTAGTTGGAGAGATGAGACATATCTGCCAGTGACGCATGCTATCTTTATTCATTTCACAGGTTTCACTTCTGGAGGGTTCAGCACAACAGGTCTTCTGTGGCCAGTGATAATGGCAACATGCATATGGCACAGTTAGATAACACACTGGCACTGTCTTGCAACTCTAACAATGGAGGACACACACACACACACACATCCCCATCATATGAGGTCAAACAGGAGGGGCACACTGAGCTCCCTGCACTATTGTCAATGTGAGCCCAACTTAGGTTGCAGATGAGTCACCAGCATAGATGGCATCCATCAGTTGCACTTCCTCCAATGTGAGTGCACCCACCATGGGGAGAGATGTGCTGGGGGCTACTGCAGCCATGACTCCTGGTCTTTCCCTGACCAGGGTACCACACTTGGCATCAATTGGTAGATGCATATGTCAGCAATACAAGTAGAGACAGCTAACAACAATACCATGTTAGAGATAGTAAGCAATGTTCATGGCCCGTGTGAGGAATTGCAACCACTGCATGGCCTGTGAGATAGCCTGCAATGCAAGCAGAATGACTTGCTATGTATAAGGACCTGGAACAAACACATCTGCTGAAGGCACTGGTGGACCAAATGGCATCTGCTGGTGCATCCATGAGAATTCTGGCAATTGCCACCATGGCTGTACAAGGGTTTGGATGCATGGTGGATTGTCACAAGCCAGGCTTATGCTGATGGCACACATTATTCTAAAGACTGCATCATTATCACCCCTGTCCAAAGCAGCCACCATACCCAAAGGTAGCAAATTTCATGGCCATGTCCAATACTTATCTGACTGCACCACAGGGAAGCCCCTCTGGAACATCAACTCTGGTTTCCATAGCTCCATTCTATCCCTGTCCCGTTAGTCATCTGAGTGCAATGCCTAGCTATGGCCACGCTTGGGTCATGGATGGTGTCCATCTATTGGCTCTCAACATGTGGAGACAATCAGGGCTCCTATATATGCACCTAAAGTAATGTCTGATGTGCAGTATGGCCAGTCAAAGCACTGTAATGCATAGTCTGGGTGAGGTACCTACAGGTAGAAGCAAGCAAAATCTGAGGGTAATGCTACTCAATGCTAGAAGTCTAAACCTCAAAATGCATTCACTCGAGACACTCCTTAAAATGGAGAACATTGACATCTGTGCAGTGACAGAGACCTGGTTCAAGGCTCAAGAGAGCACCCCTGATTTACCAGGCTATAATTCATACCACACCTTTCAGCCACCAAACCTGGACCAAAGCACTAAAGGCAGAGGCGTGTCCATACTCATTAAGGATATCCACACATCCAGGCTAGCTGCTCAGCATAATGCATCTGAGATTATCCAAGTGCAACTAACTCTGGTCAAGACCGCAATACAATTTCAAAATAACATAAGTAAAGTTTGGACTTCAATAGTATCTGACATAACTAGATGGGAGCACTTAAATTTATCACTTTTATCAAAGGCCGCTATAATTAAAATGAACATTTTACCAAAATTTTTGTATCAATTCAATTCGTCTGATCAGATAATTCCTAGGTCTTTTTTCGAGAAAGTAAATAAAGAGTTAGCCAAATTTTTATGGTTTCCCAAATCCGTTAGAATCTCCTATTCTAGACTATCAATTTCTAAGGACAAAGGTGGTTTGGGATTGCCAAACTTCTATCTTTACTATTTAATTGTTTCATCAAACACGCTCTTAACTATATCTAATTTTAAAAATTGTAAAGGTATTAATTATCCCTTATGGGTTAAGATTTGGTATAATTACATTATATCTAAAAATATAAATCCAGAAGCTATTCCTTTTATTTCTTTAGATATGAAAACTACCAGTAAAATTTCTATCTTTCTTAAACAAAAGATTAAAGCTTTTCAAGCTTTATTAAAATTATGTAATCTAGATAAGTTTTCTCACCTTTTTCAACCACTTCATCTAAATCCTAATATAATGATAGATAACACTCCTTTTAACCTAACAAATTATCCTCTAATAAAAAATTTAAAGATCTGGGATATCCTGAAATATAATGACTTATCCCTAACAGATTGGTGTAAAATTCTGAATGTCAGTTGGAATTATTCTACAATACTACGCCAACTAAGAGAAGTAATTGAGGGTAAGTATGAACCCATATAACTTATAGAACATGAATTAAATAATCTAAATACGATAATTAAAACATTATCTTCATCAGTTCAAACGTTATCAAAATCATATAAATTGATAAAGAATCTAGTGCTGGATCAGAACTGTCTCCTCTCAAATTTCTGGTTAAATTATAATTCTCAAATAACTGAGAATCAAAATTTGGCAATCAGATATACTAGGGAATTTACTCCATTTAAGAAATTGCTGTACACACAATTAATGATTAACAATGATGCTTACTATACACCATATAAATTAAATAAATTTAATCCTAATAAATCCCCATCATGCACATGTTGTTCCTATCCCCAAGCTGACCTCTTACATATTCTATGGTATTGTCATTTTTCTCATAGATTATGGACCTCTTTGAAAGTAAGACTACAGAGAATGGGCTATCATAAATCTACGCTGTCCTGGGAATTTGCTATACTTCATATTCCGATAACTTATCTCTCAAAATTGGACACTCAAGTTATTATTTTTATTTGCTCTTTAATAAAACTTTACATAACTCAAAACTGGCTTGATCGTACCAAATTGAACCGGGATACTTTCCAAAAAATGGCTTACTTATATATTGATGCTCAAAAAAATATGGTTAAGAGTCCTAAGAAAATGGCTTTAAAAAACTTAGTATTAGAGAAGGTTTTAAATATTATTAATAATTAATACCTTTAAATCTTTTTCTGGTCTTGGTGTTTGGTATAATTTTTATACCCATAATTGAAATACATCAATTCATAGAATTTTTTTTTTATTTCAAGTTATCATTTATTTCCTGGTTACCTATTGTATATATTGTATATATTGTGTGATGTTATTATTATTTTATCTCTTTTCCCTATGCTTATAAGAGTTGCAATTTGTTTAAACAAAGTTGTTTATATTTATTCAACTCCTAATGTATTGTTTATAAATCAATAAAAAGTTTTTTGAGAAAAAAAAAAAGACCGCAATACAAATTGTAACTTGCTACAGATCCCCACCATGCCCTAGGATTCCCACTCCTCATTTCTTGATACACTGGAAAATATTAGGGTACAACCCAACACCCTCATAATGAGCGATTTCAATTACCCCACCATTAAATGGGAAAACTACTCATGTACCAACTCTTTTGCTCAACGTTTTCTGGAATTCATAAATTCCAACACCTTGGATCAACTTATCCACACCCCCACCAGGGGCAGCAATATCCTAGACCTGGTCATTACCAACATGGGCGACCGGTGTTCGACACCAGAGGTCAATTCCTCGTTGGTCATATCCGACCACAAGCTCATCACCCTAGACATCCACATCCCACCCCCACACTCCATTAGGGAAACCACTGTAAAAAATTTCTCCAAAGCCAACTTCAAGCTTCTTAAGACACAAGTGGCAAACTTCACAACACACATGCAGAAGGACAATAGAGGTACGACTGCTGAATCCTACACAAATGCACTTTATAAGCACTTATATGAGTGCATGGATCGTGCTATCTCTGACAGAACTAAGATGCTATCCTCCAAAAAAGGAAGCCAATCTGGTGGTCCCCTGCCATAAACAAACTCTACAACAGAAGAAAGAAACTGTTGCAAAAAAGAGTAAAATCCCATGATTGGAGGAACTCTGTAGTCAGCCTCAGTAAGAAGCTGAGATCCCTCATAAAATCCTCCAAAGCTAGCTATGAAAACAAAATCACCACTGATTCTAAAAACAACCACAAAGCATTCTATAGCTATGTCAAGAATCTCAATCGCAACACTCAAATCTGCTCTGAGTTACAGCACAATGGCACTAAATATACAGAACCAACTGATATTGCCAACATCCTGGCAGATAGGTTCAGTGCTAACTTTACCCCCCCCCCTAAAGGGCCCATCTCTATACCAGAAGAATGCAAAGTTCTTGTAATCACGGCTGCACAGGTAAAAACCACACTCTCCAAAGCCAAGAACACAGCATCCATGGGACCTGACAACATCCCAGGCTGCATTCTACATGAACTACAGAATGAACTGGCACCCCACCTAAGCACCATGTTCAATCATAGCCTCACCTCAGGCTTTGTGCCCACTGAATGGTGCACAGAAACGGTTATCCCACTCCACAAAGGGAGAGCCACCACGGACCCCAGGAACTACTGCCCCATTAGCCCAACGAGCTTGGTCTGCAAGGCCATGGAACGTATCATCATGGAACTTATAAACAAAGACATTGGCAATCTCCAAACTCTGGGCCCCACCCAGTTCGGGTTTGTAAAAGGCAGATCATGTCTCCTAAACCTGAAAGACTTCTTTGAAGCAGTCACCAAAGCTGTAGACGAGGGTAAGGTGGTTCACACAGCCTATCTAGATCTCGTCAAGGCTTTTGACACCATCCCCCACTCTGGAATTATAGATAAACTCACTAAACTAGGTATAAATCCCTATGTCACTAGATGGGTTGCCAACTGGCTCACTGGCAGAACCCACACTGTGAAAGTAGCAGACTTCAAACCAGTGACAAGTGGAGTACCACAGGGTTCAGTCCTGTGTCCTCTCCTGTTTGGTATCTACTCTTTGGCTAACGAAGTTCACAGATGACTGCAAACTAGGAGCCATAATCAAAACTCCTAATGATGTAGACATCCTACAAAAGGGCCTCACTGAGACAGATGCCTGGTGTCAAAGCCATGGCCTCAAGCTCAATGCCAAAAAGTGCATTGTCATCCCCTTTGGTAAAAACTCTGTACCCATGAGATACCACATAGGTGGTAGTCTACTTAACACCAAAAGTGTGATGAGACCTTGGGACACAGGTGGACAGTAGTCTCTCTTTTGATAACACATCTCCACAGTAGTCAGGAAATCCTTTTACATGGCACACCTCATCACAAAAGGTTTCTCATCCAGGAAAAAAGAGGTCATTGTTCCCCTCTACTTGTCACTCATTAGACCCATTATAGAGTACAACGCCCCTTTTGGTATGTACCTCACAAGACATCTACAACAACTGGAAAGGCTGCAGAAATACCTCACAAAGAGGATTACCAGCCTCAAACAGATGCTCTACGCAGACCGTCTCAAAAAATTCCAGCTTTACTCCATCGCATATCGCCTACTCAGAGGCGATCTCTGCCTAACATACAAAGCTATGTTAAACCCAGAGCTGTTGGACATGCTCCACTTAAGAAAATCCCATTCCCTCCAAGCTACAGGTTCTAGGGATCTAAACCTTGTCACCACAATAAACAGAACATGCTGGAGGGATAGAGTCCTGTCCCAGAGACTTCCCATTCTCTGGAACAAACTACCTATGGATATCAAACAAAGCTCCTCATTAGCACTCTTCAAGAAAAATCTTGATGATTGGATGAGAAATAGGAAATTCCCCCCGGGGATCACCTCTGTGGCTCTGCTTGACAGGGGCACAGGAAAATAATTTTCTTGGGTGGTGAAAGCCAGGGTAACTTTTTGGCTAGGCTTATATAGGCCAGTAGCCTAGTACCTACCTATGAACCTATAATGATTGCATATGTTTTATTCTGTATTATCCTTGTCAAAACTCATAGTGGTGGAAAGTCTTCTCGTGGTTCGTCTGCCTTTGTCTCTATTCTCACAGCTATAGAAAACAGTCAGCTTACTGAAATCTTGTAAAAGATGTTACAAAAGCTTTTAATCTAGTCGATCAAAATATCCTTAACTGCCTCACACCCAGTTGCTTTGGCCCTACCCCATATGGTGGTTCAAGGGCCACCTTTCCAGCTAATTAAGTACAACATGGTTCAAATTTTTATTCTCTAAACCTCCTATATTCTCTGATGTTCCTCAAAGCTCAGTCTCAAGCACCTCGCATTTAAGAATCATCAGCCCTTTTCCTTTAAACTTGCCCCTTTTAAGTATTGTTCTTTAAGGTGATGATCTTGTCATTTCTAGGTCTTTTGCCTATACGAATTCCATGAAAACAAAGTTCCTTCAAGATCTATTGAAATTCCTTAACTGGACTGACAGCAAACACCTTATACTAACATGAGAATTATGATATTTGTTACTAACACCAAACTATTCCCTCTCAACTTATTTGGCAGCTACAAAAATATCACTGATTAAGAATGCTTCAAGCTTATCTGGAGTATGTTTTTCTCTTCCCCCAACAAGTCTGACAATTTTTGGTAGGGTGAAACAGTATCAAAGCGCACTGTGTAAATCTGACGTTTCTTGCTACACCCCTGTGGCAATCACTTCTGTTGTCTCTCAATTAGTCCAGGACTGTGTTAGGCACAAGTAGCCTATTCTAAGACAACAATACTTAGCAATCCAAACAGTATATACACAGAATACTAAAAATTATTTATTTATTTGACATTTGTTAACTGGGGTGATCCAACTGAGCTGAGGCCCATTTTCAGTGGAGTCCCGAGGAAAAAAATTCCAGTACATAGACAAAAATTCTAATTATAATTGCACATTATTACTCTGAAATAACATTGTAGAATTAACACAATTACATAACAAATTTAAGTACAGTAGAAAAACATTTACATGGTAATAGCATATTTTTTTTGTATTGTACTTCAATTGAAAATGTGGGGTAGAAGAGTGAGAATGAGGAGAGTGAGGAGAGTAAGATAGTGAGGTGGGTTAAGTTAAAGAGAGGAAAGACAGTTGTGTGAGACACAGTATGCACATATTTACATAGGTTCTTGTTTATTCTGCTTGTTTGTCTTTTCGGCTTTTGCCGGTTAGGGGTCGCCACAGTGGAACTCCGGTCCGCTAATGATTGGCAGTCTATTTTTATGGTGCCGAGTTGCCAGCCCGACACCCAACCTTCAGCGAAGGCACGCCCATTCACGAATGTCTTTCGGAGGCCACTCGACTGCGAGGAGGACATGCAGACTCCACACAGAAGGCACTCCAGCTGAGAATCGAACAGGAGAACCTCTTGCTGTGAGGCTACCGCTGTACCGAAATACAAAACAACCATTGGGCATGTAGTTATCAGGGTACTCTTGAGACATCACAGAACCATGCTGTTCAACTATAATGTTAATTTAATAAACACAACTTAATGTTTATGCTCCTGCATACCTCTCAACCTTAGACCAAGAAATCTGGACAAAGTCATACAAATGCCCAAAAATAGGGACACTTTAAATATTGCTCTTACAAACTTAGAAAATTGATAGAACAATAGGATTGCATTAACATACATTTTCTGAAGGATATGAAATGAAGTTTGAAACTCAAATGTCTATAAATATTTTTTGGCTTCATTTCTCAATGATCTGCCAGAAAACCACAATTTTATGAAAATTAGACAGACAATCTGAAGCAAAATTCCGGACATTCTGTGAAAATCTGTACAGTTGACAGGTATGTGCTCCTCTTCTTTTGTCAATGTCTCAAGTTAATAGAACTAATATTTTAAAAGTGTATCTGATTATTTCTGGATTTGTCCCATATTCTATTAAAATGTGGCCCTGATTGGTTAAGAGCTGTGAGCTGCTATGCTGCCATCGTTCCGGGAGATGAAAACAATCAGGACTATTACTTTACAGTTATAATCTAAACTACAGTATAACAGTTAACCAAGTCCTCCTCATCAACAGTTTAACGTCTGACCACTATCACACCTGGCGCTGTTAAAAAGCGAAATACTGTACTATGTTATGCTTTACCGGCGCTCAGAAAACTTTATTGCTTGTTGTAATGACGCCTATTATACGCGATGCCGGTACTGCAAGGTTCTGGAAAACAAAACTTATAGGCCCCCAAACGCATGGTCTGAGGTGCTTATTGCGCTGCCTGATTGTGTTCAATAAAAAACACTTAAACTGTACAGTATAGCTATATAAATGCACAGTTGTATATATAGCCCTTTTAAAGCATATATAAAGTCGATGTTGACTTAGATATTTTAAATAAGGAGTCCACAGCCTTGCGAGGTCCTTTTTATGAAGGCGGGGTGTGATCGTCTTGTGGGCATGAAGTGCTGGTAGTGGTGCCTAGAGCTGTTGGAATTATTTTCTCTTTGAGGTTTTGGTTCGTAGGAAGTACTCAGTATGCCTCCCAAAGGGAAAGGCGGTGGGGCGAAAGGTGGTGGAAAAGGTAGGATTCTACGTTAGTTGTAAAGCCCATACCATTATTGATTAAATCTTGTTGAGGTAATTATAAAAGTTTTATTGTAAGGGACGGGCAGAGCCAAAGTCTTTGGGAGGGGTGGAATGAACTGTCCCGTTCATACTTCTGAACCTTAGCTTAAAAAATCTGGACAAAGTGGGGTGGGGGGTCTTCAAAATTGAGAAAAATTATAAATACTGCTGTTATAAACTTAGAAATTTGCTAGAATGAAAGGATTTGTATTAGCATGCAATTTCTGATGAACCTGAAGTCTGAATCTCCGATATCTGTCATTATTTATTGACTTCATTTCTCAATGATTTACCACAAAACTACAAAGTTTATGAGGAACATGCCAACAATCTGGACAGTTGAAAGGTGTGGTGTCCCTTTTCTTCACTTTCCGTATTCATTTGGAGTATTTGATCTGGGGCGGGTTTAACTGTCATGTTTTTTACAGTGGATATTTTCGCCTGGCCATTTTTTCATAGGAAGAGGACCATAATATGCCAAGCCATGAGTTACCTTTAAGTAGATACATTTAAAAGAGTTCGTGCCTATCTTTTCAAGCACATTGTAGTGTTTACCTCCCAAATTGGGAAGGGGCTGTTAATTACACTACTGGTGTAAATGTATGCCTTTCCATCCACTCATCAAGACTAATCTTAAAGGCTGGCAGGCGAGGCGAGTGTACTGGCTGCTCACCGGCAGTTTCGCGCGTGAGTGGGCGTGGCCAGTGTGATTGACAAGCCCAAAACCTAGGAAGTGGTAAGGAAATTAAACGCATACCTCTCAACTGTCCCTGATTTTGACTCAAATTTTAGCTCTGTCCCTCTTAATCCCTCCTAAAACTAGTGACTTTTGGAGGAAAGGTGGTGAATTACACTTAATGAATAATGACAATAATTAAGAGTTATAGACTTCTTTTACTTCGGAAAATGTGTATTAATTCATATGCTCTGATTCTGTCAATGTTTCAAGTTAATGGCACTAATATTTTAAGTGTCCCTGATTTTTTTGTGACTTGTCCCTGATTCTGTTGAAATTTGTCCCCGATTGGTTGAGAGGTCCGATGATTGGCATACCATGTATATTACCCCATGATGACATGCATATAATGAATGTAGATGAGCAGCTCAGTACTATATATTCCTGTGATAGTTTATTTGTTTGTAATACTGGTACGCATTGACCTTGTTTTGATTTTTGCTTAATATAAAGTACTACATCTAATCCTATATAAGTATCCCAGTGAATATAAACAATTACTTTTTCCATTTGTTTTTGCAGGGGGCAAGCCCCCGTGCACCCCCCCTTGTAGTCGGTTCTTGGAGTTGGTATATTCAAATAGCGGAGAGTGGGGGGGTGCAGCACCCCCACAAGGGGGTGCAGGGGGCTTGCCCCCTGCAAAAGCAAAGGGGAAAAAGTAAATGTTTATATTTACTGGGATCTCTTGTACAGTTGTTGTAATACGACGGATTAGGATTACTTGTAGTAGTTTGTCAATTTGGCAGTTGTATTCCAGCATTTTTTATGCTGAAACAGCTAAGCATACACATAACTGTGATTACTCATCAAAATGAATATTCATGTCGAGGAAGCCACATCATTTTTGGTTATTCATAAGTACAGCAAGACTTCAACCAGCTGGGGTGGGGTTGGGGCGGCGCTTGCTACTGCGCATCTGGTGAGCCAGTACATTACAATATCACTGGCTGGCAAAGTAATACTTTGCTTCAAGTATTTTAAGGAAACGTTGTTTAAGGTAATAACGTGATCTTTGTTATATGGGCTTTGTATTAAAACATTACTCCACCGCGATTTTTGCGCAGGAATGGGCGTGACCTGCATGATTGACAGGACAATCCCATGTGATGTTGCATGGTAATCACGAGTGAGTGACAAGCCATGCAGATTATCAAGTGGCCTGGTGAATATTCATACGATCATACTTTGGCCATACCTCTCAGCCTGGTAGAGCAAGGAAATCTGGACAAAGCCACCAGTAATGGGGGACAAAGGCCCCAAAATAGGGACACTTTTTAAATATTGCTCTTACCAACTTAGATAATTGATAGAATAACAGGTTTTGCATCAGCATGAATTTTCTGAAGGGTATGAAGTCTGAAACTCAAATGTCATTTTCTAACAATTTGCCAATGATTTGCTAGAAAACCACAATTTTATGAGAAACGGAACAAACGTATGAGGCAAAAATCTGGACATTCTGCGAAATTCTGTAAAGTTGAGAGGTATGCTTTGACATTCTTGAAATAGGGCCATTCCAAGAGAGTTTTTCAGTATGGAGTTAAACTCAAGTTGGGGCTGGCACCTTTTCAAATGCCCAGAGTGGGACAATTGGGGTACAAACATTAGATTTTGCAGGCCAAAACATACCCACGGCCAGTACAAGGGACAGAACTTCACTTTTTTGCCTAAATAAAAGCTTATTCTTGCAGCATTTTAGTTGCTTGTTTTGTTTCTTATAACATTTAGGTGTTTTCGATACAGAATAACTGTTTTATGCAAGTATTACATAAAATATAGGAAATAATTTTGTCCTAATATCTCAGGAAATTTACCATTTTTACAATTTTTTTGCAGGACACAACTGCCCAAAGAGGGACTGTCCTTTGCAAAGTGGGGCAGGTGGTAACCCTAAACTCAGTATGTACTATATGTTTGTACAGGAATTGCTTTAGCGGGGTCCCCCATGTTTCTTTAATATACTGTTGAGCAGTAATGCTTTTGCAGGGGGGAGTGTGCTTGCCACATTACAGAAGCAGCATGAAAGTGCATTTTTCTACCAGATGTCACAGCTGCTTAGGTTCATGCCTCGTTTGAGTTGCATTCAGGTTGTAGTTAGAAGCATGAGGCATTTAGTGTTTGCAATGTTCAGTATTGTATAATATCGGTGCACAGTGAAGGGTGATAGAATAGCGGCTGAATCATTGTTAAAGTGTACTTTTTATAATGTATTGCATTCCGTGTTTTTTTTTTTTTTTTTTGTTATGTAGGTAACACCAACAGCTAATATGCGCATATATTTCAACATTCTATATTTTTGATTTCTGTACCACGCACTTACAGCAACGCCGAGATTTAACTATTTAGAAAGTCTTGCATATTAATTTTAATGGTGAAGGTCTTCACATGTTTATTCAGAGTAATACTAGCAAAAACAGTCATACGCAGGGTGGTGGGTGGAGTTTGGGTGGTCCTTGCTACTGCGCAGCTGGTGGGGTGTTGTTCTAATACAAAACCAAAAAGAAGACATTGGTAATGCTTTGCTTAAAAAAAGTGTCGGTAAGATTTAGAATAACTGGTGAGTTGAATGATGGTTATTAAAAGTAAATCTGCATAAATACAGTTTAACAGACAACTTAAAGAGGGTCTTAGTGGAGATTGAGTAGCCACATTCTACAGGGATGCATAAATCAACTCCAAGACTTTGACAGCAATGGAAAAATTGATTTGAGGGTCAATGCAATCTTCTTAGCACAGGTAATGTACCACATTACTGCAGAATTCTCTGCAAGCTGTAATCTTAACTCGTTGGTGTAAAGTCCAAGGTAGAGGGCTTTACAGTAGTCAAGGTGAGAGATGTCAAAGTTTGAATAGTTGTAGACAGATTTTCTTTGGATATCAAGTATTTAATCCCCATGAAATATTCCTCAGATGAAAGCAAGATGGATACTATGTCTGATCTTTGAATGTCAGAATAACATCATAATCATACATATTTGATACAGATTCAAATTTGTTTTGTAATTTTTTTTTTTTAATTTCTCCAAGTCTTAGGATCATAGGAAATTACTAGGCTAATGGCTCTGGTGCCCTTACAAGCCTAGCCAAGAGTTTATTCCCAAAAATGAAACCACAATCGGCACCTGTAGCCCCTGTCAGTGAGGGACACAGGTGGAATCCCTGGGACAAATTTGTTGTTGCCCATCCATTCATCAAGGTTGCGCTTGAAGAGGGTCAGTGACGTACTTTGTTTGACATGTATGGGAGTCTATTCCAGAGACAGGGCAGCCTCTGGGAGACAAACATGTCTCTCCAGCAGGTTTTGTTAATGGCACATATTAGATTTAAGCCTTTTAATTGGGTACTACATAAGGAGTTAGACTTACAGATATGGAGCATCTGTAGTAGAGCAGGGTCCGAGATTGCCTTGTAGGCGAGAGACAGATAAACTCTGAGCAATCTGTATGATACGTAGTAGAGTGATAGTGATTTGAGCCTGTCCACACAGGCCAGGTGTTGGAGACCATGTATTCTCTTAGTGAGGTATTTCTGTGGCCTTTCCAGTTGGTGCAGGTGTTTGGAGAGGTACATACCAAACTGGGTGTTGTACTCAATTATTGGCCTATTGAGGGAAGAGTACAGAGAGGTAATGACCACCTTTTTTTCTGGATGCAATCCTTTTATTTATGAGATGAACCAGGTAAAAGGCTTTTCTGACCATTGCCGCTACATGATAGTGAAATGTGAGATTGTCGACTTGTGTACCCAGGTCTCTCACCACAGGTTGTGTGCTTAGGGGGTTGCCGCTAATGTGGTAATTGGTAGGGGCCATGTTTTTGATGAATGCTATGATAATACATTCTTTTGCATTTAACTTAAGCCCATGACTTTGGCACTAGTCATTTGTTGTTGTGAGACCCTCTTGAAGTATGTTAACATCATTTGGGCAGTCAATGGCAGCACCCAACGTACAGTCATCTACAAACTTGGTCAGACACAGGCCTTTTGTCTTTGCCTGGACCTCTGAGAAGTAAATGCCAAACAATTGGGTCCCAGGACAGATCTCTGGGGAGCACCACTAGTGACAGGTCTGCTATTGGAGGTAGTGGCAACTATTTTGACCTTGTGGGCCCTATCAATGAGCCAGTTGGCCAACGACCTGAAGAGATGGGGATTTACGCCAAGTTCTGTTAGTTTTTTAATGATGCCCTAGTGGGGGATTGTGTCAAAGGCTTTGGCCAAGTCAAGGTGTGCTGTTTGTACTGAAAAGACCCATTACTCCTACTGCTATTGGAACTGTCTGGATATCTCTCTTCCACATTGCTGTTGTTTCTGCCTGCAAATCCTGATATTTATGACTTTGTGTCTCTCTGTACGCAGGACACTAGTCATTGGGCGTGGCGATTTCAATGACCAGTGCTACTTTTGTCTTCTTTTGTATGGACCATTATATCCAGTTTTCTAGCATCTAACATTTGAACAGTTGGTAAGGGATGATCCCATGTGATGTAGACCATCATTTTCTATGATGCTTTGTGGCTCATGTTTCCAGTGTTTTTCAGCCAATTCAGTGCCATAATGTTTGCACAATCCCCAGTGCAACAGTCTTGCCACATTATTATGCCTTTCAGTGTACAGTCCTTCTGCCATTAGTATGTCACAACCAGCAATGAGGTGTGCAACTGTTTTCAGTTGTTTTACGAAACCTACATTGTTTGCTTCTCCCATATGTTCAATGGACTTTGTAAACCAATATGTACATAGCCTACTATCTTGGGCCACCAATATTAACCTTTCATCTCTTGGCTTGAATTTGCCTCTCCTTAACCATTCCTGCATTTGATCCTGATCAACTTGATGTTCTTCCAGAAGTTTTCTATACTTGCAACTATATTTATGCATTTTCCACATTTCTTGCTTTCTCATCTGGTCCTTCACCTTATTGTCTTTTGTTTTTTGTCACATTCAGTTGCTGCCTGATTTTTTTTATCTACTTCTGGTTTGATTTTCATTCCTGCTTGACGCTGATATGCTTCTGCTAGATTAAGCCAGAAGCCATCTTAGATTTATAGGTTCATAGGTTCATAGGTTCATACTAGGCTATCTGCCCAAGGGCATTTATAAGCCTAGCCCATAGTTATGTGGCTTTCGCCACCCCTTTAGTAACTATGCCTATCATTTTGCTGTGCCTCTGTCAAGCAGTGACGCTGAAGTAATCCCTGGGGTATATCTGCAATCTCCCATCCATTGGTCAAGATTCCTCTTGAACAAGACCAGAGAGGTGCTCTGCCTCACATGTACCGGGATTTTGTTCCACAGCATAGGGAGTCTCTGGGTGATGAATCTGTCCCTCCAGCACGTTCTATTTATAACCGTGTCAAGGTTTAAGTCTCCCGCCCTTGTGGTTCTGAGGGATCTAGATTTTTTGAGGTGAAGCATATTCATCAAATCTGGGTTTGACATGGCCTTATATGTCAGGCACAGGTCACCTCTGAGCAAGCGGTATGAGACTGAATAGAGCTGGAGTTCTTTCAGTCGGGCAGCATAAGACATATTTTTGAGACCCTTTATCCTTTTGGTGAGGAACTTTTGGGGCCTTTCAAGCTGCAGCAGGTGTCTGGTCAGATACATTCGAACGGGCATTGTACTCAATCATAGGTCTAATAAGTGATGAGTACAGGGGACGATGACCTCCCTTGATCTAGATGTGAATCCCTTCATGATCAGGTGGGTGATATAGAAGGTTTTCCTAACTACTTTAGCAACATGAGTGTCGAACGGAAGGCTGCTGTCAACCTGGGTCCCCAGATCTCTGATGACTTTTTCTGTGCTCAGTGGATTGCCACCTATATGGTAGCTAGGGTAGCCTTGTTTTTCCCAAAGGGTATGACTATGCATTTTTGGCGTTTAACTTCAGGCCATGGCTCTGGCACCAGTTATCCATTTCTGTGAGGCCCTTCTGGAGGATATCTGTGTCAGATGTGTTTTCGACTATGGCCCAGTTTGCAGTCATCTGCAAACTTTGTCAGCCATAACCCTCCTGTGTTTGCTTGTACTTCAGAAAAGTAGATGCCGAACAAGAGTGGACCCAGGACTGAGCCCTGTGGGACACCACTTGTGACAGGCTTTGAGTCTGACATGGCTCCAGCAACTCTGACCCTGTGGGTTCTGTCACTTAGCCAGTTTGCAACCCATCTTGTGATGTATGGGTTTACATTCAAGCTGATGAGTTTTTCGATGATACCTGAGTGGGGTATTGTGTCGAAGGCCTTTGCCAGGTCGAGGTAGGCTGTATGGACTGCCTTTCCCTCATCAATGGCCTTGGTGACTGTCTCGAAAAAGTCAACCAAGTTTAAGAGGCAGGATCTGCCTTTGACAAAGCCAAACTGAGTTGGATCCAAAGTCTGCAAGTTCCTATGTCTTTATTTATGAGTTCCATTATGATCCTCTCCATGGCTTTGCAGATAAGGCTTGTCAAGCTAATGGGGCGGTAATTTCCAGGGTCTGTGGAGGCACCGCCCTTATGAAGTGGGACCACAGTCGCCGTGCGCCACTCCTTGGGTATGTATCCTGAGGTGAGGCTAAGATTAAACAGCTGTCCTAACTGTGGGTTTAATTCCTCATTGAGTTCATGAAGCACACAGCCGGGGACACCATCCGTCCCATGGATGCTGTGTTTTTGCCTTAGTGAGGGCAGTTCTCACCTGGGCGTTGGAGATGTTTGGGGGCTACAATCCTCTGGAATAGATATCTCTCCTTTTGGGGGAGGGGAGAAGTTTGCACTGAACCTGTCAGCCAGTATGTTGGCAATGTGTGTAGGTTCAGTAATTTTCACATCATTTTGAACTAATTCTGAGCATATCTGGGAGTTTCCTCCTAGGTTTCTAACATAGCTAAAGAAGGCCTTATGATTCTCTTTAGAGTCCTTGGCGATTTTTCTCTCAAAATTTGCCTTGGATGATTTTATGAGAGCTCTTAGTTTTTACTTATAATGATCAAAGGTGTCTTACCTTTCAAGGATTTTGCTCTATCTTGTAGTAGCTTCCTCCTTTTGTTGTAGAGCTTGTTTATGGCTGGGGTCCACCAGACTGGACGCTTGCCTTTGGTACAGAGAGTCTTAGTTTTGTTTGGGATTGCCTGATCCATGCAGTCCTGTAGGTGCTGGTAGAAGGCATTTGTAAGTGATTCAGCGGTTTGAGTAATGTTTACCACTGGCTCAGGGGCCTTAAAGGAGACCACACTAGTTTTAGAAGTGTGAAATCGGCTTTTGAGAAGTTTTTCACTGTGGTCTTTTTTGTTTCAGGTGGGGCGGGATGAGGACCTCCAGCGAGATTAGTTTATGATCTGATCTCACCAGTGAGGGGTATACTTCGGTGTTGAACATTTTGATCCCATGTTCGTGATGATGAGATCAAGTATGTTTTCTCCTCTTGTGGGGATGGTGACTAGTTGTTCCATGGAATTTGAGTTTATGAACTCCAGGAATCTTTGGGTTAGAGTGTTCGGGCTTGAGTAGTGTTCCCAGTCTATATTAGGGTAGTTAAAGTCACCTAGTATGATGGTGTTTGGAGATACATTTATCCCTCCAATGTTTTCAGGAAGGCCATGTGAGGTTCCTGAGTTTGAGAGGGTGGCCTGTAACATGCTACAAATTGCAGAGCAGTCTTGCCTATGGTTAATTGCACCTGGATGGTCTCCGATGCATCATGCGTTGCCACCAACCTTGAGGTGTGGGTGTCCTTTATGAATATGGACACCCTCCTTTCTTGGTGTTGTCCGGATTTTGGGGCCGAACGCATGATATGAGGTGAAACCTGTTAGTGCTGGGGTGCTCTCAGGAGCCTTGAACCAGGTTTCTGTCACAGCACAGACATCGATGTTCTCCATATTGAGAAGGGCCTCGAGTGCGTGCATCTTGAGATTGAGACTTCTGGCATTGAGCAGCATTACCCTTAGTTTTTTCCTTTTGGTGTTCTAGGGTGGTAGGTTTAGAATTTGAGCCTTGCCTAAAAAGGCACTATGGGGTGGCAAGAGCCTTTGCCAATATCCGGAAGCCCAGGGTGACAGGTGCAAGCCGTCCCTTGCAAGCAGCGTGGCTTGTCCAGCATGTCATCCCAGGCAGACAGACATTGATCCCTTTGAATGACACCAAAATTTAAGCCAATTATTAAAGCTGATCATCTTATCACTGTATTGTGGCATCATTCTAGGTGAAGGTAGGATACTGCTCAAGGTCAGGGTCATACCTGCCTGGGCTACATAATCAGAGAGCTCCTCGATGTCCCTTTTCATGTAGTCCAAGGAGGTGCGTCTCAGGTCGTTGACACCAGCGTGGACAATGACTGAGTCACTTGTACCTGCTGTTGAGAGACCTGAGTGCTTGTGTTATGTGGCGGATTCTAGCGCCTGACAGGCAGCTTACTGTGACCTTCTCTTTACTCAGTCTGGTGAGCGGGACGTCAGTGTGTCTGACTATGGAATCACCAATGACAAGTGTGTCTGGCATTTTGTTTGGCCTTAAGGGCTGTGACTGTTTGACACTCTGACTGTGTGGTCTATGTGTTGCATGTGTTGGGTCGTGAGGTGGTAGTTGTTTGGGTGTCTGCTTTGGTGGCCTCTGCTGTTTTGGTAAATTTTTGATCAGAGCCTCCGAGTATGTCTTTGTGTGAGTATGTGTATGATTTGAAGTTGTGATGGTACCATGTGTGACTGGGTATGTATTGTGTGTGGTTACCTTCTCCTCCTGTCTGGTCTTGCCAGTCCTATGTTGAGAGAGCTCAGCCTCCAGTTTGGCCGTATAGTTGCATCTCTCGCATGTATTTGTGTTTTGTGGGAGAAGGAGAGGATTGTCTGTGTACATGAGGCAGTTGTAACATTGCCTCAATATTCCCAGGTTCACCAGTTGAGCTGGAGAGGACACTAGCAACTGATCCCTCGACATACTAGAAGTAGTAGATAAAGAGACTTTCAAAGGACTCCGGGGGAAGTGGGTTTTAGGCTGGTTCTCCTCATGTTTCAAAATTTTCACTACGTTTGGGTCTTGTGAGGTCAGCTGATGTGTGTGCAGTCCCACAACTGCAGATCTGTACATTTAATAAATTTCAAGGAGGCCCATTTCTCGTTTGGAACGGGGAATATGTTATCTTGGTATGCACTGATTTTTATAAATCATTTGGTGAGCATGAAGCATCCTTCTTGTTTTCTTGTCTAGTCTATCCAACACGTTTTGGGTCAAAGCGAGTCCAAGAAAACACTGCAGCTTCCAGATGAAGTTTTATTACACCGATTAAGCGCTTTCGTCCAGCTAATTCATAGACTTCTTCAGAATCAAACACTTCAGCCACACCCCCTATTTATACCATTCATAAAAAGTTACATGACATTTTTTTACCAATGCAAATCCTGAAGTCAATAAACACCACGTATAAAACTTCTGTAAAATACTGTAAAAAAAAAAAAAATCTAATGACCTATTCAAAAATGTGTGTATGTATGTATATATATATATATATATATATATATATATATATATATATATATATATATATGTATGTATATGTGTGTGTGTGTATATATGCTTGTTAAAACATACACAGTTTTTAATTAGGTTTAATTGATTCTGAAGAAGTCTATGAATTAGCTGGACAAAAGTGCATAAATTCTGTAATAAAACTTCATCTGGAAGCTGCAGTGTTTTCTTGGGCTCGGTTTGAACCATTGGAGTTTGCTTTTTGGTTCTGAGTCTGTTGTGTCACGAGCATGTCGCAACTGAAGTGCAGTGGAAGCACTGTATTGCGACCAGGCGTCAGTTCTGATGAGCTGGGTAACAGCGTGGGTATGTTGACTCATCTAGTAGTAGTAGTTATCTGACCAAGTAACTGTTACTGTGAGACGGTTGCAGAGTAATTGTGAATTCAACAACACTCCCTCTTGTTTGGTGCCATTGGGACAATTGAATCATGACTCAGAAAAGACTGAGTGGTGAGTCTGTAAATAATGCATCAAATGATGTTAATCTCAATATATGGTTAAATCGGAATTTGAACTTTAATGCTCACTCTAATCATGGCATTGGTACGTTTCAGCAGTCATTAACCAAGTTAGAGGATATTTTACTGTGGTACCATAAATTGCAAGTGGAGAACACGTATTTATCTGAGTACATTAAGGTTAAGAGGGTTCTGCAGGGACTCAAGAGTTGGAAGTTTCCCCACTGGGCTTATGCCTGGGTCTCTTTTACATTTGGAACTTTTGGATTTCTCATATGACTTTTTTATGAATGGGATAAATAGGAGGTGTGGCTGAAGTGTTTAATTGATTCTGAAGAAGTCTGTGAATTAGCTGGACGAAACACTTAATCTGTGTAATAAAACTTCATCTGGAAGCTGCAGTGTTTTCTTGGACTCGGTTTGAACCATTGGAGTTTGTGTTTTGTTGTTTTTTGGTTCTGAGTCTGTTGTGTGACCAACACGTTTTGGGGCCAGTCAGTCACTACAAAACTGTAAGGACAGGAATAGCAAATTGGTTTATAGCATGAATTTTGTTCAAGTTCTTTTATACACATTCTTGTCCCAACCTGTTTTCTTGGTGCTGCAGCTTTCCTGCTTTAAAGGTTGCTTTTGCACATTTATCAAGACCAAATGACATTTCTTATATCATCTGAAAAAGTTTTGACAACTTGCAGTTGTGCTTTCAGTTCGTCATCTGATGAGCTATACAGTTTCAAATCATTAAGAGAAGATGAGAAGTCTTTATACTTTGTTGTTTTCTAAGAGTCAAATTATAGCCATGGCCTAAGCAGTTAAGTAGACGGCTTAATGGGTTAAGGGTAAGACAGAGTAGCAGCAGTGGCAGAGTTGCCCTGGAATATCCTCCTTTGAATTATTATCCCAGGGATAAAAATTTGTCCTTTATCATGGCTTGATTGCAAAGTGGTCTGCCACTGTTTCATGGCCACTATAATGTAGTCGATCAATGTAGGGTGTATCTTATACATTTTAAGCACTCTCTTATCCATGAATGTGGGATACTATCACATGCTTTCTTGCAGTCAGTCCATGCCATACTTAGATTCTTCCCCTTTTTTAGAGTTCTCAACTATGACTTTATTTAACAACAAATGATCCTTTGTCCCATATGACTTTTTTTTATTGCCCTTTTGTTCTGTTGCCATAATTGAGTTTTCTTCTAAATGACAATAAACTTTGTCGGCATCAATTCCAGTCAATAGTTTATGTTGTCAGAAGGCAAGTTATTGGCCTATAATTTTTAGGGTAGCTTGCAGGCAAGTTATTGGCCTATAATTTTTAGGGTAGCTTGCAGGCTCCCTCTTAAGTAGGAGCATTGTTTTTCTTGTTGTTAGCCAGGTTGGCATTCAGGGTGCACATTTAAATGGTTCTTGCTCATGGCTAAATCCTTTTGCAAAGATGTTGATACTTTTAACCAGAAGTTAGGTTCTGCATCTGGGCCTAGGGTTTTCCAATTACAGGCTTTTCTTAACTTTGTTTCAACCTCTCTGGCTGTTGCTTCATCCCATTTCATATTCTGTATGTTTAAACTCTTGTATTCTTTCTTTTACTTCTATCCATTTAGCATCTTTGTTGTGTTCCACAGGATCGTCATAAATACTTCTCAAAAATACATCTATTTCTTCCTTTTTTTGGTGGTCTTTCAATTCCTTTTACGTTGTTTCCCAATTCTCTATAAAACTTTTTTGGGTCATCAATAAATTGCTTATTTTGTACTTTTCCTTTATATTTATCTGTGTATCTTCTAAGTTTTTCCACCTGTGCTGAGATTTTTAGTTTATTTGGATATTGCATGATAGTGCCTGATCTGTTCTAATAGTGTGCATTGCTTTTGTTGCATCTATCTTTCTATGCATTTTTGTTGATCTCTTCCCTCTTCTGTATGACACTTCTTGTCTTAATTGCTTTATAGTTTTCTCTAGTTGATACTTCTGTGATGGTATTCGATTTTTCCCTTCCTTTCCCTTACTACCCTGAGTTCTTGTGGTACAACTTTATCAGGTATTAATTTAGCTGCACAGTAATTTATCCTGTTTACTTCTGTTATATTGCATGGATCTCTATGGACAATCCTAATTACTGTGTTCATTTGTTTTATCAAACTTCTGACTTTTGGGGTTTTATTGATCTTAATATGTCTATCTCTATTAAATCAAGTAACTCTTCTCTTAGCTCTTTTTCTTCTAAACTGAGGGCACACTTTTTTCCATTTCCGGTGGGCATTCTATAGCATCTCCCTGTGGCACAGCTCTTCAATTTCATCCTGTACCATCTGTTGCTGTCATATGGGAACTCACCGGCCTCTCACTTCTAACATTGACTGCATCAGAGTTTCCACAGTTTCCTGTTCCTTCCCTTGCTGTGCAGGTTCAAGTGAATGTTTGTTTATACTGGTTTCCTGTGGAAGGTGCCAACGTTTTGAATCTGTGAAGAGTAAAAGATGGTAATGTAGGACTAAATGGTCTCTCAAGAGTAGCATGACAGCCACAGTCACAGTCTTGGAAGCGGTAATCTTCCAACGAATTAGTAGTTGGCCAAGAATGAATGGCCCCCAAGTCATCTGCAAGGGAGTACGTACTTGCCATTTGACCCTCCAGGGGAAGAAAGCTAGAGTTGACGGTCATCGGAAAGGTGGTGATATACTAACCCACCCCCTGTAATAAGATACCCAGAAGGCAGCATAAACACTATAAAGAGCAGTAGACCAAAGATCAAATTCTATGGCATTCCACAGTACAATGTGAGGATCAGAAGAATTCAAACCTGGAATGACGTTGTGGTTAGGAGCTAAGAGAGAGGCAGACTAGTGAAGGACTAGTTCAGGGGTTGCAATAAGAATACAAACAATTGATTAGGATACTATGGACAGAAGTATCAAATCTCGGAGAGCGAGATTGAGTAGGACACATACAGAGTGAAAGCACTGATCTCTGGCCATAAGAAAGTGATTTGCAAACCTAATGATGGTTGTTTCAGTACTGTGGTGAAAATGAAAACTAAACTGGTAAGGATCCATAAGCCCACTGACAGCAAAGTGTGATTCAGACTACACAAACACTACCTTTTTGACAACCCTATCAAGAAATGAAAGGTTTGAGACTGGGCAGAAATTAGCAGTTAAGCTGATGTCCAAAAATGTTTTTTAAAGTTTTGGAAAAATAAGAGCTCACTGCTTTGAGAAGACACAATATTTTTAAGGGTGGTTCAGAGGGACAGGTATATTTTTCAGGGGATACTGCTGCTATGGAACAGACACCTGTCCATGTAAATACCCACTACTTTTGATTTGCAGGCCTCTACTGAGACCCATTCGGAGTCCAGTATGCCGCAAGAAACTTTTAAGTATTGAACCCGCGGATGTCTCTATCTTAGATGGGTCTGGTGCCGCTGAGCAGGCACCGGCTTCTGAGGGTGTTTTCAGGCCTAAAGATTTGTATATTAAACCAACGCCATCTTCAAAACTAAGGCCAAAAATGACTTTTATGTCTAAAAAACGACGCTTGGGCCACGTGTACAGGCCCCAATGCCTAAAAAACAAATCAAAATGGCTGAGGATTTAATTACCTTGATCGGGGGTACCCATCCCCTTCCTGCTAAGAGGCCTAGGCAAGGCACTGACTATGAATCTTTAGATGTTTCTGTTTCTTCTGATTCCTCTTTTGATCAAGAATTATCTGTTCCCACTTATGAGGACTGATGCAGAAGATTCCATCCCTTCTGCTTCTCCTCCTAAGGATTTTTCTTTTGGAGAAGCTTTGCATACCTTAAGGGAACACTTTCACTGGGAGAGTCGGGATTTCTCAGAATCTAAAAAGAGACTTGGGGATTTCCTTCTTCCTCAGCATATTTCTTCAGCTATACCTCCTGATCTAGACATTGTTGATGATTTCTCAGAGTCCAGTATGACTTCTGATTCCCTGCCTCCGGCTCCTAGTAAGCCAGAAATATATTACAGGGTTCCTGAGTCCCACAAATTCCTTTTTAAAAACCCTACTGCTGACCCCGAAACCATTTATCAGGGTCCCAAGGGCGTAAGGCTTCTACTGCTAAAAATCCTACCCCATCTGATAGAGATTCCAGGGTGCTGGATAGGTGGGGTAAGAAGGTTTACACGTCTGCAACCTTGGCAATCAGGGCCTTAAACTGTCAATGTCATATGCTTAAATATCAACAGAATGTCTTGGGTTTACTTAAACTGAAAATGATGTTGATTTGTGACTGTGTGGAAAATAAAGAATTGCAGGATTTATTGCATTAAGCTAAACAAGTTGGAAAACATACTTTGCAATGTGGTTTTGATTTCTTGAAGGCCTCTTGCAGGGCTGCTGTAACTGGATCTGTGTTAAGAAGGCATGCTTGGCTCAAGGAGCAAAATCTGCCTGACCATGTTAAAGCAAAATTGTTGGGATGCTCAAGTCACGGTTCCGGTGCCTGGACACATCTGTTGGAGCCTTGCAGTACTCACCAACTACATGTACCCAAATTGTCATGGTATGTGCCATGCTACACAATATGATCCTGCGAAAACAGCTGCAGCAGGAACAGCATGGGGCAGGGCCAAACAGCCCCCCACCATTGCCAAGGCCATCACAGGCACAGCATGACTCTTGAGGAGGAACAACCTGAGCCTGCCCCAGTAGGCAGGAGGAGGCGTGCCCAGTATGCCTTGGCAAAGAGGCAACGCATAGCACATACACTGGCTCAGTGGGAACCCTGGAAATGATACCTCTCTCTGACTCGCACATAAAATAAAAGGGATGCCTAACTTGACACTACCTGTTTTCAAACATGTATAGGGGGTGTACCATGTGCATCTGACATAGGCAGACCTGCAGCACCACCTGAGGCATGATTGCCATGTTTTAAGCAATATAAAGCAGTGCTAAGCAGCTTTTACCACTATTTTGTATATGTAAACAAAATTGCCCGCGCTAACTAGCGTGTCGGGCAAAGTTGAGCAAAGTCAGGTAAACATGCTCATATTTGCAGTACTGTTCCTTAAGCAGTCTGGTCTACCCAGCATGAAAATAAAAAGCAGTGACAGGGCTCGAACCCAGGATACTATGCACTATAGTCACATTACTGAACCACTAAGCCATGACAGCATTACACTGGCACAAACACGGAAGGACAGTTGTACACTAATACTAATGCAAACACAAAGAAATGCTGTATCATGACCCTAAAGAGGCATATGGGTAACCTCCCCCACAGGCCTATGCAGACAGAGAACAGCAGGCCAGGTGGTGTGATGTGGGTTGTGTAGGCTATGAAGTTGCAATTTAATATACGTGACATTGGATGCTAAGACCCGTAGTACAGTAGTATGCCTCAAGCCAGTACAATAGGCAACAGTACAGACTGAAATGGTGTACCTTACATAGCAGTGCAGGCCTAGCAAATGTGTATGTGTCAGGTGAACCCCTCATCCTATGTACACCCACAGTAACAATCAGGTGTGCCCCCGGGTAGAAATGTACAAAGAATAGCTGTCCCCCCCTGTATGTAGAAATGTTGATAAGTGTATGCAAAGTGCCTCATGGAAGCCCTGCAGGCACAGCATGATCCCTGTTGAGTTATTACACAAAGGTGAGCCCTGCAGTAAAAATACAACTTGATTGTCCACACACATATAGTATAAATGTGTATACCGGGCGAGCTCACACACTTCAACAAATGTAGGGGATTTCATTCAGCAACACACTGAAAGGTCATACTGGGCATGCTCACACACTTCAATAAACGAAGCAAATGTCGGGCAACAACATACTGAAATGTCATACTGGGCATGCTCACACACTTAGGCCATGTCTGAGTACAGCAGTGGGCCACACATATCTGCAGTTGCATGTTTCACCCCAGGAACCTGTCACTATTCACCAATCCTGCCTTGTGCACACAGTTATATGAAAACAGACCCGTATAATATATTGGAACCCTGTCATAATCAAACTATGTACCACAAGTACTTAAGTTGTTCACAGAAAGTGAAAAAGCAAAGATCATCAATAAACCTGCAATCAGTATCATCAACAAACAATGTGCACTCCAAATATTATCCAATACATGTTCGGGCAAAAGAATCTGTGAAGGCGTCCATAGAGAACTATGAAGCTTCCTTCCGCTATGTCATAAATAGCAATGTACATTCATATGTCCTGAGTCAGTGCAAACTGTAAATGACTGACATTGCCAACATCCTGTCAGACAGGCCCATACATACATACCACCCTCTCACTGACAAAAGTCCCTATCATCATACCTGGAGACTGTGAAAGCACAGATATCACATATAGAATGGGTAAACAGCTCCCTCCAAACCTGAAAACACGGCGTCTATGGGATTACATTGTTTCCCTAGCTGTGTCATAAGTGAACTCCAGAACAAACGGAGCCTGCACCTGAACAGTCTGTTGAGACTCACCCTCTGTACAGCATATGAAACTGTTGAATGCGTTACAGCAACGTTTGACACACTCACCAAGTGTTGGTGCACAACAGAACATGGGAACTATTGTCTTATAAGCCTATTAAGCCTGATTTGCAAGGCCATGGAGTCCATCATGATGGAACTCATAAACAGAGCTATTGGGAGCCTACAAACACCCAAGGTTTGGTCATGGGTAGATCATGGTTCCCAAACCTGCTAGACTGTTTGCAAGGCGGTCACCCAGGACATACATCAATGAAATGAGCTACTCGCGTCCCACATAGACCTTAAAAAGCCCTTTGCCAACATCCCAGACACATGTCGTATCCACAAAATCAACAATCTGTGCATAAATATGTCTGTCATCTGATGGATTGCCAACTGGGACACAGATAGATCACACAAGGTAAGAATTGTGGTCTCCTGTACAAGCTGGTAACAACTGCTGTCCCCCATGGCTCAGTCCTGGGACCCCTCCTGTCTGGTGTATACTTCTCAGAAATACAGTCAAACACATGAGGGCTATGTTTAGCAAAGTTTGTGGATGAATGCTAAAATGTTGTCATAATCAATGTTTGGGACAACAGAGACATCCTTAAAAAGGGTCTCAGTCAGATGTGTCAAAAGTCCCTGGACTACATGAAAAGAGACCTAGAGGAGCTCTCTGAGCATGTAGCCCAGGCCGGTATGACCCTGACCTTGAGTAGCATCTTACCCTCACCAAGAATGATGCCACAATATGAAGACAAGATGATCAATTTCAACAATTGGCTTACGTATTGGTGTCATTCAAAGGGGATCCAATGCCTGTCAGCCTGGGATGACATGCTCGACAAGCCACGATGCTTCGCTAGGGACGGCTTGCACCTGTCACCCCTGGGCTTTTGGATATTGGCAAAGGCTCTTGCTACCCCACATTGTGCCTTTTTTAGGGAAGGCTCAAAAGACAAACCCACCTCCATAGGTATCACAAGGATAAGAAACTAAGAGTAATGCTACTCAACGCCAGAAGTCTAAACCTCAAGATGCACGCACTCGAAACTCTCCATAGCATGGAGAACATCGATATCTGTGCAGTAACAGAAACCTGGTTCAAGGCTCCCGAGAGCACCCCAGCACTACCAGGTTATACCTCATACCATGCTTTTCGGCCCCAAACTTGGACCGAACCACAAAGGGGGGGGGGGTATCAATATTCGTCAAAGATACCCACACCTCCAGGTGGGTGGCACACCACGAAGCATCAGAGACCATCCATGTGCAACTAACAGTGGGTAGAACTGCCTTCCAGTTTATAGCCTGCTACAGACCACCCTCCCAAACCCAGGAACCCCACTGTGCCTTCCTGAGAACACTGGAAAATATGAAGGTCTCTCCAAACACCATTATATTGGGCGACTTCAACTACCCAAACATAGACTGGGAGCATTACTCTAGCTCCAACACCCTAGCCCAAAGGTTCCTAGAATTTATAAACTCAAATGCTATGGAACAACTTGTTACCACTCCCACAAGAGGGGAAAACATACTGGACCTGATCATCACCAACATGGGGACTCTGTGCTCCAGACCAGAAGTGTATCCCTCACTGGTAAGATCAGACCATAAACTAATCTCACTGGATATTCACATCCCACCCCACCCCTGCCCAGAAAACCACAGTGAAAAACTTCTAAAGCAAATTTCACACTCCTCAAAACTGAGGTGGAATCCTTCAAAGCCCCCGGGTCTGTGGAAAATACGGCCCAGACCGCAGAATCCTTTTATAAACGCATTCTATGAACACCTTCAGGAATGCATGGATCATGCAATCCCAAATAAAACCAAGACCCAATCCTCCAAAGGCAGACGTCCTGTCTGGTGGACCCCAGCCATAAACAAACTATACAATAGAAGAGGAAGCTACTACATGATAAAGCAAAATCCCAAAAAGGGAAGGCATCTCTGATCAGTATTAGCAAAAAACTACGGGCACTCATAAAATCGTCTAAGGCCAGCTTCGAGAGAAAAATTGTACAGGACACTAAGGATAATCACAAGGCTTTCTTTAGTTATGTTAGGAACCTGGGTGGGAATTCCCAGATATGCTCAGAATTGGTCCAAAATGACAAAACATACACTGAACCCACAGACATTGCCAACATCCTAGCTGATAGGTTTAGCGCAAACTTCTCCCCCCCCCCACCAAAAGGGCAAATATCTATCCCAGCAGAGTGCTGCCCCCCCTGACATCTGAGATGCTCAGGTAAGAGCCGCCCTCTCCAAAGCAAAAAACACAGCATCAATGGAACCAGACGGTGTCCCGGGCTGCATCCTACATGAACTCCAAGAAGAGCTAAACCCAAACATAAAACTACTGTTCAGTCTCAGCCTTACTACAGGATATGTACCCAAAGCGCATGCAGCAACAGTGGTCCCTCTCCACAAAGGTGGTGCCTCAACGGATCCTGGAAACTATCGCCCCATAAGCCTGACTAGCTTGGTCTGCAAAGCTATGGAAAGGATCATCATGGACCTCATAAATAAAGATATTGGGGACCTACAGACACTGGATCCTACCCAGTTCGGCTTTAAGGGCAGATCCTGCCTCTTAAACCTGGTCGATTTCTTTGAAACCGTCACCAAGGCCATTGACAAGGGGAAGGTGGTCCACACAGCCTACCTGGACCTCGCAAAAGCCTTCGATACAATACCCCACTCAGGCATTATAGATAAGCTCACCAGCTTAAATATAAACCCCACTGTCACTAGATGGGTTGCAAACTGGCTCAAGGACAGAACCCACATGGTTAGAATTGCTGGAGCCATGTCAAGACTCCAAACCAGTTACAAGTGGCGTCCCACAAGGCTCAGTCCTGGGACCTCTCTTGTTCGGTATATATTTCTCGGAGGTACAGGCCAACACGGAAGGATTGTGGCTGACCAAGTTCGCAGATGACTGCAGACTGGGTGCCATAATCGACTCTCCAGCCAACACAAGCATCCTCCAAAAGGGCCTCATAGAAACAGATAACTGGTGCCAGAGCCATGGCCTCAAGCTAAACGCCAAAAAGTGTATAGTCGTCCCCTTTGGCAAAAACAAAGTGCCCACAAATTACCACATAGGTGGTAATCCATTAAGTACAGAAGAAGTAATTAGGGACCTGGTGACCCAAGTTGATAGCAGTCTCTCATTTGACAACCACATGGCCAAAGTGGTTAGAAAAACATTTTATATAGCCCACCTAATCATGAAGCGATTCACATCTAGATCAGGGGAGGTCATTGTGTCTCTTTACTCATCCCTCATCAGGCCCATAATTGAGTACAATGCCCCTTTTGGGTTGTACCTTACCAGACACCTGCAGCAACTAGAAAGACCCCAAAAGTACCTCAGCAAGAGGATCAAAGGGCTCAAACAGATGCCATATGCTGCCCGGTTAAAGAAACTCCAGCTCTACTCAGTGGCATACCGCCTGCTCAGAGGCGATCTGTGCCTGACGTACAAAGCAATGTCCAACCCGGAATTAATGGACATGCTGCACCTCAGAAAATCCAAATCCCATCGAGCCACGCGCTCGAGAGACTTGAACCTCAGCACTGAAATAAATAGGACATGCTGGAGGGACAGATTCATAACCCAGAGGCTCCCTTCACTCTGCCTAACCTGGACTGGGATTTTATTCCAGAGTCCCTCATTGACTCTCTTCAAGAGGAATCTTGATGAGTGGATGGGAGATTGTAGGTTTACCCCGGGTATCACTTCTGCGTCACTGTTAGACAGAGGCACAGTATACTAACCTCGAAAAAGGGCATAGCAAAATTAATTTAAAATGGGTGGCGAAAGCCAAACACACTCTGGCTAGGCTTATAAATGCCCTAGGGCAGATAGCCTAGTATGAACCTATAACTGTGTCCTCTAGCTACAGTCATACAAATACCTCATAGGTGCCAACACTCTAAATATGGAGGTGATAATAAGGGATCTATGGACAAATGTGGATAGTCATCTGTACTTCCAGAAACACATTCACAAAGTGGTCAGAAAATCATGCTATATGTTCGCACAAACTGCCAAGGTATTTGCTTGCAGGTCAAAGGAGGTTCCCTCTACTCATCAGTCATCAGACCCGTCGGAGAGTACCACAACACACCTGCGATGAATCTGATTAGGCACCTTCAGCAGCTGGAAAGACCAATGAAGTACCTCAACAGGAGGATTACTGGCCTCAAACAGTTGCCCCATGCAACAAGACTGAATTTAACTCAATCTGTTCTCTGTTGCATACTGTCTACTCAGGAGATCTCTGCCCAACAGACAGGTCCATGTCATGACAACACTCAGATCTGCTCTGAGTTACAGCTCAATGGCACTAAATATAAAGACCCAACTGATATTGCCTACATCCTGGCAGATAGGATCAGTGTTAACCTTACCCCCCACTCACCCATGAAAGAGCACATCTCTATAATGGAAGACTGCAAAGTTGCTGTCATTACGGCTGCACAGGTAAATAACACTCTCCAAAGCCAGTATCACAGCATCCATGGGACCAGATAACTTCCCAGGCTGTGTTCTACACAAACTACAGAACGAACAGGCACCACACCCGACGTACCATGTTCAGTCATAGCCTCACCTCAGTCTTTGTGCCTGCTGAATGGTGCACAGCGACGGTTATCCAACTACACAAGGGTGGAGACACCACGGACTACAGGAACTAGCACCCCATTAGCCTGATGAGCCTGCTCTGCAAGGCCATGGAATAGATTATCATACAACTTATAAAAAAAGACATTGGTAATCTCCAAACTCTGGACCACAACCATGTTGGGTTTGTAAAATGCAGATCATGTCTCCTAAACCTGATAGATGACATTGAAGCAGTCACCAGAACCGTAGACAAGGGTAAGGTGTTTCGCACAGCCTATGTAGATCTTGTCACGGCTTTCAACATCATCCCACACTCTGGAATTATAGATAAACCCACTAAATTAGGTATAAGTTGCTATGTCATAAGATGGGTTGCCAACTGGCTTACTGACAGAACACACACTGTGAAAGTAGCAGACTCCAAGTATGACTTTGGACCAGTGACGAGTGCAGTACCACAGAGCCCAGTCCTGGGTCCTGTCCTGTTTTGTATCTACTTCCCTGAAGTAAACTTTAACATGGAAGGTCTGTGGCTAATGAAGTTTCCAGATGACTGCAAACTAGGAGCCATAATTGTAAATACGAAAGATGTGGACATCCTACAAAAGGGCCTCACTGAGACAGATGGCTGGTGTCAAAGCCATGGGCTCAAGCTCAATGCCAAAAAGTGCATTGTCATCCCCTTTGGTAAAAACTCTCTAGCCATGAACTATAACATAGGCGGTAGTATACTTAACACTGTATGTGTGGTAAGAGACCTTGGGTCACAGGTGGACAGTGGACACACCTGTGATAATCACATCCCCACAGTAGTCAGGAAATCCTTCTATGTGGCACACCTCATCACAAAAGGTGTCTCATGCAGAATAGAAGAGGACATTGTTCCCCTCTACTCATCACTCACTAGATCCATAATGGAGTACAACTCCCCTTTTGCTGTGTACCTCACAAGACATTTACAACAACTGGAAAGCCTGCAGCAATACCTCACAGAGCATTAGCTGCCTGAAATACATGCCATACACAGACCATCTCAAAATGCTCCAGCTGTACTCTCTCGCATATCGCCTACTCGGAGGTGATCTCTGCCTAACATACAAAGCTATGTCAAACACAGAGCTGTTGGACATGCTCCACATAAAACACTCACAATTCCTCTGATCTTCGGACCCAAAACCACGAGTGAAATAAAAAAGGAAGGGGTGTATCCATTTACCTTATGGATGCCCACACCTTCAGTTTAGGGGCACAGCATGAGGACTTGGAGATCATGCAAGTGCAACTAACATTGGGCAAAGCTGCTTATCAGATTGTAGCCTGCTACAGATCACCTACCTTGTCTCAGGAACCTCACTCAGTGTTCCTGAGAACAGTGGAAAATATAAAGGTCCTATCAAACCTCATTATATGAGGAGATTACAACTACCCAATCATTGAGTGGGAGAATTACTTGTGTACAACGTCCTTTGCCCAATGTTTCCTAGAGTTTAAAAACTCAAACGCCCTGGAACAGCTGATCAACATGCCCACTAGAGGTGACAACATACTGGACCTGATCATCACCAGCATGGGGTACCAGTGTTCCACGACAGAGATAAACCCCTCGCTGGTAATATCAGATCATAAAGTAATCACACTGAACATCCACATCCTGCCCCCCAGTCAAGGAAACCACTGTGAAGACATTTTCAAAAGCAAACTGCACACTTCCCGAAACCAAAGTAGAAAGTTCCAAAGCCCCCTTGCTATAGGATAATGCTATACAATCTGCCGAATCATTTACAAGTGCATTCTATGAGCATCTACAGAGATGCAGGGATCGAGACATGCCAAATAAAACCAAGACGCACTCCTCCTAAAACAAGAAACCAGTCTGGTGGTCGTCACCCATAAAAAAGCTATACAACAGAAGGAGGAAACGAACACATGATAGAGCAAACTTCACAAAAGGAAAGGCATCACTGATCATTATTAGGAAGACACAATGATCGCTCATAAAATAATCCAAGGCCAGTTTCTAAAGACAAATTGCCAAGGAATGTAAGAATAACAACCACAAATCCTTAGTTAGCTATACCAAACATTTAGGTGGCAACTTCCAAATATGCTGTCAGCTACTGACAAATGGCAAGAAATACACTGAACCAACTTACATTGCCCACATCCTGGGGGACAGGTTCAGTGCAAACTCCACCGCCATTACCCCCAAAAGGGCCTGTGTCCATCCCAGAAGAATGCAGAGCCCCAGACTTCATGGACATGCAGGCAAAGACAGCCCTCTCCATAGCTAAGAACACAGCATCAATGGCATAGGATGGTGTTCCAGGCTGCATCTTGCACCAGCCACAAAAGGAACTACACCCTCACCTACATTCACTGTCCAGACTCAACCTTACCACAGGCTATGTACCCAAAGAATGGCATACACCAACAGTCATCCAGCTCCACAAAGGGGGTGCCACAACAGAACCTGGAAACCATTGCCCTATAGCTCTACTCAGCCTGGTCTGCAAAGCTATGGAATAAATTATCATGGAACACATAAATAGAGACATTGGGGACCTGCAGACACTGGACTCTACCCAACATGGCTTTGTTAAAGGCAGATCCTGCCTCCTAAACCTAGTTGACTCATTTGAAACAGTTACCAAGGACATGGATGGAGGTGAAAGTAGTCCACACAGCCCACCTGGACCTCACTAAGGACTTTCGACACCATTCCCCACTCTGTCATCATAGACAAGCTTACCAGCTTGAACATTAAAATCTATGTCACAGGATGGGTGGGCAACTGGCTCACAGATCAAGCACACATGTTCAGAGTTGCGGGTGCCATGTCCGACTATAAACCAGTCACAAATGGCATCCCACAGGTCTTGGTCCTGAGACACCACCTGTTCAGTAGATACTGCTCAGAGGTACAGGCAAGCACGGGAGGAGTATGGCTGAACAGGTTTGCAGATGACTGCTAACTGTGGTCCATAATCGACTCTACGGCTGACACAGACATCCTCCAGAAGGGTCTTAGAGACAGATACCTGGTGTCAAAACAATGCCCTCAAGCAGAATGCCAAAGAATGCATAGTCATCCCCTTTGGATAAAACGAAGTGCACACAAATTACCACATAGGTGGTAATCCAGTATGTACAGAGAAAGTAATTATGGCCCTGGGGACCCAAGGAGATAGTAAACTTTCCTTTGATGATCACATGGCCAAAGTGTTTAGAAATTCCTTCTATGTAGCTCACCTAATGTCACCTAATGTAACCCACTTTGTCTAGTCTGATGATGTCACCATCCTACGAATATACCTGTGGAAAGGAGAATTCACAGTAATGTGTATAGGGCGTTGTGTAAATGCATACTCCTCTAGTATCATAAAGTAGTTAGGTAGGGGTTTGAATCCTGCACGTGACAAGTGTGTGTGTGTGTGTGTGATCTCCTTTGAGAGGAGCAACCTTTTTGGAGAGTAGTAAAACACCTTAAATTGGCATACTTATCTTTGTCAAGTCTAATGATGTCACCATCCTACAAATATACCTGTGGAAAAGAGAACTCCCAGTAATGTGTATAGCACGTCGTGTTAATGCGTACTCCTCTAGTATCATAAAGTAGTTAGGTAGGGGTTTGAATCCTGCACTTAAGTGTGTGTGTGTGTGTGTGTGTGTGTGTGTGTGAAATCTCCTGGGAGAGGAGCAACCTTTTTGGAGAGTAGTAAAACACCTTAAAAGTGGTATACTTATCTTTGTCAAGTCTGATGATGTCACCATCCTACAAATATACCTGTGGAAAGGAAAACTTCCAGTAATGTGTGTAGCATGTTGTGGTAATGTGTACTGCTCTATTATCATACAGTAGTTAGGTAGGGGTTTGAATCCTGCACTTGGTGAGTGTGTGTGCTCTATGTGTGTGACACTGTTGGTCAATGTGTTGTGCGTTTTGCTTTTACTACTGTATGACATATCAGTATGTCAGGTAGCTGTGTGGAAAATACATATACATACATGTGACCTCAATTATTTCATAGGTGGGAACCCTGCTTTCTCCATGAACACATCTGTCATCTTTTCCAAAGTGTGCTGGCGCTTTCCAGACCATAGGTCACATTTGTATGCTTGTCACAAGCCCAGCCACTGCAGTGATCCCTGGCCTAGGTCATCCGTGTCTCACACACACTTTTCTATTGAATAGTGTGAGTGAGGGTTTATGGCTGAGGTATATTTCAGACTTGTTCAAACGCAGCAAAGTCTGTCAGTGATGGCTATTCATTATAGGTGTAGAACAATCTTTGTGGGTATGCATGCAGACCCCTTATCGCTTATGTGATCCACCGAGGGATTTCAAAATACCTTTGGAACTGTGATGAAAGGAGAGCTGATGTAACACTTGGCTGCATGTACACATCGGTACCTGTTCAACATTTTCGTGGCTACTACCTATGTGGTGCTGTGGGGATACTATGTTTTGTAAAGGTGGATGACTATGCTTTAGTTGGCTTATAGCTTTACAGCATGGGTTTGACAACAGGTATCTGTCTGTGTCTGTATGATACCCTTGTGGAGGATGTGTTTGTCATCTGGAGAATGCATTATAGGCCACAGTATGCATTTCCAGATGTGGACGGACATATCCCTACTGTGATTGCTTGTATCTAAGAGAGCTATATGCCAAACGGGAGTGATCTCAGGAATGGGTGCAGGTGAATACCACTGGTTACTGGCATAGTATAGTACCTGAAGGATCCAAATGTTACTGTGTGTCCTACATCTGTGTGTCAGTTGTCAAGACATCATCTAATGATTGTTTATGGTCAGGCTGTTGAGGTTATGTATACTAGCAGAATGCAAAACAATGACTGACAGTAACAGTATCGCCCACAGCACAGTGTCAAACTTTGTCATACACACATGTGCTCAAGTTCCACAATGTGTGTAGTACAATGCATACTGGCCACCAATAGGAACTATGGAGTGTTACTGTGTAATACAGGGCATGTCACCCTGCCCATGTGTCCGCTATACACATACATGCAGACAGTGCACCTCCACCATGTTCACAAATGTACACCTGCAAATCTGTGCTACACACATCCCACACGTACTGTCCAATCTAACACATGTTGCCAATACTACACACATCAGCGAAGTGGCACGTGGGCGGACAATACACCATTGGAACTAACACTGGTGTAAACAATACTACAGTGACAATCATAGCTTTAATGCATCATGCCTGCTCAGCTACACCTTCAAGGATATCATTACACTTTACTGCTGACAACATGCTAACATTACTATACTGCTATAAAGTCACCCTGTGCATCAGCACCATGGTAGCCTGTTCCTGCATCAATGTTACACAGACGACAGGAGTTGGCACAGGTTTCATCATATGCACAGGGTGTGTTTTTGGTTTGCCAGAGCCCTACGTTGAGCCATACAATCGATGTGTGTGTGTGTGTGTGTGTGTGTGTGTGTGTGTGTGTGTGTGTGTGTGTGTGTGTGTGTGTGTGTGTGTGTGAGGGTCAAGAGTACTGCTATGGGCCAATGTTGATGTAATGTGTGCAGGTATGTGTTAGCCCTAGGTGTCTGGTTTCTGTGTGTGTGTGTGTTTGCATGCACACAGTTTCACCATGTGGCTGCCATATACAGGGATTTGTGGGACGGCCACAGACTGTACCTGCCAGGCTTTACAGATCACTGTCTCTGGCCACGGATACGGTACCTGTGCCTGGCAGGTGTGCTACTGACAGTATCCGGTACTAAGCCAGACTGGGTACTATCCTCAGAGGTGGACAGATGTACACTGGACCCAGGTCCCTGCTGGGACTGTCCAGAGCCACGTGCACATGGTCTTCTAGGACTGTCTATGGACAGCCCACCCCCAACATTGCTGGGGCTGGTACTGGCACTACGGGAGCGGCTGTGACTTGAGGGACGTCCGGCGACTGCCAGCTGCTGATGTTGCTGGCATACATCCACGTCGATGTCTCAACCATCCCGCACTGTCCTGACACATGGACATGACATTGCGGAGGACATCTAATGTCTCACCCCAACGTCTCTCAGTGACCTAAGTGTAATTACGGATGGCACCTGCTAGGTCACGGATACTGTCAATTACAGCGGTGTTATGTGCCCTCTGTTCCCTTAGTCCCTGTCTGGTGTACCGTTCCATACGTGCCTGTGCCTCCATGACAGCCTGGAACATGCGTGAGGTTGTAAGACATGTGGCACATCTGCCAGGGGCATGATGAGCAGCAGTGCTCCGATGAGAACCCCTGCACATATGCCTATGTGGTACCTTTCCAGACATCTGGGTATGGCTGCTGTCGGGATGCATGTGCCATAGATACCACACTGCCCTGGCCAATGCCGACTGTACACTCTCCCTCAGCTAAGGGCATTGGTGATGGATGTATTGGCAGTATGACTGTGTGCATGCATGGGGTGGACACTTGTGTACTGTCGATTGGTGGCACAACAACAGACCCTGGCAAACATGCCTGTGCCTCAACACACCTATCCTCATTATCACTATTTGGCTTAGTGACATTAGGTTCCCTGCTGCGGTGAACCAGCCCAACCTCCGCACCTGTGAGAGAAAGACAGGAAACGCACTTTACGACCTGTACATGATGTCGGAACACATGCACACAAATACACTCCTCACTAAAGCAGACGCAGACACACACACACACTACCAGCAATCCAGAACATACTCAGTAGCGGTTGATGGTGGGGTACAGTATCACAAGCCAAACAGTCATATCACACGTGTCAGCATGCAGGACATGTGTTGCTCAACAGCATGCAGTGTGAGTGTAGACAGCCCTTGCTAATAACAGTGTGCATGGCTTTGATGCATGTGTGTTGTTGTTCAGTGATTGGCCTCACCCTGGAACACAATGTGTACATGGACACAACATTGCTGTGCAAGTATTAAAAGCTCTGCAATGTCCTGTACACCATCACTCTCACAGGTATACATACCATGGCTGGATGTGTATCTGCGTGTCACATAGATATCCATTTCTGATTAGAGTGTCTGTGTCTTTAGCAGATAATTGTGGACACAGGTTTAGCACATGCATGCTATGTATACACACAGGATGAGTGGTGCATGTATACCTGATGGGATACCATTGCTCAACATAGCCATTGTACAGTGGTTATGGTGAGTGTAGGACATATTGTGGACATGCCAGTGCCAGTCATGACATGGCATGCTACAACACAACTGCAACATTAAACATCACACATACCCAATGTGTGTCGTGTGACCTATACACTCAATAGCATTACAAGACATATATGTGTCATTTTGTACAAATAGTGATTGCTATGCATATTGTGTATAGGTGCATATGTTTGCACATACACAACATTGAGGTGCATAGCAATGAATGCTATGTGTAGTACTGTGGTTACTGTAACTGGATGGGGTGTAGTACCATGAGCCATCATCATGCAGCATCATGTGGTCACTCAAGGCTACTAATGTGTGCCAGACCGGCACCTAGCATGCTGTACCTGAACTGCAGTACCATGGCTACATTCACCATTTCACAGCCAGTTGTTACATGGGTTTGTAAGGTGCCCAATAGGGAGCATTGCCTAACATGAATGTGTTATGTGTTGAAGAGTGTCGCACAGCCCCATGATAGGCCTCTACCGCTCAGGTATATTATGTGTGCTGTGCGGATGACATTTAGGATACTGGAGTGTGACCTTACAGCGGGTGTCTGAATATGCCATGTGTATCATATTAACGTGTACTGTGTATGACAAAGTTGTGTATGTTGTGTGCATGTGTATCGACTCTGCCTTTCCCATGTCCACTGCAGTGTTGCCACAATTGTGTGGGATGCTCTGTGTATTGCATGTGTTTGAGGCAACTACTCACGTTACTGAGATGTGCATAGTCTCACAGCAAACATGCACAGCATACATTATGCATAGCTGTGTTACGTGTACATGGCCTACACCTCACCTATGACATGCACATTTAATTTGCAATATTAAATGTAGAACACCCTCACCAGCATGGGTCTGCTGCCTTGCTGTCACACCAGAGGGACCTGCAAGGATATGAAACCAGTTTATTAGTGGCAATAACCGTGACATTGCTACTGTGGGTTTGCAATCTTACAGTAGTACAATGGTTGACAGTCACAGGCCTACAGATTGTTACAAATTATCAGTATTGCACAACACCAGGCTCCACATCTTCTAAATACACATTACACTTCTTACGTATGTGTGATCTACCAGTAGAGGTAACAGTAGTCTGCAGATATGCCATGTTACCTGCACACTCCGTGTCAAATCACTGGGTTGCTCCGGCCTCCATGATGATGCATGTTTGCTGTTGTTGTTGTTGGCCAGGAGCCACCAGGCTCAGGAGCAGCTCCTCCACTCTGGTGAGGGGAGGATGGATGGCTACCCCACCACCTGTGGCAAGCTGTTGTCTACGGACATCAGACACACGCTGCCGGACATATCTAAGTAAATCGCTCCAGTGATGGCGTACCTCCTCATAGGTCCGGTTATGCATGCCTATGTCATTTACCCTACAGACAACATCTTGCCACAGTGCAGTCCGCTCATGCTGGTCCTGGCTGGTTCTTGAGAACAGCAGGGTGTAGTGCTGAACCAGGCTGATTATCACTTCATCCTCTGCTAGGTTATAGGTAGGGTTGCGATGGTAAGCCAGACAATGAAACAATGTGTGTGAGCAAGTCATGTGGCACACTTAACATTCTAAAGTACAGATATCACTGAGCTGACATATATAGCAACCTATTGGCTGTCAGAGGATACACACTTTCAATACCACATATCCGTGCTCAACCCACAACTGCCTGACAGTGCCTGGTACGCTCTATATATCAAACCATGTTCTGCACAGCAACAAAGAGAAACCAGTATGTAAGACTATACAACAGTACATGGCACACTGTATGCGACGCAGTGCACCACCTAGACACAGGAGGTATATATCAAGCTAATGCATAAAGAAATATATCATCCATTGCAATGATTGTAAAGTCCAGTTACAGTATTACCAGTATACCACACTAGTTGTTGATGGCAAACCCCTGCCTAACATATGTGCACATTCGTTAATATAGGTGGCATACTGCTGTACTAGACTATACATGTTGCTAGATACGCACTTGTATCCTGTGACACACATATGACTGAGGGCACACATCAGATCTACACACACATCAGACATACATACAAGACACAAAGGTATGGCAACCTAGATGAGCTTTACCTGTGTACCATACAGTACTGTGTGTCAGTACTTAAAAAACCTTATGCCTGAGGTATATAATCTGTGAGGACTACAGGGAACATACAAAACAGTGGTTACAAGCAATGTGCACATGCACCATACTGTGCTGTTTAGGCCTACAGCTTCAGGTAGTACTACAGTTCATACGGGATTTGGATTCACCAGCACTGCCAATCAATAAGCATACATGTACTGCTTTAGCCTACAATGGCACACCCCAGTCGACACCAAGGGACTACGTCAGATCGTATGCCATACAGCTTTTTCTGCCTAGCAATAGCATACACATCTTTTGCTGGTATCAGAGCTAGGACACAAAATACCATGACAGAAACAGTTTCCCACTAAGCTATCACACATATACAGAACTTTGACACACTCACCAACAAATTCACCATCACACTCAGTCAAACTCGCATAGCAATTATTATGACAAGTACATGTGGGTGTGTATCAGTTCATAGGTAGGTAATAGGCTATTGGCCCTAGGGCCTATAGAAGCCTAGCCATATGCTGCCTTGGCCTTTGACACACATGTAATTTAATTTCACGTGCCCCTGTCAAGCAGAGCCACAGAGGTGATTCCCGGGGCGTATTTCCTATCTCCCATCCAGTCATCAGGATTATTCACGACGACTGCTAATGAGGAGCTTTGTTTGCTATTGATAGGTGGTTTGTTCCAAAGTATGGGATGTCTCTGAGATAGGAATCTATCCCTGCAGCATGTTCTGTTTATTGAGGTGACAAGGTTAGGTCCCTAGAGTGTGTAGCTCGTAGGGATTGTGATCTGTTTATATGGAGTATGTCCAACAGCTCTGGGTGTGACATAGCTTTGTATGTTAGGCAGAGGTCACCTCTGGGTAGGCAGTATGTGATGTAGTCTAGCTGTGGTTTTGTGGGACGGTCTGCATAGGGCATCTGTTTGAGGCCGGTATTACTTTTTGTGTGGTATGTCTGTGGCCTTTCCAGTTGCTGTAGATGTCTTGTGAGGTACATACCAAATGGGGCATTTTACTCTATAATGGGTTTTATGAGTGATGAGTAGAGGGGAACACTGACCTATATTTCCCTGGATGACACACCTTATGTGATGAGGTGTGCCATGTAGACAGATTACATGACTAGTGTGGCACTGTAATTATCACAGGGGAGACTACTGTCCACCTGTGTCCCATGGTCTCTTATCACACTTTCGGTGTTAAGTAGACTACCACCTATGTGGTAGTTCATGGGTACAGAGTTTTTGCCAGAAGGGATGCCAATGCAGTTTCAACATTGAGCTTGAGTCCATGGCTGTATCACCAGGCATCTGTCGCAGTAACTATGACCCTGTCTCTCTCTCTCTCTCTCTATAGATATACACACACACACATTGGTGTACATATAGATATACATATGGGCACATATACTGTCCACCTTTCATGGTTGGAATATCAATTATGCGAAGGTTGTGAGGTATACAGTTATGTAGTAATATTGCACAGTCTTGTGCGGAATGCATTGAAGGTGTTCTCAGCCCATGTAGCTTTAGCAGGCCTCACTGGCTGCAACACTGCAAACCTGACAAATCATACCCACAGCGTTTAACCATCACATGACCGAACTACAAAAGGAGGGGGAGTATCCATATTCATAAAGGATACCCACACCTCCAGGTTAGTGGCAACGCACGAAGCATCAGAGACCATCCAGGTGCAATTAACCATATGTAAAACTGCCCTACAGTTTGTAACATGCTACAGACCACCTTCTCAAACTCAGGAAACCCACACAGCCTTCCTGAAGACACTGGAGAGTATAAATGTCTCTCCAAACACCATCATATTGGGTGACTTCAACTACCCAAACATAGACTGGGAACATTACTCAAGCCCCAACACCCTAGCCCAAAGGTTCCTTGAGTTCATAAACTCAAATGCTATGGAACAACTAGTCACCATTCCCACAAGAGGAGAAAATATACTAGACCTGATCATCACAAACATGGGGACAAAATGCTCCACACCGAAGTATATCCCTCATTGGTGAGATCAGACCATAAATTAATCTCACTGGAGTTCCACATCCCCCCCCCCCCCCCAGCAACAAAGACCACAGTGAAGAACTTCTCAAAAGCAAACTTCACACTTCTTAAGACTGGAGTGGTATCCTTCAAGGCCCCCGAGCCAGTGGAAACCACAACCCACGCTGCTGAAACCCTTACAAATGCCTTCTACGAGCACCTCCAGGAATGTATGGATCAAGCCATCCCTAATAAAATCAAGACCTTTTCCACCAAAGGCAGGCGCCCGGTCTGGTGGACTCCAGCCATAAACAAACTCTACAACAAGAGGAGAAAGCTACTACATGACAGAGCAAAATCCCTAAATGGGAAGGCATCTCTGATCAATACTAGCAAAAAACTACGATCACTCATAAAATCATCCAAGGCCAACTTTGAGAGAAAAATCGCTAATGACACAAAAGACAATCATAAAGCCTTCTTTAGCTATGTTAGAAACCTGGGTGGAAACTCCCAGATATGCTCAGAATTAGTCCAAAATGATAAAAAATCACTGAACCCACAGACATTGCCAACATACTGGCAGACAGGTTCAGTGCAAATTCTCCTCCCTCCCCCAAAAGGAGAAATATCTATCCCACCAGAGTCTAGCCTCCCAAACATCTCAGATGCCCAGGTGAGAGCTGCTCTCTAAAGCAAAAACACAGCATCAATGGGACGGACGGTGTCCCCGGCTGTGTGCTACACCTAACTCAATGAGGAACTAAACCCACACATAAGGCTGCTGTTTAATCTTAGCCTTACTACAGGATACGCCAAAGAATGGCGACGGCAACTGTGGTCCCACTCCACAAAGGCGGTGCTTCACGGACCCTGAAATTACCCCCATAAGCTTGACGAGCCTTGTCTGCAAAGCTATGGAGAGGATCATAATGGAACTCATAAATAAAGACATTGGGGACCTACAGACACTGGATCCTACCCAATATGGCTTTGTCAAGGGCAGATCCTGCCTCTTGAACTTGGTCGACTTTTTCGAAACAGTCACTGAGGCCATTGATGAGGGTAAGGCAGTTCACACAGCCTACCTTGACCTAGCAAAAGCATTCGACACAATACCCCACTGGCATCATAGAAAAGCTCACCAGCTTAGATGTAAACCCATATGTCACAAGATGGGTTGCAAACTGGCTCAAGGACAGAACACACAGGGTTAGAGTTGCTGGTGCCATGTCAGACTCTAAGCCGGTCATGAGCGGTGTCCCACAGGGCTCAGTCCTGGGCCCCCTCTTGTTCGGCATTTATTTTTCTGAAGTGCAGGCAAACATAGGGGGATTGTGGCTGACAAAATTTGCAGATGACTGCAAACTGGGCACCATAATTGACACTCCATCAGACACAGACATCCTCCAGAAAGGTCTCATAGAAATGGATAACTGGTGCCAGAGCCATGGCCTTAAGCTAAATGCCAAAAATGTATAGTCATACCCTTTGGGAAAAACAAGGTAACCCTAATTACCACATAGGTGGTAATCCATTAAACACGGAAGAAGTTATCAGGGACCTGGGGACCCAAGTTGACAGTAACCTCTTTTGACACTCACATTGCCAAAGTGGTTAGGAAGACCTTCTACATTGCCCACCTGATCATGAAGGGATTCACATCCAGATCAGGAGAGGTCATTGTACCCTGTACTCTTCACTTATCAGACCAATGATTGAGTACAACGCCCATTCGAATGTACCTTACCCGACACCTGCAGCAGTTGGAAAGACCCCAAAAGTTCCTCACCAAAAGGATAAAGGCTCAAACATATGTCATATGATGCCCGACTGAAGAAACTCCAGCTCTATTCAGCCGCACACCGCCTGCTCAGAGGTGCTCTGTGCCTGCCATACAAGGGCATGTCCAGCCCAGAATTAACGGACATGCTCCACGTCAAAAATCCAAATCCACCAGAGCCACGAGAGCAAGAGACTTAAACCTCAACACGGATATAAATAGGACGTGCTGGAGAGACAGATTCATCACCCAGAGACTCCCTACACTATGGAACAGAATCCCAGTCCATGTGAGGCAGAGCCCCTCACTGACTCAGTTCAAGAGAAATCTTGACGAGTGGATGGGAGATCGTAGGTTTACCCCGGGAATCATCTCTGTATCACTGCTGGACAGAGGCACAGCAAACTAATGGGTATAGTATTCTCATCCTAAGGGGTGGTGAAAGCCACACACACTCTGGCTAGGCTTATAAATGCCTTAGGGCAGATAGCCTAGTATGAACCTATGAACCAGCACTGTATGCTGTCTTGTTTGCCAGACACTACAACCTACATAGAAATATGCACATAATAATCTTCAACAACACATATATGTCCACCCTTCACAAACAGTTGCAGTATGTGCCTTGCTCTATGCACATGTACAGATGCTAATATATCTGACACAGAAAGATCTCTCCATATGTATGTGCCATACACACACAAGGTCCACACTGTTGTAAGTCCGTGGACCTCACGGCTGACCTGTTGGGCCTTGCTGCAATACAAACAGGTGTCACGTGTGAGCACACAATAATATTAGAGGGTGTATATATAGCTGCAAATGCTAGATTAGCATACTAGCCTGGTACAGCAGTTGCCAGTGCTAAGCTACACATTAATATGACTATCATGCATTTGTTACTCTGTTGCATCCATGTTTATATAGCTGTATGCACTACTCCCCCAAACAGCCATTGTACACACCACTGTACAGAACACAGATAACATGGATCAGATGTTTGACATTTAATGCTGAGCTACATATGTCACAGTTATATCCCACTGCACAGAGCTACACACTGATTTGTCCATGGCAGTAGTTATGCAGGGCATCTGTGCATAGGTACGTACTGCTGCCACATATGGATGATTCAAAGTATGTAGAGTACTCTTCAAAAACATCTGCTACCTGCCAATAAATACATATGTGTTACATACCTTTCTTTTGTATGTGTTTGTAAATTTCAGTTCCGTGTGTCTTTTTTTTTTTTTTTTTTGGTTTAATTTTATTTATTTTTTGTTTATTTTTTTTTTCTGTTGATGTGTTTGTCTCTCTGTCTCTGTCTCTCTCTCTCTCCGTACCAGCAATGGAATGATTGCATGTGTGGACAGCAAGTACAGCCTGCTTTTATAGGTATCTGCACATGTGCATGTTCATACTAGGCTATCTGCCCTAGGGCATTTATAAGCCTAGCCAGAGTGTGTTTGGCTTTCGCCACCCATTTTAAATTAATTTTGCTATGCCCTTTTTCGAGGTTAGTATACTGTGCCTCTGTCTAACAGTGACACAGAAGTGATACCCGGGGTAAACTTACGATCTCCCATCCACTCATCAAGATTCCTCTTGAAGAGAGTCAATGAGGGACTCTGCCTAACCTGGACTGGGATTTTATTCCAGAGTGAAGGGAGCCTCTGGGTTATGAGTCTGTCCCTCCAGCATGTCCTATTTATTTCATTGCTGAGGTTCAAGTCTCGAGCATGTAGCTCGATGGGATTTGGATTTTCTGAGGTGCAGCATGTCCATTAATTCCGGGTTGGACATGGCTTTATACGTCAGGCACAGATCGCCTCTGAGCAGGCAGTATGCCACTGAGTAGAGCTGGAGTTTCTTTAACCGGGCAGCATATGGCATCTGTTTGAGCCCTTTGATCCTCTTGGTGAGAATGCTTTGGGGTCTTTCCAGTTGCTGCAGGTGTCTGGTAAGGTACATCCCAAAAGGGGCATTGTACTCAATTATGGGCCTGATGAGGGATGAGTAAAGAGGCACGATGACCTCCCCTGATCTAGATGTGAATCTCTTCATGATTAGGTGGGCTATATAAAATGTTTTTCTAACCACTTTGGCCACGTGGTTGTCAAATGAGAGATTGCTATCAACTTGGGTCCCCAGGTCCCTAATTACTTCTTCTGTACTTAATGGATTACCACCTATGTGGTAATTTGTGGGCAAAATTGCCACCTATGTGGTAATTTGTGGGCACTTTGTTTTTGCCAAAGGGGATGACTATACACTTTTTGGCATTTAGCTTGAGGCCATGGCTCTGGCACCAGTTGCCTGTTTCTATGAGGCCCTTTTGGAGGATGCTTGTGTCGGCTGGAGAGTCGATTATGGTGCCCAGTTTGCAGTCATCTGCAAACTTGGTCAGCCCCAGTCCTTCCGTGTTGGCCTGTACCTCCGAGAAATATATACCGAACAAGAGAGGTCCCATGACTGAGCCTTGTGGGATGCCACTGGTAACTGGTTTGGAGTCTGACATGGCTCCAGCAATTCTAACCATGTGGGTTCTGCCCTTGAGCCAGTTTGCAACCCATCTAGTGACATAGGGGTTTATATTTAAGCTGGTGAGCTTATCTGTAATGCCCGAGTGGGGTATCATATCGAAGGCTTTTGCGAGGTCCAGGTAGGCTGTGTGGACCACCTTCCCATCTTCAATGGCTTTGTTGACTGTTTCAAAGAAATCGACCAGGTTTAAGAGGCAGGATCTGCCCTTAACAAAGCCGAACTGGGTAGGATCCAGTGTCTTTAGGTCCTCAATATCTTTATTTATGAGGTCCATGATGATCCTTTCCATAGCTTTGCAGACCAAGCTAGTCAGGCTTATGGGGTGATAGTTTCCAGGATCCGTTGAGGCATCACCTTTGTGGAGAGGGACCACTGTTGCTGTATGCCACTCTTTGGGTACATATCCTGTAGTAAGGCTGAGATTGAACAGTAGTTTTATGTTTGGCTTTACCTCTTCTTGGAGTTCATGTAGGATGCAGCCCGGGACACCGTCTGGTCTCATTGATGCTGTGTTTTTTGCTTTGGAGAGGGCGGCTCTTACCTGAGCATCTGAGATGTCAAGGGGGCAGCACTCTGCTGGGATAGATATTTGCCCTTTTAGTGGGGGGGGGGGGTTTGCACTGAACCTGTCAGCTAGGATATTGGCAATGTCTGTGGGTTCGGTGTATTTTTTGTCATTTTGGACTAATTCTGAGCATATCTGGGAATTCCCACCAAGGTTCCTAACATAACTAAAGAAAGCCTTGTGATTATCCTTAGTGTCCTGTGCAATTTTTCTCTCGAAGCTGGCCTTAGACGATTTTATGAGTGCCCATAGTTTTTTGCTAATACTGATCAGAGATGCCTTCCCTTTTTGGGATTTTGCTCTCATGTAGTAGCTTCCTCCTTCTATTGTACAGTTTGTTTATGGCTGGGGTCCACCAGACAGGAAGTCGGCCTTTGGAGGATTATGTCTTGGTTTTATTTGGGATTGCATGATCCATGCATTCCTGAAGGTGTTCATAGAATGCGTTTATAAAGGATTCTGCAGTCTGGGCCGTATTTTCCACAGGCCCGGGGGCTTTGAAGGATTCCACCTCGGTTTTCAGGAGTGTGAAATTTGCTTTAGAGAAGTTTTTCACTGTGGTTTTCTGGGCAGGGGGTGGGGTCGGGATGTGAATATCCAGTGAGATTAGTTTATGGTCTGATCTTACCAGTGAGGGATACACTTCTGGTCTGGAGTCCCCATGTTGGTGATGATCAGGTCCAGTATGTTTTCCCCTCTTGTGAGAGTGGTAACAAGTTGTTCCATAGCATTTGAGTGTATAAATTCTAGGAACCTTTAGGCTAGGGTGTTGGAGCTAGAGTAATGCTCCCAGTCTATGTTTGGGTAGTTGAAGTTGCCCAATATAATGGTGTTTGGAGAGACACTCATATTTTCCAGTGTTCTCAGGAAGGCCGAGTGGGGTTCCTGGGTTTGGGAGGGTGGTCTGTAGCAGACTATAAACTGGAAGGTAGTTTTACCCCTGTTAGTTGCACGTGGGTAGTCTCTGATGCTTCGTGCTGTGTCACCAACCTGGAGGTGTGGGTATCTTTGACGAATATTGATACTCCCCCCTCCTTTTGTGGTTTGGTCCAAGTTTTGGGGCTGAAAAGCATGGTATAAGGTATAACCTGGTAGTGCTGGGGTGCTCTTGGGCGCCTTGAACCAGGTTTCTGTTACTGCACAGATATCAATGTTCTCCATGCTAAGGAGAGTTTCGAGTGCATGCATCTTGAGGTTTAGACTTCTGGCGTTGAGTAGCATTACTCTTAGTTTCTTATCCCTTGTGATACCTATGGAGGTGGGCTTGTCTTTTGAGCCTTGCCTAAAAAAAGGCACTATGGGGGTAGCAAGAGCCTTTGCCAATATCCGAAAGCCCAGGGGTGACAGGTGCACGCCATCCTTAGCGAAGCATCGTGGCTTGTTGAGCATGTCATCCCAGGCTGACAGGCATTGGATCCCCTTTGAATGACACCAATACTTAAGCCAATTGTTGAAATTGATCATCTTGTCTTCATATTGTGGCATCATTCTTGGTGAGGGTAAGATGCTACTCAAGGTCAGGGTCATACCGGCCTGGGCTACATGCTTAGAGAGCTCCTCTCTCTTTTCATGTAGTCCAGGGAGGTACGTCTCACGTCATTCACACCAGCATGGACAATGACTGAGTCATATTTGTACTTGCCTTGGGAGTGACCTGAGTGCTTGTGTTATGTGGCGGATCCTATCGCCCGACAGGCAGCTCACCGTGACCTTCTCCTTGTTCAGCCTGGTGAGCGGGACGTCAGTGTGCCTGATGATAGTCACCTATTACAAGTGTATCAGGTGTGTTGTTTAGCCTTAAGGGCTGTGACTGTTCGGCACACTGGCTTTGTGAGCTATGTGTTGCACATGTTTTGTTTTGGGGTAGCGGTTGCTTGGGTGTCTGCTTTGGAGGTCGCTGCTTAGGCAGATTTTTATTTAGAGCCTCCGAGTATGTTTTTGTGTGTTTATGTGTTTGGTTTGCTGTCGTGGTAGGTCTATGTGAGACTGGAATTGTAGTGAGTGTGGTTTCCTTCTCCTCCTGACTGGTTACGCCAGTACTAAGTTGAGAGAGCTTAGCCTCCAGTTTGGCTATATGGTTGCATCTCTCACATGTGTTTGAATTTGTTGGGAGGAGGAGAGTGTTTTCTGTGTACATGAGGCAGTTGTAACATTGCCTCAAGATTCCCAGATTCACCAGCTGGACCGGAGAGGAGATTGACAACTGACCTTTGGAATTAATTAATTAATTAATTTAAATTTGTTGCCCAGGAGTGAGTGGAGGCCCGGGGAGAAAAGCTCCACAGTTAAAATAAACCAACAGTATTTACATAGTGATTAACAATTTACATAGCAATTACTTACAACATATTACAGATGAAGAACATAGTACATCAGTAGACAACTAGAATCTTTATCTGTGAAGTGGATACCAGACATTAACAAATGTTACAAGAAGAAGACGTTTGTGCTGTATAATAAGTACTGGCTTATGAGCATCTGAGCTTGCTATAATCAAGGTAGTTAGTGGAGTGGAAAGAAAGGTAGTGGTTGGATGGTGACATGCTAGAATAGTATTGAGAATTCCTTTATAATTGAAAAAAAGGGCCAATGGGGAACAAGGTACTCAAGGGGCGTTTGTGAGGGTGTAGTGCTTTTAATTTTTTAGTGCTGACTTATATAATTGCTTTAGTGAGCAAGTGCCAGGTAACTTAAATGCAATGTGTTAAGGTAACTTAAATGCAAAAACGACAAACAGTAACTTTCTTTCAAGTGAAACAAGGAAATAAGTACAGTAAGCAATGCAGATATCACTAGGGATCCACAGAAGCACTGAAAAAACGCGTTTTAGGTGGAATTAGCATTTCAGGGAAATAACAAGTAAACAAACAACAAGCATACAAACAAAGCTAGATTCAGCAGGCCTGGATCTAGTCTATGCTACAGCAAACAAGGTGTACCAATTTCAGTAAGAAACAGTTCAGATATGCAGGCACTATAAGCCTTTAACCAGAAATTCCTAGCTCAGAAGGGCAGAGTCCAGCCTCTCCTCCCACAAGAGTGCAGACCACGAACCTTCTTAATGTAAAATAAGTGGCCTGAATCCCAAGTGCTTAAACCAGAACTAATACACTTTGAGGGCTCAGTGTCTGTTATTCTAAATCAGCAGTTCCCAACTTAGAAGGATGTAAGCTACCTGTCCTGCCACCACAGTGCAGGCCACAAACCTTCCTAATGTAAAACAACTGGTCTGAAGCCCAAGTGCTTAATCCAAAAGACTTAGAATGATAGCTACACTTTAATCAAGTTACTACCAAGCAGTAATAAATACAATTGAATACTTTAAAGAATGCCTGGTGTGATGTGATGGCCTCTGCACGAATTGGTGGCCACCATTTGGTAATTGCATGCAGCCTGCTGTGTGGTGATTGCAGTACTCACTGTCGTAGCAACCCAATGCTATAAATTGCTAAGTCAGGTAGGCGTAGCCCTTTCAGCTTTCCAAAGTGGGGCCTATGCTTGTTTGCTGTGGACACCATTGTGTAAGTCAGAAGGTTGGTATACTTCTTATATCTGAAGCTAGGGGTGTAGCCAGTGATTTGAATGTTGTACTCAGACCTGAATGTTGCCACTTCCAGTACACAGTTATCAGCGTAGAATTGTACTCACCCCTACAAATGCTAACACAAGATACGTGGGAGTATGTAGGTTTTTTTCTACTTATACAATTAGCTGCCATACATTAGTAGTTTATTGAGATTTATTCATTTGGCACATGTGTACTGCGGTGGTGGTGCTGCGGTAGCGTTGTCGCCTCACAGTAAGATGTTGCCCTGTTCGATTCCCAGCTAGAGCGTCTTCTGTGTGGAGACATGCTTGAATGGGCGTACCTTCGTTAAAGGTTGTGCGTCAGGGCCGGCAACTCGGCAAGTAAAAAATCTACTGCCAATCATTAGCGGACCGGAGTTCCACTGTGGTGACCCCTAACAGGGAAAAGCCGAAAGACACAACGTTCATTTGGCACATGTACTGTTTGTGAACTGCTATACTGTGAATATTAATGTACTCACTTCTGCACAGTTTCTGCTTTTTTATTGTTGACATTAGCACAGGATGCTCAAGAAAACTAGACAATTCCAGTATTGAGTATGCCTATCCTTGGTGGACCCTGAACACACAGGTATTTTGTACATTTGGGTGGGGATTGTCCTGCTATGATACTGTGTGGGGGTTGTAAAGTGCTGCTGTAACATTATTTACTGCTAGAATGGCTGGTTCTTTTATCACAGTCATGTAATGCAATTCCACAACAACTGCTGGTAAAGTTCCACAGAACAGGTTTTGTGTTACGGCATTCCTATCTTTCCTTTACATTCACTCATTCTGATGCATGACATATCTATTTCAGCAACAACCTGCTGAGTCTGATGAAGCGTTTGTAACAACGCGAAATCGCTTACTACTGCAGTGAATAAAGGATTTTTTATCAACTGTGGAGAGCATCATCTGTTGTTTGTGCTACTATATTTTCATTCGAAAGGTGACTCTTTATCCAGGACTGTTTGTTATATTTTTATTGAACCTGCTGTATATCTGCTGTGGCTTAGTGGTACTTCATGCAGTCTAGTGTGTCCAAGGTCCAGGGTTCGAGACTGACAGAGGTGTTTTATTTTGCTGCTGAGCAGAACAAGGGCCCTCACATGCAGGGTGACTAAGGCACTTTTAAGCAGTTGTGCGTGGGTTTGTGCGAAGCTTAGCAATACTTGGCTAAGTGCACACAAGCGCACACTCGCACAAACCTGCTAACTACCGCTTAAAGGTGCTTACTCCCGCTAACCCCCACGCTCATTTCTTTGAAAGAAAAGAAAATGGGGAGATAGGAAAGTGGTGAAAAAGGGGCACAAAGAGGGAAAGAGAGTGGGGAAAACAGCTCGGGATGTGCAGGACGGGTGTAGGGAAGGTCTATAGCTGCCCATTTCTTTAACAGCAACAGCTGTGCATATGCTAGAAATTTGGAGGGAAATATGAAACCTTCCACCCCTGAGAGAGGAGTGAGGACAACAAAGTATGTTGTACTGCCAATTAAATATCAGTTTGTGTCCAGCGGACATGTGTGCAAAATGGGCAGCTATGTATGGGGCATAATTTTTTTTTGGTAGCAGATTGCCCTTTTTTTCAGGTGAGACTGGAATGTGTGGTAGGGGAAGTGGGTATATAAGGGGAGATAAACAGACAAGAGATGCATACAAGGGCGGAATATGACACGTGGTGGGTGAACACCATTGACGGGGAAGGATGTTTGGAAATCGCAAGCCCATGAGCCCACGGATGGCAACAGTGGAACTGAGATCCCCACCCATGGGCAGTCACCACTGCACCTTCACAGCCCAGAAGGTGGCTGTGCTGGGGGCTGCGTAGGAGGGGCAGGCTCACCCGTGAGTCATGCCACATGTGCCTCAAGCTGGCGTAGAGGATCAGCGACTGAACGCTCGATCTCCCTACGCACCACAGCCCGGACTGTTTGGAGGCCCAGCCATGCTTGCACGGGGGGACGAGCCACATCCCCTGCAGCGCTTCCACCTAAAGGTGGCACAGGACCAACGGAGGAGGAGGTCCCGGGCTGGACACCGGACCTGCTGGTGCCAGGTGCCATCACCAGCTGATGTGGGACAGGTGGGTCCGCTGGGACCGGCCTTCCCATACGTTCTAGGTTTAGGAGGATTTAATGACAATATGGGTTGTTAACAGCCAACAGCATTCTAAATTAGTTATAACAGCATGCAGTAGTATTCACATTAACCCAACACACCAGAGTTCCAACAGTTGAACAGCAAGCATAACACATGCATATATAGAACAACAGTGGATATTCCAACAGCATGCAGGATTGATCGGTGGCAACAGGCCACCAAGATTGTGGTATTTGAACAGGGCACATGCATCAAAGTAAATGCAGATATTTTTGAACCAATAGGACACATGTCCCAACAAATGTTTTGAGATTAGACATACCCATTGACGTGTGGAATTGCATTGTTTATGCACGTACAGTAGGGTGTAAGAAGATACCTCCATTAACAACTTATAGTTTACACTACATTCCTATTGACTGCAGGTATATATCCCCTACATGTATTATTACACTTGGCAATGTCCGGTAAATTGTGAAATGGGTTTTGCTAGATGTTCATCGTGTTACCCTGCTGCAGTCATCACACTTGGGTTATCCTGCCGTCAGGCGGTCCCGCAGTCGGCCCGAATTCCAAAGTCTTGGTCTGGCGTCGGTTGCTGTCGCTTCTTCCCTGACGTCAGTGCGCCAGGGGTATACAAGAGGCATCCAACGCCATTTTCTTCTGTCTTTCTTGCCGCGGTGCCCGAAGCAGAAGTAGTTCGCAAATGCCGGTCGGCCGACACCTGAGATTTTCAAATCGAGTTTCAGTCCGAAGTCTTCAAAGCTAAGTACCCCGTTGGGGAACCTTTTCTTGCCTCAGTCCGATGTCACAAAAAGTTAACAATTGCATTTCTTGTGGGAAGCAAATACCTCATAAGGACTTTCATTCTTTTTGTATACTTTGCCTAGGCCCAGACCACGACGTCACTGGTTGTCAGTTTTGTGCTAGGTTCAATAAGCGAACTATAAAGTGACGCTTTGATTTTGCACGACACTACTTCGGTAGGAAATTTAATTACACTATGTCGTCGGAGCAACCGACTACCGGCATGCATAAAAAACGCAAAGATAAAGAAAGGCAGCCTAGATCCAAGCCAGACTCCGAGGGCTCGGCCGGGCCTCTCGCCGGTTCTCCGGTTTTCAGCGAGGCGCCTACGCAGCCCCTGGCTACCGCCGAATTGGATCCCCCGACCGCTTCGGATTCTCCAGCAGTGAGTTCTAGGCCGACGCAGCCATTTTCTTTAGGCCCTACCGACGAAATTGCAGAAGGAGAAGCCGGTGCTCTAGAAACACCTTCGGTTTCTAAAGGTGTCTTCAGACCGACTACTCTCACCATAAAATCTTATGCTAAGCTTAAGACTCCTCTAAAACCAAAAAAGACTACACTTCAGTCTCCAGGTCAAGGCCCTATACCTAAGAAACAGATGCTTAAAATGGCTGAAGATTTGATTTCTTTGATCAGGGGTTCCCAACCCCCCCCCCCCGACAAAAGGCCTAGACAAGAGGAGGATTATGCCTCCTCTGACCAAGTGTCTGTTTCTTCAGGCTCCTCTGAGGAACAGGATTACTCCTTTCCACCTTATGAAGATTCTGATGCTGAAGACGCCATTCCCTCAGCTTCTCCCCCTGAAGATTATTCCTTTGGGGAAACCTTACATACCATGAGGGAACATTTCCACTGGGAAGGTCAGGACTACTCCGACTCAAAGAAAAGGCTTCGAGAGTTTCTTTTACTTCCCCAGCACAGACCACTTGCTATCCCCCCAGACATTGTGGATGATGTTTTCTTAGAATGTAGTCTAAATCCAGACTCTCTGCCTCCTGCACCAGCCAAACCAGATAGGTACTATAGAGTGCCCGACTCACACAAATTCCTATACAAAAGCCCTGTAGCTGATCCAGACTCACACAAATTCCTATACAAAAGCCCTGTAGCTGATCCAGACTCACACAAATTCCTATACAAAAGCCCTGTAGCTGATCCAGACTCACACAAATTCCTATACAAAAGCCCTGTAGCTGATCCAGAGACATCTCCCAGGGTCCCAAAGGGGCTAAGGCTCCTATGGCTAAAAATCCTGTACCCTCTGAAAAGGGACTCCAGAGCACTAGATAGATGGAGGAAGAAGGTTTACACCTCAGCTACTCTAGCTATGAAAGCACTAAATTGTCAATTTCACATACTTAAATACCAGCAATTCCTAATGTCTCAAATAAAACAAAAGATGGGCACTCATCCTCAACAGTCTGAATTCAAGGAAATACAGGATCTGTTGCATGCAGTTGAACAGGTGGGCAAACATACTTTACAATGTGGTTTTGATGCCTTGGAAGCTTCCTCTAGAGCAGCTGTTACTGGCTCTGTTATACGTAGGCATGCTTGGTTAAAGGAACAATCTCTGCCTGATCATGTTAAAGCAAAGTTATTAGATGCACCCTTACAGCAGGATGTCTTATTTGGGGTTAAAGCAGAGGAGGTTTTAAAGAAAATGGAGGATAAGGCAAAATCTATGCAGACGGTCAAAGATTTCTTACAGGTACAGCCCCCACGCTTCAGCAGAAATTGGCCAACAAAAAATTGGTCCTTTCCAGCTTCTGACAGACCACAGAGGGGTAAATACAGGCGCCCAAGGGGCAGAGGACAAGCACAAATCCCTTACAAACCTCGCCAATGGGGCACTGCAACACAAAAGGGAGGAGAAGACCGGTCCCAAACTACTAGAAGGCAAACACAATGACTTAAACCTCAAACTGCCAAGCAAAACTCTTGGCAGCTCCCTTGGGAGGAAAATTAGTACTTTTTGCAGACAACTGGCGCACTGTCACAAAGGACAAATGGGTCCTAGACATTATATCACAAGGATACAGATTCCATTTCCACACCTTGCCAAGGATAAAAGGAATGCCAAACCTGCCACAAAATCAATGGGCAGAGGCACAAAAACAAATTACAGCTCTCATGAACATGAGAGCCATTCAGCTGGTACCTACACAGGAGCAAGGCCAAGGATTTTACTCAAGGCTCTTTCTAGTCCCCAGAAAGGACAATGTTTGGAGACCCATTCTGGACCTTTCAATTTTAAACCTTCTTGCAAGTACCCAAATTCAAGATGCTAACACTACAGCAGCTTCTTCCCATGTTGGGCAAGAAAGCTTGGCTAGTAACGTTGGACCTCAAGGAGGCATACCTGTATGTCCCTTTCAGACAAAATTGCAGAAGATACCTCCGTTTCCTTGCGGGTTCAACCCATTGCCAATTCTCTGCACTGCCCTTTGGCTTATCTACTGCACCCAGAGTCTTCACAAAATGCCTGGCACCAGTAATTGCATACTGCAGACAGAGGAATTCAAGTATACCCATACCTGGACGACTGCCTCATCCGAAAGCAAGGACATTCTCTTACAACACCTGGCTTTTGTAAAACATCTTCTAAGTTGCCTAGGGTACACAGTAAACGAAAAGAAATCAAAACTAGTGCCCTCGCAGAATATGACATTCCTGGGTGCCAGCTTGAGTACAACGGCCCAGATGGCTTATCTGACGCCAGACAAACTACAGTTAACTCAATACTTCAGAACAATGGCAACAAAGACCCAACTCCCTGCAAGAAAAATTCTGCAGGCCTTGGGCTTCATGGCATCTTGCATTCTACTAATACCATTTGCAGAACTGCATATGAGGAAATTACAATGGTACCTAAAAAGCGTATGGACCCAACACAGCCACAGCTTGGAAATAATGATACCTCTCATTCCCTGCCTTCAGCAGAAGTTTCTATGGTGGTCACAGGCATGTCACCTCAAGGGTCAGCCTTTCACCTTACCCCCAGCCAGGCAAACTATGACAACAGATGCATCGGAATATGCCTGGGGGGCACACATGGCAGGACAGTGCATTCAAGGCATATGGACTGCAGATCAAAGAAATCTGCACATCAATCAAAAAGAAATGCTAGCTGTACAAACTGCCCTGACAGCCTTCAAGGACCTTTTACATCCAGGACAGCTTATCATAAGGACAGACAACACCACAGTAATGTGGTACATAAACAAGCAAGGGGGCACACACTCCTACCCTCTATGCAGGCAAGCAATGACCCTGTGGAACATAGCACAGGCTTACCAAGTTCAATTACAAGCTCAATTCCTGCCAGGAAAAAAGAACACATTGGCAGACGACCTAAGCAGAAACATCATGGATCCCCACGAGTGGAAACTGGATCCACAAGTATTTTCAGTGATAACTCAAAAATGGGGGCTCCCAGACACAGACCTGTTTGCCAGCCTCCAAAACTATCAACTAACAAAATTTTGCACAAGGACTTTTCACCATCAAGCTTGGAAAGTGGACGCACTCTCATTCAGTTGGAAAATGCTGACAGTATATGCCTTTCCTCCATTACCCCTTCTCACAAAGGTGCTGCTGAAAGTCAGGATGGAGAGACCACGAATGATACTCATTGCCCCAGACTGGCCACGCCAGCACTGGTATCCACTATTAAGTAATATGGCCCAGGGACCACCATGGATTCTACCACAAATTACCCATCTGCTCACACAACAAGACAATCAGATTCTACACAGCCAGCTCAAAACCTTAAACTTGGCTGCATGGCAAATCGCCTAAGCAACCAGCCAGCTCCTCTTAGCTGTTATGGATGTTATTCTGGAGGCCAGGAGACCCAGCACCAGAAAAGCCTACTCAGACAAATGGAAAAGGTTTTGCGCCTGGAACCAAGCTAAAGGCCAAGATACCCTTCAGACTGACATACCTCAGATTCTGCAATATTTAACTGAGATGTTGCACAAAGGGCTTTCTTTTTCATCTGTTAAAATCCATGCCTCAGCTATTTCAGCTCACTACAACACGGATCCTCCCTTATTTTCGCATCCACTCCTAAGGCAGTTTCTCAGACGGGCCAAAAACATTAGGCCTCCCAGGAGAGCACCAACACCTACTTGGGACCTCAACTTTGTTCTGGAAAAGCTTACGCTACCTCCTTTTGAGCCAGCTTTCTCAGCTGAAGTTTATATCATGGAAGACTGCCCTGCTTCTAGCAATTACTTCAGCGAGAAGAGTTTCAGAGCTTCAGGCACTAATGGCAGTAGAGCCTTTCCTCATTTTTCATCAAGACAGAGTTTCTCTACGAACTAACCCCTCCTTTATGCCTAAGGTGGTATCCAGTGTGGCTCTAAATCAAACCATCCATTTACCCACCTTCTTTCCAAATCCACAGAACAAAGGAGAAAGACTCCTACATTCCTTGGACATTCACAGGCAGCTACGTTACTTCTTGGATAAAACTAAGGTTTTCAGAAAATCTGACCAGCTTTTTGTGTCCTATTCTACAGCATCACAAGGAAAGGCTATCTCAAAACTGACCATTTCCAAATGGATAGGGCATTGCATACGTTTTTGCTACACCCACCATGGAAAACCAGTTCCTGCTAGCATAAGACTACACTCTCTACCAGGGCAGCAGCTACATCTACAGCCTTCCTCAGGGGGGTGCCAACCAAGGATATTCTGGAAGCTGCAACTTGAGTTCAGTACAAACCTTCACCAAACATTACCATTTCCCACTTTACTCTAAGACTAGAGCTGGCTTCGCCACTGCAGTTTTGCAGGGCCTTCTAGCCTCCTCTAACCCTGTTTGACTCCACCTCCCATCCTTAGCTTTGGGATTCAACCCAAGTGTGATGACTGCAGCAGGGTAACACAATGAACATAGTACAGTTTTGTACCTACCATAAATGTAGATGTTGGAGTGTATACCCTGCTGCAGTCCAGGTTACCCTCCCTCCTTCCCCTCTGAACTACCTGAACTTATCTGTGGTGTATTTGCTTGTGCCTAAGGGTTTTGTTTTATTTTTATATAGTTTTTATATATATATATATATATATATATATATATAAATATATATATATATATATATATATATATATATTTATTTATTATATATATATATATATATATATATATATTTATTTATTTATTTATTATATATATATATATATATATATATATATATATATATATATATATATATATATATATATATATATATATATATATATATATATATATATATACCAAGACTTTGGAATTCGGGCCGACTGCAGGACCACCTGACGGCAGGATAACCCAAGTGTGATGACTGCAGCAGGGTATACACTCGAACATCTACATTTATGGTAGGTACAAAACTGTACTTTATATACCTGACCTGTGTCTGACATACAGACTGTCCAGGATGCAGATGTTACTGCTACGTATTTATATATTTTATTTATATTCATATATCTACATATCTGGATGTGTTCAGGTGACATTATCAATTATATTTTAACAACCCCCTACATTTCTAGCAGCACACTGACATTTCTGGGGAACACAATAACAAGCTACTGACATTGACATTTCTGGGGAACACAATAACAAGCTACTCATGTGCCAGATTAACCTATACATGCCGGCCATTAACCAGCTGTTGAGGACTGTATATATGCTTAACAGCTACTGGCACTCCCTTCTTCCACTTTATATGGGCCTACCCAAGTGTGGGTTGACAGCGCTTAATACAGCAGTAATATTTCTATAATGCAAGAGTACAACACCATATCGAAGAAAGTGACACGGACACACTCCAGGAATTATACCTTTATAAATTACATTACACACTTTTTTATAGAGGCTCTCTCATTTATTTGATATTACAGTGCATGCAGAAGACTTATTCAAGACGTATTATACCTTTATTAATGTGTTACAACACTCTTTCTTGCTCTCTCACTTATTTTATATAACAATACATGCAGAATAATTACTAACCTGCCTGGTGGTGCAGCCTATCTGCATAGGCTTGCTGATTCGCAGCACGGGCACCTGCAGCTGTGAGGTAAATGAAGTGATATCGAGACATGTACCTATCCATAATATAGACTACAATAGCAATTCTTACATACTTCATTCCATGGCTACCTACTCAGTAGTGGGTCATTTTCCATCCCACGGACCTCATGTATCCACTGATTCAGTTAGTCCTGCTTCCGTCTCTTCAGGTCTGAGTAGTGGTGTCTGACCTGCTCACCAGTCCGAGGGACGCCTGTGGCACTGGTAAGATCATGTGCTAGACTGTTCCAGGCTTCCGCTTTGTATCCAGTGCCCTGGAACTGGCCCTGCAGGAGTCTTGTCATCATGATTATGGATGAGGAGCCAAACCATCACTTTTGACTCCTCAGTGCCCCACCATTGCGCTCGAAAGCGAGACCCCTCTCCAACACCAGTCATGCTGCCTGCAGATGGGAGTTTCAACCAGTTATGGCAAGTATTCCCGCCTATGTGGCTTAAATATGTCTCATTTCCCACACTTATTTGTGATTGGTCGGTTTTGAAAATCTCAGCTGAAAGCACACCTGCTTAGCACTGGGTAAACTTTCATTAATATGTATGTGTGTGTTGAAAGTGCATGCATATCAAAAGCTGTCATGGCTTAGTGGTTCATTACTGTGATTATGGTGCACAGTATCCCGGGTTCGAGGCCTATCATTGCTTTTTATTTTACTACTGGCCAGACCGGCTAGGAGGTGTGGCTGTGTTTAGCCGACTTCTCTCAACTTTGCCCAACGTTGCTGTACGTTGCTCTACAGTGCTCTACGTTGCGCTAGTTAGCTTGGTGCGCAGCTACGCGCAAACATCTTTTGTTTGCGCTAGTTGGCGAGATGCGCAGCTCCACGCAAAGCCATTGCGCTAGTTAAAGCAGTGCTAAGCTATGAGCAATTGTACTTAAATGTGCTTAATACTGGTAAACTTTGCTTGGCAGTGCTTCACATTGCTTAAGATATGTTACTTATGCATTCATCAGTATGCATAACCATTTCGCCTATATATATATACATATATATATCGTTCACTACTACATAGGCCATTTCAATGCTTTCTACTAATATTTAAAAGATAAATGTCAGGAATTATTTTTCTATACAGATTTCCTACAGAAAATAGAAAGGGGAGTGGTGGGACTCGATCCGGGAATGCCTCCTCTTGTGCGAAGGCTCTACCACTACGCCATTGCTATTTGGCTTAATTTGCATATAAGTTTCTTATTATCCTCTTCGATCTCTAAACTGCTAACTGTAGCTAAGCAATGGGCAAACCCGCACAAACACGGGCAGCTATATCGGGAATAATAAAAAAAAAAAAAAAAAAAAAGGAAAGTTTTACATTTTATAATTGTACAGGGGTTTAGAATGTGGGGGAGTGTAGTGTTTAGTATGTACACATTTGAGCGGACTCGCTCATTTCAGTTGACATTTACAGATTGAGGGACTTGCAGTGGTGTGGATGTTTGGACTGCCCGGCAGTCCGACACACCCCCTGCACTCGTGCACGCTCTGTGTTGGCCTTAGAATTGAGTCAGCGTGCCCTCATGAATATGCATGGCGCGTTGACGTCTTCCTCCTAGGCTGCAGTTTCCGTGTAAGACCTATTTAGTCTTACACGGAGGATTAGTGAATCCCGGCCAGACTATTTCCAAATGGATAAGCCATTGTATTTGTTTCTGCTATATGCACCATGGTAAACCTGTCCCCAAGGGTATCAGATCTCATTCCACCAGGGCTGCATCTACTTCTGCAGCCTCAGAGGGGTTCCTACCAGAGACATTCTAGAAGCTGCTACCTGGAAAATCAGTTCATATGTTCACCAAACATTACCATTTACCTCTCTTCTCTAAATCCAGAGCAGGCTTTGCCACTGCTATCCTGCAGGGCCTTATAGCTGCTCCTAATGCTGTATAAATCCATCCTCCCAACCATAGCTTTGGGATTCTATCCAAATGTAATGAGTGCAACAATGAAACACTAAGAACATAGTACAGTTGTGTACACTTACTGTAAATGTAGATGTTCTAGTGTATTCACTGTTGCAGTCCTGGTTTCCCTCCCTCCAGCCCCCTGTTTTTTCTCTAACTATAACTCTCATTTCTGTTACTATCTTTAAAAGCCTTTTTGGTGTATTTGCTTTTGTTTGGAGGTATATGTTTTGTGGTTTTTATTCTACATATATATATTTATATATTTTGCTCCCCATTTGGGGGGCACCTGACATCTGGGGCAAGAAAAACTGATGTAATGGCGTCGGCTGCATGTTTTATACCCTTGACGACCTGACATCATGGAAGAAGGGACAGCAACCGACGCAGGACCCAAGACTTTGTTAATCAGGCTGACTGAGGGCAACCTGCCAGCAGATTACCCAAATGTAATGACTGCAACAGTGAATATCTTCTAACATCTACATTTATGGTAAGTGTACACAACTGTACTTTCCTCCTGGTATGAGGCCATGCTCTCATAGTTTTCTTTCCAGCTCCCACTGGCCTTCTTAGTAGGGGTTAGCACTCCTGTCCTTGTATAGTACAGTGTGATCAAGGTCCTGCGTTCTTCCCCTGAGGGCTGCAAACACTTTTTTTTTTTTTTTTTTACGCCACTTAACTATCTTTCTTCATGGCTTCTCCAAACTCCTCCTCATGCCCGAGCTGTTGTTTTGACTGCCACTGACAGTCATCAACTACCAATAGCCACAGATTCTTCCTCTATTTTCAGTGACTACAGTTTTAAACAGGATTCCCTGTAGATTTAGTATTACATATTTCCATTGGAAGAGGTAGTGGTTGAATCTGTTTTAAACAGAAGCATTCCAAAAGATTAATCATTTTGATCTTCAGAGTCTGGCTGGCTAAAACATGTTTGGTGAATCCAGCTTGACAGTAGGTGATTATTTAAATGTTCTGCTCCTGTCTTTGGCCAAGAGTAGTATATGGCCTCAAGTATGATGCTGTGACCACAGACATGATCATTGGCCTTCTTCAGCCCATTACTCTTTGGTACCAAACACACTTTGCACAAATAGAAGGGGAGATGTTTTTAAGTACTATTTAAACTTCCATATTTCTTTTGTATGTACATGCACTCTACCTGTAGCTTCCTTTTCACAAAACAGCAGTCTCTCCATTCCTTGCAACAAGCTGACATCTTTCAATAAAACACTTTCTATAGTGTGGAACCCAAAATGGGAATGAAGCTTCCCCACTCAGCTGCACTGCAGCAAATTTCAGGCTGTTCTGGGATGCTTCTAACACTGCTTTGAGCCAAGTTTATCATGGAGTACCACTTTCATTAGTTCACCTGATCTGTTTCCTTAGGCTTATAAGAAATACAAGGCAAATGAGTCTCAAGTCCAATTGCACCTTGCTAATACCCACTCTCGTGCAGTACCCCTTTGTCAAGGAGGGCAAAACAGGTCAGTCCCAGAGTACATTTATGGGTACCAATCCAGTTGTCTAGGTTTAATTTGAAGGGATGCCAGGGTGTTACTTTACTTGCAGGGGAAGTCTGTTCCAGAGGTGGGGTAGGTGGTAATAAATTTGTCTCCATTGTTGATATTAGTGGAACTGTTTGACTTGAGAAGATACAAGAGATCAAGAATGATAGGGTTCCTATTGATGCAGTATGCAACAATGCATAAGAAACTGAGTCAAGGGATAGTTCTTCAAGCCTTTCCTTGTAGCTCAGGTACTTCAGGCTAATGAGCTTCTTGGTTAGAAACCTCTGAGACCTTTCCATTTGATAAATGTCTTGAAAGGTGCATCCCAAAGGGGGTGTTGTACTTGATAATTGGTCTAATTACAGCTGCTTACAGATGGATGAAAACTTCTTTTGACCTGGATGATGAACCTTTAGATATTAGTTGTGCTCAAAAGAATGGTTTTCTGCCTACTGCTACACAGTAGTCAAAGGAGAGGAAGTTAGAAACCCAAGTTCTAAGATCTCTGGCTGCATTATTATTTTGTAGTGGGGTGTTTAAACTGTACATTGAGGGAGATTGCTGTTTTCCAGATGTGACTCTCTCATTTAATTTTAGACCTTTTCCCATATGCCAGTTATTTATGAGGGTTGGTTCCTGCTGTAATGAATGCATACTGGAGAAAGAATGACAATAATGTTTATTTTGCAGTTATCTGTAAATTTAGTTGACAAGGTTTCCTGGTCTGTAGATTAGAGGAGTAGATTCTGAAAAGGAGGGATCCCAGTGTTGAGCCCTGTGGCACACCACTAGTTACCTTGTACTTTCTGAGAAGGTGCCTGCCACCTTAACTATATGGGTTTATCTTGTAGCTAGTTTTCTACCCATATCATGTTGTATAGAACCACCTTTAAGACGCTTGACTTATTAATGATGTCAACAGTGGGAATAGTATTAAATGCTTTGACCAAATCAAGAGAAATTGCGTGAACATAACAACCAGTCTACAGTCTGTGTGACTTTCTCAAAAAAAGTTAACTGAACGGAAAAGGTGAGTTCTCCCTCTGATAAAGCCAAAGTAATACAAGTCTGTCTTGATAAGGTTTTTGATATCAGAGTTTGAGGTCAGATGTGATGTGTTCTGTGGCTTTGAAAAGTCAGTTTAATGTATCTGAAGTTTCAAGGGTCTTTGGTAAGACTGCCTTTATGAATTGAGGCATCACCTCTGCAGTTCAACATACTTTGGGGCAAACCCAGTAATTTAAAGGAAAGCTCGTGTAGGTGCTGCTTATAAAAATTGAAATGTTTTTACACAAAATGGCTGATATGGGGACTGCCAAATTAACATAATCCTGTTTTACTTATGGGGACTGCCATATTAACATAATCCTGTTTTACTGTTTTGTACCATTTGCAATATCCATTTCAAGTCCCCTTTAAACGGGTCGTGCTAGGCATAAGGAAGTGGTATGATTTTCCTTGTCCATTGAGATACAGTGGCAGCAGCGTTAGTCACAGTCAGATCGCACATCTCCTGTGGCAGGGGTGTTTGCATTTAATTCCTGAATTACTGTCGTATTCATTTCTCTCAGGACCTGATTTTTATTCAGTGCAATTTTACAGCTTCAGCCAAAAAAAGTAGTTAAATTCCAGGCTTTTGTAAGGATTGTCATTTTGTAGTCCTATGCTATGAGCAGTGACAAGACCCTTCCCCACACTCTTCCTGAGATGTCAAAACTAGCATTGCAATCCAAGAGCTGTTAATCAACACTTCAGAGAACTTGTTCTGCTACCCACTAATGTCTGCAGCAGCAGTAGGATGATTTCTTTTGTCCTGAATTTTGGAGAAATGTGCTAATACTTTTTCCTCAAAATGTTTTTACAAACACAGTAAAAAATATAGCCCTTTTCCCTGTTTTTGATTATTATTATTATTTTTTTTTAATCTGAGGCATAAATGCCTATATACATTGCATTTTCCCAATTCTTTTGCATTGCTATCCTTGATTTGTTACATTGCAGCATACTAACATTTCATAGAAACCTCAGTTCTTGATTGTGATAAATCAGTAGTTCTGGGTGTAAGACAAACACTACTTTACTGTCTAGAAAACTGTTGCAGTCATAGACATTACCACTTGCAAGTAGATCGATTGCTATACAAAATGTGTGTGCAGTTATTAGGATTACCATCTTTCTAAATGCCCAAAGTGAGATTGCAGGACAAGTCATGTCATCATATGAAAAATATTTTTTACCTTCATATCAAAATAAAGACTGTGATGTGCAAAGTTGGTTGTTTTTATACTAATGTTATTACAACATATGATATTAAGATAACTTAAGTGTAGTATTAAAGCTTTCTGTGACATGGTGAGAAAGGTCAAAAAATATTTTTCTTGTAAAACTTTGAGACATTTGCCATTCCCTTGTGCAAGATAAAACTGCCTAAATCACTACTGCTGTACAGAAAGAGAGAGGGAGACAGGCATATATAGTAACCCTATCAACTAGGTGCATGGATGCTGTTTCTCTTCATTTCTTTATTTGCTTTTAGTAGCAGCTGCTGACCTGCTTTAGGTCTAATTGCCTGTTGCAGGCTATGCTATCTTTCCACAGAAACCCAAGTCTCGGTAACTACACAAACATGTATGTGCTCAAGTTGCAATAGTGTTTTAAGCTCAGGCAATTTGTTGTTAATGCTTGTAGTGTTGAGCCACCTTGAGTTAGTCTGGTTTAGGACTGAAAACTACTACATTGAGCATCTGTTGTGTTGGAATTTTCATTAAGCTGGACTCTGCTTTAAAAAGGGCACTATGGGTGTATCAGAGGTTGAGAAACTTTACAGCACTTGTGATGTCATGAATCCACTTTAATCCCATCTTTGTCCAGTCTTACGAGTGTGGACTCGGTGTGTCTAAAAGTAGAATCACCAGTTACTAAGACATTATTGCTCCTTTTTGAACCCCAGCCTTTTTCCTGCTGCCCTTTTCTTTCCTGAAGAACCCTACCAGCTTTGACTGATAATCTGTGCCCAAAAACGTACCTAGTGGGGAAGATAAATATTTGTTGATGGTGCTCTGATTTCTTATGAACTCTTCTTAATGCTTGTAATTCTGTGCTCCTGGGCCATTTAAATTGCTATGCGTTTTAAAACAGAGCTGTATGAGAGTGCCTGTCTATTTAACTTTGTCTTTTGTGGCGTTTTATTTGTGGTACCAAGATACCATTACTGATTTGTACAGAAGCTTTGTGATTTTTGTTAGCTTTTCATCTGCAGCAAGAATGGGCACAGTGTCCTTGCTGTGTATGCACTCAGTATCTTACAGCTTGGCTGATTTAAGATGTAGATTTTACAGTTCGTGATAATATATACATTTTAAACTGGGTCTGTTCTGTTGACCGTAATACTATGTTATATGGGAGTAGTTTTAAGTTGTATGAAGACTGTCAAGTTAGATTTTGTAGAAGGCAGCAGTAGGCTTCAGCTGTGTCACATAGGGGTAAAACCATGTGTGTACAACCCATTGATTTACTGGCTCAGGCTGTAGAAGAGCCAGTCAGGGAGAATGGAAGTGAGCAGTTTATGCTCCATCATCCATAGGGGGAGGAGTGAAGATGGTGTTTCCATCAGCAAGTTGCTACCATACAAGTAGAGGCATGCACATTCACATTTGCCATAAGACTAGAGGATGTGAACTTGGCAATCCCAGGTCATTTATAGTATCTCTTTGGAAACATTCCCCCTGTGATGTGGGTGCCAATGTCAGCCACCATTGGACAGAGTTTGGGACATTAAAGAGGAAAAAAAACAGTGATTGTGTGGGGTTCTTGCCCTGGTCTGACACACTTTTGTTAGAGAAGCAAACAATTGCCACTAGAAAGGTGAGGAAAGGGACCAAGACACTTTCCTTGCACCTACCACAGAACTTTTCCATTTTTTTTTTCACTTTTAGTTGCATGCCAGTATCATTTCCACCAACCCCTTTCTCAGCTCTTCTGACCTTTCTAAAATGTCACTTTATTCATCCTTTTCTTTGTTCAGGCACCACTTACACTTTACACTTAACTGCACTCTTCTGTACTCCTACAGTCTTGCACTACATTACAAATGGGATTCCCTGCCATGAAGTCCACCGTCCGGCCAGTTTGCCAAATTCTACCATTGCTTTAAGGTATGCTGAACGTCACCTACACATTCCTTGCATAGCGTAGGGCATAAAGGTGATCTTCAGGCATACCATCCTCAAAACTTCTTTGCCGTCAGTCTGAACGCTGTTTTTAACCATCGGTCTGTTATCTCCATTCGTTTTTTGCTGTTTTTCTGTTTATTGGCTTTTCGGTGATTACTCCTGTTTTGCTAAAATCTTCACCATTGCAGATAAATACCCAGTTGGGTTTTTTGTTCTTTTCATTTCGTGCTGTTTGTTGTTAATGTCATCCAGGAAGGTAAATGCCAGTGTGGGAGACTGTTTCCCCATAAAGACTGCCACGATAAGTGTCTTTTTTTTTGCCTAGGTGCTGCTCACAACCATACATCTTGTTCAGTTTGTCAAGCGTTGTCCCTAAAACTCTTTGTATTAGGTTTTCTTCCCTTTCATTGTATTCTTGAGAACTAGCGTCTTAAGCTTCTTGCTAAAGATACTATGTATGGAACTTTCTGCCCCTTGGGTCAGCCGTCAGGAAAGAAGAAGATGCATAAGGTAAGACCGGAATCTTCGCTTTGCTGGCGTTTCTCCCAAGTGTATTACGAACCTGGAGGTTCGCCCGGTTGTTTTGTCAGATTCCTCTACCACTTCTGGGTTGGAGGATGGTGAGTGAGAATTTGTCGGGCAGCATGTCTGACAAGGGTTTGCAGGAGTCCATTTTGGGCATTCAGGGGGAACCACAGTTGACTGTTTCCGAGAGGCCTAGAGGGGTTCCACAGTCTGTCTTTAGGGAAGAGGTTCCTACTACAGTTGTAGAATGCTGTCCTGAGTCTGGGCCTTCTCAGATTTCTCGGACAGCTGCCCCCTTAAAAAATAAAGAGAAAACTAATCCTGTTTCTTCTGCTGCTAGGGATCCACAAAGTGAGTAGCAGGCCTTTACTGAGGGGTTGTTTAGTGCTTTATTGTCATTACGGTGTCCTCAAGGGGTTTCGGTTCCTGCTCCTCCTTTGTCCTCTTCCTCCCTAAAAGTCCCACAGTATTGATTTCTTCTGAGGAAGAGGCGGATTCTGATGATGAATCCTTTGCTTATTCTACCTAAATTCCATATCCTTTAGACTACGGATCTGAGGAGGAGGACTCTCATACTCTAATCCTTCTGAGGAAATTTCCATTGGGGACACAATCTCTAGGATGATGGAATTTTTTTAAGAGGAATTGTGCCCAGGTTTCGGATATCCATAAAAGGTACTATGAGTTACTGCAGATGGAATCTCCTATACCTGCGGCCATTCCTCCTGTCTTGGCTGCTTTATTGGGTGTTATTCCAATGCCTCTAAAGCACTGGATTCTCCGCCCCCCCCCCCCACTCCCAAGAAGTCTGATAGGTTTTATAGGGTGCCTGAGAATTGTTCCTTTTTGTTTAAATGCCCTGCTGCTGACCCCTCTGTGGTGTCTATCGCCTCTGATAAGCCGTTTCAATTGCTTCCTTCATTCAGGTTACTTCCTTCTGACAAGGACAGTAGAACCATGGATAGGCTGGGTAAGAAGGTTTATACTTCAGCTACTATAGCTTTTAGGGCTACTAATTATCAGACCCATATCTCTAGGTATGTCTTGGCTCTTCTTTCTCAGGCTTGTCAGCTTCTTTTTGATCTTCCAGACTCTGAGAGTAAATCTGCGCTTTCCTTGCTTGGGCTTCCTCTCGGGTAGTTCGTCATTCTATCAAATGTAGTTATGATGCAGCAGGTGGCTCTTGTATGGCTGCTGCTTCTGGCTCAGTTCTGAGGAGATATTCTTGGCTTAGGCTTCAACCTTTGCCCGATGATATTAAGTCTAAGTAGATGGATGCTCCTCTGGATAATAAACTTTTGTTTGCTGAAGTGGCTGCTGGTTTATTTAAGTTTCTTCAGGATAAGGGGAAGGCTTTACAGGAACTTAAGCATGTCTTTGTTTCTGCTTTGCCTAAATTTCAGCGAAACTGCCCTTCTAAGCCAGCCTTTGTTCGCAGGCAGTCTTGCTCTCCTTCTAAAGGTAAAAAGGGTAGTAAATGGACTCCTCCTGCTAAGGCCACTCAGACTGCAAGGATTCTTAAGCTTTCCTTTCCTGACAAACCAGGTGCTGTCTGACTATCCACCTGTTCCCAGCCACATTCCTCTTTCTCTTCGCCGTTCTCTTTCTCTTCCTGTTTGGCTCCGAATCACCCAGGATTCCTGGGTTCTGTCAATCATTCGGCAGGGATACTTCATGGTCTGGATTTCCCGTCCTCCTTTTATGGGCATTCCACAGCCTCCTCGGGAACAACCTCCTTTTTTACCAGAGGTTCTTTGAGACCTCTTGTCTCAGGGTACTATTCAAGAGGTGCCTGTGTCCCAAAGAAAGGTTTTCTTCAAAAATGATTCTAGTGCCCAGAAAAGAAGGTTCTCAGAGACCTGTTCTAGACCTCTCCCATCTAAACACTTTTCTGAAGGCTCCTTCCTTTCAGATGTTGTCCCTTCAGTCCCTTTTTCCTCTCTTGCTCCCTCAGGCTTTTCTGTTGTCTCTGGACCTCAAGGATGCTTATCTCCATATTACGATCCTTCCTTTTTCAGGAGATTTTTGTGTTTCTCTGCTTCCTGGCATTTTCAGTTCTGTGTTTTGCCCCTTCCTTTCTGTTGTCCCAAGAGTATTCACCAAATGCCTCACTCCTGTGATTGCCTTTTGCAGGCTTCAAGGGATCCAAATCTTTCCTTATTTGGACAACCTGCTGATTCAGGCATCTTCTCCAGAGGTCCTTTTGCAAAATCTTCATTTTACCATTTCACTTCTTCAGAGCCTGGGGTTCACAGTAACAGTCAAAAAGTCTTTCCTGACTCCTTCTAAGGATCAGGTCTTTCTGAGTTGTAGGATTCAAATGGTGCCAATGCTGGCATCCCTGCTCCTCCAAAGGCATTAACTCTCATTACAGCCAGGGAGTGTCTGAGAGTTCTGGGGTTCATGGCTTCCACTATTCCGATGCGCACTCTGGCCAAACTCTACATAAGGAAGTTCCAGTGGTTTCTGAAGTTGGTGTGGCTTCAGCATGTGCATCCTCTAGACTTTTCTGTTCTTCTCCCTTATCTCAGGAAGGAGCATCTGTGGTTGATTCAGCAGTTGTCTCCGGATCTGTTCACAGACTCTTCAGATGTGGGATGGGGGGCAATGTTTGGCTCCATGAGGGCTCCTCCCCGAGGATACCCCTTCGGCAGCAGGAGCACATCAGCATCAAAGAGATGAGGGCTCTTATGCTGGCTCTTCAGGCCTTTCATCCTGTCTTCTCTCTGGGGCCTCTCAAGGTATTCACAGACAATATCACAGTCGTAGTAGATCAACAAACAGGGGGGTACAAGATCTTACCATCTTTGCCAGCTGGCACTTCTGATATGGGATCTGGCTGTCCAATATCAAGTGACTCTTCAGGCAGTTTATATTCCTTCAGATTAGAACATTGTGACAGACAGTCTGAGCAGGTTCTTCACTCACTAATGTGTTTCTGGACATTGTTCACCAGTGGGGTACTCCTCAAGTAGATCTCTTTGCCTCCCCTCTGAACAGACAGCCTTCTCTGTTTTGTGCCAGAGTCCCAGGTCCTCTGGTATGGAAGATGGACGCCCTCTCATGTTCTTAGTAGGGGATGTTTCTTTATGCATTCCCTCCCCCTTCCTCTCATTCCGAGAGTCTTGTTCAAGATTCAACAGGATGCTCCCAAAATCTTGTTGGTGACTTCTTTTTGGCCACGGCAGCACTGGTTCCCTTTGCTTCTGCATCTAGCCAAGGGCAATCATCACAGGTTACCTCACAGGGTGGATCTTCTCACACAAGACAAGGGGTCTATCATCCATCTCTACCCGTTATGCTTCAACTGACACTGGGTGATTAGGGTTTTGATCTGTCATAGACACCTTTTTTCTGAGGACACGCTGTAGGTCCTGCAGGCGGCCGGGAACCTACTACTAGGAAGCCCTACTTGTCTAAATGGAAGACGTTTTCTATTTGGTGTCTTTCTCTTGACCTGGACCCATTTTCTGTGGATGTTCCTTTGGTGCTCTCTTATTTATGTGAATTGCTCAATGCTGGTTTGGCCTGTTCTTCTATCAGTGCCCACTTATCAGCTCTTTCTGCTTTTCTGCCTTTAACTCCCCCATTAGCTTCTAGATTTGAGGCTAAACAATTTCTTAAAGATGTCCTTAATATTAGACCTCCCATGAAGCCTATTCCTCCTTCCTGGGATCTTAATTTCGTTATGGAAAATTTGACTCTGGCTCCTTTTGAGCCTGCTGTTTCAGCTTCCTTTCAACATTGTTCTTTGAAGATAGTTCTTTTGTTAGCTCTTACTTCTGCCAGATGGATGTCTGAATTGGAAGCCCTTATGGCTTTTCCACCTTTTTTGATATTTCATGAGGACAGGGTGTCCTTGCGTACTAATCCTTATTTCATTCCCAAGGTGGTTAATGAGTTGTCACTTAATCAGTCTATTAATTTGCCTACTTTCCTCTCTCCGCAGTCTGACAGTGAGAGGGTGCTGCATACCTTAGATGTGCATAGACAGCACAGATTTTATTTGGATAAAACGAAAGCTATCAGAAAATCTGACCAGATATTTGTTTCCTTTCATCCTAGGTCTTTAGGTTTGGCTGTTTCCAAGCAAACTGTTTCCACTTGGATTTCAAAGGCTATTTCTTTTTGTTAACTCTCTTCGTGGTGAGAGCCGTCCTTCTTCTGCAATGGCTCATTCTACTAGAGCTGTGGCTTTTTCTGTTGCTTTTTTCAAAGGCATAAACGCTAATTCTATTCTTGAATCTGCTACCTGGACCTCTGTGCATACTTTGACCAAACATTACCAGTTGGATGGTATCTCTAGAGATGGGGCTGGTTTTGCCAATGCCATTCTTCATGGCTTCTTAGAGGGTTCTGCTGCTGCTTCCTCCTCCCAAGTTTCTTCTTGAGCTTTGGCACTCTCCCATTTATAATGAATACTGCAGCGGTGAATGTAAGGACATTTATTTATTTATTTTACATTTGTTGACCGGGCTAGTCTAACTGGATATATGTCCATTTTCAGTAGAGGCCCAGGGAGAAAAGCTCCAAGCATGAACCGTGACAAAGTTAACAATATATAAAAAGACATGTAAAATCACAATACAGAGGCAGCATTGGTCAAAAGAAAAATTATAATAAAATTGTAAACTATAAAAATTATACTAAACATAATAGTAGGTATGAGCAAGACCCAATTAAGAGAGAAAAGCCCTTCTATTTTATTCTCTTACTATGAAGAAAAGAGTAGTAACTAGATTTGGAGGCATAGGTTAGAGGAGTAGGGATAGGGGTAAGAGCAGGAAGGGAAAGAGATATCAGTCTGGGTTAGCACATGGACAAAGCCAATGAGTTATAAGATGTTCTTTAAGATGTTTTTTAAATAGAGAAGTAGAAGCAAGGGTTGATATTTCGGAAAAAAAGCTGATTCCAGTTTTTACCTGCTGTGTTTGAGAAAAGTGAGTCACCAGCTTTGTTAGATTTAGTTGAGATAAGGAGCTTATTAGAGCGTAGTGTAGCTAGATTTTTATATGGTGTAATCAGATTAGTGAGGATAAGGGGTGTTGTCGGGGTGGTATAGGATCTTTTGAGTGATAAGTAATTGTTGACAGAGTATATGGTTCTGCAGTTCTAGCCATCCAAGTTGTTTGAGGTTGAGGCAGTGGTGAGTTTTAAAGGGGGAGCATGTGATGAATCTAGCTATGCTATTATAACAGGTGGAAAGTTTGGAGAGGTTGTTTTTAGATAGGTTAGTATATATAGCAGAGGCATAGAAAAGGGTAGAAATGAGGTGGGTCTGGGCAATAGTTTTTCTGGCAGAAGACATAGTACAGTTGAGTAAAATCTTATCATAATAGTAGATTCCTTGCCTTCACCACTGCAGTATTCACTCCCTCCCTCCATCCCCTAGTTTTTTTTTCCTTCCTGGATATGCAGGTTCTCCTGCTGTTCCTACTGGGGTAATCAGTTCTGAGGACGGTATGCCTGAACATCACCTTTATGCCCTACGCTACCCAAGGAATGTGTAGATGACGTTCAGCATACCTTAAAGCAATGGTAGTCTTTGGGAAACTGGCCAGACGGTGGGCTTCATGGCAGGGAATCCCATTTGTAATGAATACTGCAGCAGTGAACGCAAGGACAATTACTGTTATGGTAGGATTTTACACAACTCTCTCTTCGCTGTTGCTTATATTTACTCATTCCTTATTCTCAACAGTTTCTTTCTATGTGTAACCCAAATTACAGCATGGCTACCAAGCAGAACACACTACCTGGAGCTTCCAACACAAGAGCCAGACTTTTTAAAGTGGGTCTGTATATTAAAAAAAAAGAGAGAGAGATTACTGGACATACCGAATCCCGATATAAACGGGAACTAAATCAGAACTATTGTGCCTTCCAGAACTTCAGACCTGTTAACAGAGTAGGATGAGTCTTCTTTCCTACCCACTTGATTCTGGGAAACTGCAACTACTTAGTTGTTGCCTCCTCTGCTAATAAGTAGCCCAGCTGAAGTCATCTTCAGATAAATCAGTAAGTAACTGAATTGGGGTAGTTTCTAAGTCAGAGTGTCTCAATACTTGCATCTCAACCTAAGACTGGAAAAACTTGTTGTTGGCAAGGTTTTAAGAAATAAATAAGTCCAGCAAACTCTCCATCATAGAGTTGGACTATTCCACCACCCCCATTCTTGCTGACTGTTTTCCATTGTTCACTTCATTATCTATTCCCTTTTGTCTTTTCACAGGTTTACCAGTGGCTTCAGTTTCCACTTTGTCTACAACTTTCCATCAAGACTCTGTCACAATTTTCACCCAAAAAAAGCTATGACTGCTGTTAAGTCTACAAAGTATTTTGCTCTCCTGCAGAACCAGTCCTTCCTTACATAAAGGAGACCTTAAGTTTCTTTCTGTTTAGCCACAGCTCCCTGCCTCCTCAAAGAGCAGAGGGACTTTGTCAGCCTTTAAGAAGATTGACACAGTCATAGAAAGAAGTGCAAACAAAACTGCTGTAAAGCTGAAGTCCCCTTTCTCTAGGGAAAATTCCCAGTTCTGTAGAGCCGACTATATATTTGGAAAGAAATCTACATGGTACTGGAAAGACCTAAACTTAAGCATAGTGGTAAAAATTAAACTCCGTGGCACCATCTGCTTTGACCTGAAATGATGACAAATACCTTGTAAGTTCCTTAGCTTGTGTGTCCAAACCTTCAACCAACCATACTGATATTTCCAACATGCCAAACCCAATCATGATTTTGGAGGATTCACTTTTTTTTTCTTCAGCCTTTTGCTTTAAAAAACACAAACCACTAAGTCCAGTTTTGGACATCCAGATGTTGAAGTGCTGTTTTAGTTCCTGGGCCAAGTATTTCTTATGCAATTTGCCTTGCTGATGTGCAGGAAATCCATCTGTACTGGGTCACAGGATACCTTGTATGCCAGACACAGGCCCCCTATTAGCAGTCTGTAGGATACTGAGTATAGTGGCAGGGCTCTGGGTCTCTCTATTTAGGACATATTGCATAGACCTTGTATCCTATTTAGTGTGGTATCTCAGTGGGCATTCCAGTTGTGTCTTTACAGATGTATGCCAAAGGGGCATTATACTCAATGACTGCCCTAATGCGGGCTGAGTAAGGTGGACAAATGACATTCCTAGATCTAGGCACAGTCCATTTTGTTTAAAAGCTGTGCAGTATAGAAGAACTTACGGCAGTGGACACATGTTGGTCAAATGTTGGGTCACTGGCCACATAAGTTCCCAAATCTCGAATTGGGTCAACTCATTGGGGCATATTGTCAATGTGGTAGTCCCCCAGGGTGGGTGACTTCCCAGATGATACATTAATGTAATTGTTTTAGCTTTTAGTTTCAGTTCATGAGTTTGGCACCAGTTTCAGTGACTGCTTCTAGCTTGCAGTCATCTGCTAACTTAGTCAGTGAGAAATGTAAATGAGAGAGCCCCTGCAAATGAGCAACATGGAATATGCAAGTACATGAGGCCAAGAAGGCACGCCAATGCAAATACTTATAAAGTAGTAGCATTGTTTGCCAATGCCTACCCATTTGGAATGCCGTAAGTTATGCAGTAAATAGTGTGATCTGTGTTGTGTATAGCGGCAGCAATATCTCAACAGCACATGTTGGTAGGTGCTGCTGGTGCCAGAGTTGTCAATGCTGCTTGTTGCAACCATCTGCAGCAATGAAAATGATGCAGGCAGCAACTCTCATATCAATGTCTGACAAGTCAGCAGATAATTGATCACTTCAAAGTGGACATGAGTGCCCTGTGAGACCTAATTGAACCATGCCCCCCAACAAGTGGAATAGATGTGTGCATGGTGTGCTTATTCCAGAGGTATGTATAGAGTTGGCCATCCTAGCTACAAGGACTTTTCAATGATCTACAAGGAATGTTTGGTGTATCGCTGACAACTGTATCATGAGTATTTAACCCATTCCACAACCTTATGATACAGCAATTGAAGGAACATATTTAGTTCTTAGACACCAAAGGAGAGCACTAGCACCATATGTGCATTCCACAAAATTACGTCCTTCCATGAGGTATTGGGCAGTTGATTGCACCCATGTTACTGTTCAGGCCCCACATGGTCCAGACACACAGAAATGTTTAAGTAGAGAGGGTACCACTACCTTAACTGCCAGGTGGTAGACAATGCCCAAGGCCCATTTTGTTTAAAATTTGTAACGAGGGTACAGCACTGATCACAAATGACTAATTTCAGTCTATGCCTGGGAACAATAGAATGAAAATCCAAGGAAAGTGAATGTTTAAATTTAAAAAATAGCAAAGTAGATATTAATATGCAGTTATGATATGTCCCTGTGCCAGCTGGGTAGTTCACACATTGACGAGTATCCGACTTATACCAGCAGTTCTTGTGAGGGAACTTCATGGGGTCACATGGTTAACAGGAGCAGACATATTGCAGGTAGTTTAGGCTTTACATACAGCTACCATGCATAATGGGAGCAGGTCACATATTATACTAGGTCTTATGGGTTGCAGCTGATGTTTTATATATATATATATATGTAACATCAGCTGCAACCCATAAGACCTAGTATAATATGTGACCTGCTCCCATTATGCATGGTAGCTGTATGTAAAGCCTAAACTACCTGCAATATGTCTGCTCCTGTTAACCATATATATATATATATATATATATATATATATATATATATATATATATATATATATATATATATATATATATATATATCCTTGAGCAATGGACGATGACCACCTCCCATTCACAGCCTACAGATCATAGAGGAAATGACATTCCCCGTATCCCATACAAAAAAAAAAAAAAAACAGAAACATTGTGGAGCAAGTGTTTAGACTTCTGAAGTGTACACTCTTGTGTCTTGTTAGCTGCATTGGGGCACTGCAGTATAGTTCTGATGTGTGCAGCAAGATGTTTGCAGTGTGTTGCATGCTACACTAAGAAGGTCTTGTGAAAACAGGCAATGCAGTTAGACAAGACCAGAGCAGGACATGGCATACTCAATGCAGCATCTTGGCAAGGAAAAGGGACAGGGAAAGCTAATACAGCAGCACTGCTATAGCTGAGACGGGTATTGGTGAAGTACATTGCAGCAGTTTGAGAGAGGTGGCATTTGATCCATCCCACCCCTTCAAAACAATGTCCACCAGACCAGAAAGGATCAGGATTTTATTCCATTTTTTTCTGAGTTTCTAGAATGACAGAAGGATCATAGACCTGTACTCTGTCTGAGTGAAGCAAATGCATTTATTATCAACGAATCCTTTTTGAGTCATCCCCTCCCTTTCTGTCAGAAGGAAACTGCATGTTCTCTTTGGACCTCGAAGGTGCCCACCTCCTAGTAAAAACTGCTGAAGAGTCATGGAGGTTTCTGCATTATGTGGCAGACATTATCATTTCGAGACACATCCGTTTGGTCCCACCATAACCCCATAGTGCTCACCCAGTGCACGTCTGTTTTGCAAGCAAAACAGACTATGGGAAGTAAAGATGTTTTCTTACCTAGATGACTGGCTCCTAGTTTCCACAGCATGGAACAGTTTATTTCTGTTTGGGAGTCTCTTCCAAGTTTCTTCTAGTCTTTGGGAATCGTGGTGAATACTGCAGCTTTCCATTTAGAGTACTCTTAAATACTGGTATTCATAGGATGCACTCTGGTGGCATTGTCTTGTAGACCATGTGCTCCTTTGAACGTCATCCGTCTGTTAACAATACCTGTTACTTGATTTTGTTCAGTATCAGTCATCCACACCATCGTTGTGTCTCGGAGCATTGGGTATCATGACAACAGACATAAACACAGCTCTACAGTCAAGATTTTATATGAGAATACTGCTGTGAACTTTGCAAGCTTTGAGGTCACAGTTAAAAGATCTACTCCTTGACATGACACGCACGAATTTCCAGAGTTTTGCAAGTTGCATTTGAAATAGTGGCTTCACACTCTAAACATGGGGCAGCCCATTCTAAGCTGCTACCCCTGAAGTGGTGGTCTCTAGGGATGATACTGCCTTAGGGTGGGGGACATTAAGGGTGGATTGTTCAAGGTAAACAAACATAGACTAAGACAAGGCTGCACACAGCAACATTCTCCCAGTGCAGGCTTTTCAGGACTCCCTGTCCTAAGGTGCTGTTGCCTTTCACACTGAAACCTCAGCTGTGATTTGGTATATAAACAGGAGTGATTTACACCTAATATTCACTCCTACCTCTTGTCAGGAAGCAGTGACTAGGTTATAGCAACAGGATGTTTTCCGCAACTAATGCTAGTCACATTCCTGGGGATGCCAGTTTTGTAGTAAATAGTTGCTGCTTACTGATTTCTCAAGATTTGCCCTTCAGCAACACTGAAGCTTTTCTGACACGTGGAGAAATGCTGCAGTCTGTATGCATCCCCAAACATCACAAAGTGCAGCAACTTTGTTTTCCTTCATCCCTCCTCTGGTGGAGGGAGGTATGTCCAAGGTATGCTGCCATCCAGAAATGGCCCCCAAGGCTCCTTTACACTTTCTATTTAATTTTTTTCCAAAATTCATGGAGACATCAAGACGGAGTCCAAAGCCATTTGCATATCCCCCAGATGTCGCTTCCTTTCCTTAGGTCTCATTATCTGGAGAAACATCTATGTCTGAGGCCCTTCAGAACCCTCATGACTGACCCATCCATTAGGCCTCACCCTACCCTTTACTCCGGCTTCCTAACCACATGGTTAGTGAGTTCAAGTAATGGCCAGACTCCCTTCATACCCTATGAGGATAGTTCAGATACTCTATAATACAATGTCAGCTGCATATTTGGGCTATTTCCCAAGTTTGGATCCTTCACAATTCATGTTCCTGCAGTGCTAGATTATTTTTCTTAGATCTTTGACACAGTGTTAAGCTATTTCTCTGTTTAGGTGCACCTTGCTGCCATTTCTGAATTTTGTCAGTGTTCTAATTCCTTATATCCAGCATCTTTGAAAGTATGTACATCCTGCCTTAGAGTTATTTATCATATCCAGCATTATATCAAGGATCCTGTTTTCCCATACGATTTATAGTTAACTGTGTAAAATATCATGACCTATGAGTCTTGCAATGCGGAGACTGAATTGCTGAAAATCTGGACTTTAGTATTGTATGTCTGAGATTGCCATTTCTTGGAATGCTCTTTTTTTCTCTGAGGTATGGTGATCTAAGAGCTGATTTATATAAGTTCAGGGTTGTGGGCTGCAAAGGTACTTGCCCCCTGCAAAACAGAAATTTACTGAAGAAGAGAGATGTTTGATATTTGCTGTTCTCCTGGATTTTTAGTCTTTCTCCACATGTGAGGACTCAGCATTTTGAGTCCCAATATTGCAGTAGTGAAACAGTTTGTACTCTTTTAGAGAAACTGACTCTTCCTTCTTTTGAAGCAGGTGCTGCGTCACAGCTAAAAAATATATTTAATGAAAAACACTCTTTTCTAGTGGCCATTACTTCATCTAAAAGAGTTTTTGAATTGCAAGTATTGCGTGTTAATCATCAGTGCTTGATCAGCCACAAAGATACTGTTATGAACTAACCTTTTATTTAAGCATAAGGTAACCACTCACTTGAGATAAACTTCGATCAGTCAACCCTTGTACTGTGTGGATGTTCACAGACAGTAAGTTTTATGTGGGCATTGCTAAACTTTAAGAAAAGACTAGCAACTGTTTGTACCCTTTGGTGTTTAGAAATAGGTGTTTGTAAAGTTATATCCAGATAGTTGACTGACTGCATTAAATTCTGTTATGAAAAATACAGTAAACCTTTGTCATGTGTATGTAGCCCACTCAACAAGGGCAGTGGTTAACTTACAAGCACTTTTCAAAAATGCATGTGTCGATTATTTGAACAGCAATTACGTGAGCTTCACTGAATACTTTAGACACCTAGGCCACAGTTTTCAGTGGTATGTTCTCATTAATGTAACCACCTAGGAAGGTAAATTGGGACTCTTTCTTACTGCTGTCAAGGTCAAAACCTCCTCATAGCTGATACAAAAATGACATGCTTTCCATACCATTACATCTGGATGAGTAGGTGTGTCCTTGAGTAGATACCAACCCTTCTCCCCCCTTCGTTAGTGTGGCCTAGTAGAGATCTGGAGAGGAAGTTGGTTCACAAAGCATTATTGGCAAAGGGGCAAGGCAATTAACCCAATAAATTTTTATATGCCAAGCTAAAAAAGACCTGAAGCTTTAACCCTACTGTTTGAAATGGACTGACCCACTTATCCATATCCAGCTGTGTTGTGAGCACATAACTTTCATTTGAAAAAGGCCTAGAAAATTATACTTGTATTATGACATGAAGATGTAGAACAGGACTGATACACAAGAAAATGAAGAAATGATGGAAAGGAACTTGGTAAGATTTTAGAGACGGTCTGAAACATTAAATTCACTGGACAGTACTGCATCTTGGAAGCAGCAAGTTACTAAAGTACAGATCTAAGGGGGGAAACAGTTGTAGCAACTAAAACTAGGAAGATGCTTGGAGGTACTGGTTCAAAATGATTAAAAGATAGGGAATGTAATGCAAAGACAAGCAGAAGCATGCATAAAAAGTGGCATCACCAGTAGAAGTTGAGACCTTTATTATTTATAGCAGGCTAGAGGCCCTGCAGAAGAAAGCAACAAAATGGTGATTGTCCTTCATTCAAAGCCATACAAGTCTAAAGAAGGAAGGTAGAGAAGGGGTATGGTGGAAATGCGTATGTGCATCAAGAAAATAACATGATCTACTTTGGTTACATACATTTAGGCATTTATTTAGCACATTGGGTCCCGCCAGTACGTCTGTGTAGCTATTGTCACTGTGGCACTCTGATTCTGATAAGTTTTTTGGTTAGGAGAGTGTGTCCAGTTTTTTTTTTATTTGGTTATTTCTTTTGTAAGGGATGCTGCCTGTCTTATCCACACCCCCTTACCACTGTCCTATGTAATAATTATAAAATAAGTGTAGCTTGTTCTGTTGTTTAATTTCCTTTCTTACATATAATTAAAAAAAGAGCCAACTGACGCAATTCTTTAACATTAGTGGAGAATAAAAAATCTTGCTTAACATCACTTGTTATTCTGGATCTGAAGTTACTTAAGGTCTTTTGTGTTCTGAATGATTACCACTTTTTTAAAGTAGAAGGACAGAGACTGAAGATAAAGAAGGAAGTAGAGGCTCGGTGAGAACACAGATTTTCTTTTTCATAAAAGTGGCAGTGAAGGTAGAAATGGCCTTTGTGAAGATGTGGTAACATCTGAAAGAGAGGCAGATTTCAGGAAGGTATCAAGTAGATGTAAAGCAGGTGTTAGTCTACATGGAGATAAACTGTTGGTTAAAGTGACTCAACAGTGTTACAAAAGGGTATTGGAAAGGGCAGACTAGGTTGTCTGTCATCAGTCTAACACTATGTGTAGATAAACCTTTATTACATCCGAGTAATGCCTCCAGGTGCATCTGCAGTTAACTCCTACTGATGCCTCTAGGCATCAAATATTGTTGGTTCATATTTGCATCAATAATTCCAAAACCATGCTATGCACACGTTTTTAAAAAAAATCATCTTAAAGCTTACACAATGGCAAACTCAACTGCATTAATGTTTGACCTCTGTCTAGTGCAGTTAAATAGATACTGTTGTTTTTTATTATATTAATTTATATATCTATAATTTTCACATTTTTATAAATATCTTGGCAACCAAGTAAGCTTTGTATGAACACACTCAGCTAGATGAATAAAATGCTGCTGATAGTATATGTGTAACTTGAGTGGTTGCTGAGATATTGTAAGTTGTTTACAAAATATTACAAAAATAATAGTTACTGTTTGCTGTGGCTTATAAAATTTGGTTTAAGACCTAGCACCTAAAGAATACTGCCACTATAAAAATAGTTTATGCTGAAGTGTGTGCCATTTATACTTCTTTCATAATCCCTGTGGTTCTAGAGATATGAACATTTGTTTGAAATTTGAGGACATAATTTGATTCTGTCAAAAGGCTTAGGCTCCACCTGTTGGAAGTTACAGTGCAAACTTCCTGAGCTCCATTGGAGTGAATGAGTTAACAGCGTCATCTTGTCTTGTAGTTGTTTTATTGTTTATCACCGCAAGGTTCACTGTTGCAGAACAATTCCTTACATATGGAAATTGGCTGCAGATAGATGTCACTTTCTGCTGGATAGTGGAATAATGTTTCCTTTCTGCTCCTGTGTTTTCCCAAGACTTGTTCATTTGTAGGTTTGAAGATACTGTGGAACCCAAACGCTATGTACTTTGTCTTACCCAGCTGGATTGAACTGGAATTAGCTGTCACTCATGTCTCTAAGATGTTTTCCATTTGAGTGGCTGCCTTAACCACTCCATTCACTTGTATTTGGCATTGCATTTCATGCTGTTATTTGTGGTAAGTAAAAGTTTGGTCGTGCAGCCAGTGTTCCTGGCCTCGTCTGTTGGATTTGTGTTTGCTGGTTACTTTTATTCCTGGTTTTAGGTGCCATAGGTGTATTATTTGTACATATATAGATCAGAACAAAGTTTTTGGATGAACGACCAAAACCCAAAATGAATTCTGTTACATATGAAACTGAAAGAGCATGATATGATACATTTCACTCTTGCAAAATCGAATTACACAGGTAATACAGTTACAAGTCATTTTAAGAATTCAGGCGTACATCAGAGAAATGTAGTCAATGCAGGTGTTAAAACATATTTTACAGAAGTACATTGTAAGGATATGTCTAGTCTACAATATACGGATATGTTCGTACATAAACACCCAAAAATATGGAGTAGGCACCACAAACAAAAAAAAAATTGAAGCTTCATATGTTATAATATAATAAGCTTCCCCATTGCATGAAAGTAGTGTTACCGGTGAGGGCATTTTGCAATAACGATGCTGTCTTTGTCACTACATTATGTGTGCATTACTGAAATGTAAAACATAGCAGATTAGTTAGAATTTGTAACTGTGTGTTTTAACCAGTAATGATTTGGACACCACATGACTTTGTTTACTTTGATATAAGTGAAACGTGTTGGTTTGTTGGTGCCCCCCCCCCCCCCCCTTAGTGGCTTGTACCAGAGGCATCAGATGAGTAAAGTAACCTTTTTTTAGAATAGGAAGTTAAGAATACTGAGTGCAGTGCAGTGCAGATTGTGTGCAGTTACAAGACACAATGAGATAAAAAATAAGCCAAGTTCCTTTCCTTTAATTGTTAAATTCCTTTTACACTTTCTGAAGTATAACTTGTTTTGGATGACCTGAAAATTCAGAGTTCTTTAGAGGAAAATATTTTGCCCCCCCCCCCCCCCCTGAAAAAGTAACACTTTTTTATCTTTTTTTTTTTTTTTTTTTTTTTTGCATTTAAGGAGGAGCTTCCGGTGGCGATGACTCTGATAAAAAAGCACAAGGTCCAAAAGGAGGAGGAAATGCAGTGAAGGTATATGTTTCCTTTAGATTTTTGTTGGGGGATTAAGTATAGAGAGGAAAACACTTTGATAGTATTTCATGTATTATCCAAATCATAGAGGAAAAACATTTTCGATTAATTTATCATTTATTTTTTTTAAGGTGTAGTCCAGTCAGAGGGTAGTTCAGCTGTTCAGAGCAATAGTTTAGGTGTAAAAAATGTGTGGTTTACTCTTTGTTCAAAGGTCTGTCAGCTACAGGAATCGACTATATCACATCAGTTTCCAGTTGGTTGAACCACATCACCTTGTACACAGTGAGCCATCCATACAAGTGGTTTTGTAAGATACAAACCCTTGAAGTCTCCCACACCCCTTCACTTATTATTCTCTGAGGTCACTGCAGCTGGAAAAAAGGTTCTCGTGGCTGGTGTCCATGATCAGAAGGACAAATATTCCCCAGTATCCCTCCAACAGAATCCCCAGTTTGAGGGAGTTTCTTCACATAAGTCAGAGAAGAGGATGACCTTTTAACTTTGTGCTGCTCCTGTAGAGCAGACTGCAGAAGCCTTGTGGTCTTCCCACCATTGCTTCTAGGTAATCCATTGTTAGACTTCCTTAGGGAAACCACCGGTGAGGCTGGGAAATACCCTGGTATGATAACCCTATTCCTAAAAGGCCAACATTATCCTCGGGCCCTGCCACCCTCATTAGGAAGTGGAGTATCTGACCTCAAGTCCCCTCAGTGGTTTCTCCAACCCCTCTGGAAAATCTGTTCTGAACCCCCCCCCCCCCCCCCCAAGAACTTGGCTTCTTATTCATCCACCAGGCAAATAATTCAGAGTGATGAACAGGGTAAAGAAGCATGTTTATAATTCCTCTCCCTTTTGTTAAATGTACTAAACTCTTTTTCACATGTAGTGAATTTTCCAGTGAGACATTGCTGACAAAATGTGTCAAACAGTAGTGCAGTTGCCATACTAACTGCTTAAGGTCAAGCTTTTGTCCCAGTTGGCAATGGTATCTTTCGGCTTCAGCCTACTTACTGTTGCATGTTTTGCACAAAGCTGAGTGTTACCTACAATGCTGCACACATGGTGTAGACTAACAGATTCTCCAAGGACACAGAAAGGTGATATTTATGGAAATCTCCTCAAGGGCCCAGTGTTTTGGGGCCAGAAGTTAAGGCAGATTCAGAAAACATGGAGGAAGGCAAATCCTTGCATCTTTCATTGATTTCAGCAACCTCACAGAGCCTTCTTCAGGAGACAGTGTTGCCAGGAACAGGTGAGTTTCAGTTGTGATGGACAGCAGAAAAATCAACTGAGTTCAGTAAGGAAGCCCATTTATTTGTGTAATCCCAGAAAGGGTGCAGCCATAAAAGGAAAGGCCTTGGCAATTGTTGGGAAGCTGTGCTGCCCACCTAGGGTTGGTCAGTAACAGCTTCCGTGAAGTCCTGCCTGACTGTTCCTCCAGTTGGAACCTATCTATCTCTCCACCTGTCCATATAGAAATCCATCACAATGGACAGATGAATCAACACTGAATCTTGATTGTACGGACTTACTTTCTGAAGTGGACAGTTTTGCCATCATTATTCCATGTCATCCATCATAGATTATATGCAGTAAGGGTGGCCCTCAGTCTCTTCTAGAAAAGAGCCATCCAGGTGCTGCCAGCATATGAGAAAAGATTAGGATTTCACTCCAGATTTTTTTTAGTGTCAAAGAAGAGAAAGGACTTCAGTCCAATTTGGATTTTGGACCAGGTGGCCTAAACAGATTCATGCCCATAGAAACCTTTCAAATGGTTATTAAGCAGTCTGGTCTTTCTTCAAAGACACATAGCTCCACATCAGAATATTTGGTCCAGTGTGCCTTCAAGTTTCTAATCTATATAAGACTCGACTCCAGTGCTGGATGGTACCATTTAACTATGACAGAAGGCAGACCCTTTCTACTGCTTACTCCCTCAACAGTAGTTACCACGGCTGCATCAGCCCTAAGGTGGGAGAAGGCATTTCAGTGGTCAAACAGTCCAAGGTTTCTGGACATCTTCAGAAGTAGAACTGTGTATCAGCAGCATGGATATGGTGGCATTCCTTCTGACACTTCGTCTTCCAGGATTATCTTACCAGAGGAATGACTGACATCCACTGATAACATGGTAGTGGCTTGCTACATCAACAGCCAAGGAGAAATTTAATTGGCAAAAGACTGAGTATGGGCTACATCAGACCACTTCTTGTAACTAGTCATATCCCAGAGGAAGTCAGCCTTTTGGTGGATATGCTTAGTCACTGTCTGTTGATGCATCATTAGTGATCCCTCAGTAGACTGGAAATTGTTCTGGTGCTGAGACAAGCCTTTCTTTAACCCGTTTGCTTCCCCAACCAACACTAAATACAGCAGCTACTTCTCCATTTCTTCTCTGAAGGGATGCCCCAGTAACTGTCTGGTCTGAAAATGGCCCCCTGGACTCCTCTTCACTTTTCCACTATTTCCTTTGATGTTCATCCAGAAAGTCAGAGTTATTCTTGTAGCTCCGTAATAACTTTGACAGATTCGATCCCCACATTTTCTACCACATCTTACATTGCCACTTCTATTGTGTTAATCCCAAATGTTTCTGACCCATCCTTTGGACAAGTTTCATCAAAACCTAAATTCCCTCAGGTTGATCATGTGGCTTTTCCAATTCCAGTAATGGCCACCAGTCCCTCTTTTCCTGTCTAGGATGATCCAGATAATGTTCCTCACAAAAAGATAACATTCAATTTATTCAGCCTCTGACTGATAATTACTTTATTATCTTGTGCAGATTTTTGATTCAGGCCTGAGTTGTTATTCCATTAGAATGCAATTAGCACCCATATCCAGTTTCATAAAGGCCTCCACTCCTTTTCCTTAACCTCGTTGAAGGCTTTCTAAAAGATGTATTCTTAACTGAGAACTCCCATACAAGACCCTGTACTGCCTTGGTACTCGTATATTGTGAAACTGACCAAGCGCTGGTTTGAACCCACAACTTCTGCATACCTGAAGTACTTGCCTCACAAGACTCTTCCTGGTGACTGTTACCATTAGAAAAATTTCTGAGGTAAATGTCTTCCATTGAGTCTAACTGGTATTTCATAGACTGGTTCACCTTTGGCATCGACCTTTCCTTTATGGCAAAAGTGTCTGTCAGGACTAACCTCAAGTAATACATCCATCTACTTGTGTTTTTCCCTAAGTAAACCAGTTGGTGAGATTATCATCGCCATTGTACAGGCATGCATCACCAGATGAGGTTCAGTGTGCAGAGGATAAGCTTATCCACAAGGATAGAGAAAGAGTGGTCAGAAGGTTTCCAGAGTCACTGAGGTCAGATGGCTGACTGTATTCATTTCTGCTGTTAACAGGTACAAGTAAGCCTCTTTCTTCAGCTGTGAAGCCATATTCTAACGAGGCAATTGTTACAACTGCACAGCACAGCTGTTGATGTTTGTGAGGTGGCTACTTGGATTTACCTCTGCACTTGTCCAGGTCTTCTTTCTGAGTCACTGTATTAATAAGGTAATCCCATGAAGGTGACTGCCTAGGAGAATTTGCTTAGGAGACTCATATTTCTACAGAGGATGGACCTCCTGTTGCCAGACATCAGTGGTATGCACTTAACACAATAGTAGATCTGGAGGAGTAAGTCCATCCTCTGCAACATACCTACTCATGTTCCTCCACTGCTGACATAGTCTTGCATTTAAGATTTCCATATTCAGATGCTTTGCGCATCTTGGCTCAGATCTGGAGAGGCTATGCTGTACTACCTGTGGCAGATGGACCTACTGCTCTTTATCAGTCTTTAAGATAAAGTACATCTTTCACTTACTTAACACAGGGAATTGAAACCAGCAAAAGGGTTTTTTGGGTCCCTTAGGACCAGTCAACTTAGTCTGCTCTATTATTGCAGATATCAGACCGTTGTTGGAGTGGGCACCCAACAAGGTTTTATTGCTCCATGCCAGTTTGACAGCTTTGGGCAGGAATAGCAGTAGTTTAAAATACTAGTTTCTTGTCTGCTTGGTATACAGTTTTCTTTATTTCCATGTTGACGGTGATGATTCTGTCACTTGACAGTGCTCCCAAGTGGGAAAGTGGACATGTAAGGGGATGTGGGTTCTCCATTGCCACTTTGTGTTGGGGGAGTAACTTATCAATGGGACTACTGTAGACATTTTGGGGTGGTCTTTTTTCCCCATGACATCTCTGAAATAATTCAGGTTGGGACTTTATGAGCATATCTTGTTGTAACGATGTTTAATCTTTTATGCATTAATTTAATAACTGGGAAGGTGGACTGATCCATTGTCCCTTTTTAGCTACAATGGGGGCACTGTGGCACTTGTCTATAACAGCTAGAGTAACAGCAAATTTTTTTCAACAGTTACAGTAAGATGTACAGTATTGCAGGATATTCTGAGTAGGAGCTTAAGGAATTATCGTATGAGACAAACACCTTTTTCATCTAAATAACTACTGTACAGTATTTACAGCTTTAACTAGTGACTTTAATCCATACATCAAGACAATCTGATTGTAGAGACCATTTTAGTTTAGATGTATTGTCAAGGGTTCTGTCAAAATGGTTGTCCACCCGTTCTCAGTGAAGCAGTGGCAGATGTACTCTATTTGACTTCTGAGTAGTTAAGTTTTCTTCCTCCATTTGGGAGGACATAATTTCCAATGAAGAGCATACACCAGGGTCTGTGATCAGTTTAGAGGACTCTTAACTGATTTCCCTGTGACACACTCTGTCAAGTTCTACAGTACATTTTTTTCAAAGGCAACAGCTGTTTGTTGAATTTTAAGTGGAAAGACTTAGGAATGCACATTTTCTGACAAATGGAACTCTGTTACATTAGCAGTTCCAGGCTTGTGGTGTGGCAGCACATATTAATATTTCACAAACACTAATACTTGGCTTCAGATTTTGCTTAATCTTATTTTGTGTGATTTCCATTCTCTATTCTTAGTATAATGATGCCAGTAAGGGACCAACAGTAGCTAATAGTAACTTTAGGGTCCCACAACCACACTGTTCGTTTTCTGCATTCCTGCTGTCCAAAACAGACTGATGTCCATAAGAAATATGCCCATTTCTAGGCCACCTCTGTTGATTTCTGAAACTTTGTGACTTGTTTAGCTACTTCATGGACAGATACCTTTACTGTGTGGAGCCAGGCTAGTGTCATAGAGTAGTAACTAGAACATTTCTTTTCCTGTTTTATAAAAAGTACTGATTTGTTTGTTTTGTGAATTTCAGTGCACCTTGGAGAAAGGATGCTTTTACAGTTAGTGAAAAAACACTTGTCCTAGAGTTTGTTTTGATAGATAATAACATTTCATATATTATTTTATCTCTGATAACAAGATTGATTCCTATTTTGAAATCATGTTTTTTTTGTAATCCAGGTGAGGCATATACTGTGTGAAAAGCACGGTAAAGTCATGGAAGCTATGGAAAAACTCAAGTCTGGTGTTCGCTTTAGTGAAGTGGCTTCACAGTACAGTGAGGACAAAGCCCGGCAAGGTGTAAGTATTTCATTCCCATGTCTCTGTAGTGTGCTGCATTGTTACTTTAGTGACGCATAGACCTCTTCTGTCCTTCCGTGGACAATACATACTTGGATCTACTTTCAGATATTTTGTATGGGATCATTTAAGAGGATGCAAGCGCTGCCCCACTGGACAGAATAGTATAGACAGAGTTAACTTTTCTGGCAATAATAGCATGCTACGAAGACTAAGGCCAAAATCCCTTTCAGTGTTAAACCCAGCATTATTTTCTACTTTTCCCCTGAATTGTAGATTTATTTGGGGATATTACTGCATTAATATTTTGATTATTTTTCGTGTTTGGCTTCAGTTTTTTTAAATAAATTTGTTAGGAGATTTAAAAAGATCGCCTTCCGTTTTTTAGTCTTTTGTCATTAAAAGAGAATTTTTTCTGTATTATTATCTTTGTACATATTTTCCAAATGGAAGTTGTCATCTAACAGTATTAATGTGTGTGTGTGTGTGTGTGTGTGTGTGTGTGTGTGTGTGTGTGTGTGTGTGTGTGTGTGTGTCTGACTTCCTGCTTTACTGATTGTTTTTTATATATATATATATATATATATATATATGGTTTTATATATATATATATATATATATATGTAAAATAAAGAGAGGGAGGTGTGTGTATGTATGTATGTATGTGTGTATATATATATATATGTATGTGTGTATATATATATATATATATATATATATGTAAAATAGAGAGAGGGAGGTGTGTGTATGTGTGTGTGTATGTATGTATGTATATATATATATATATATATATATATATATATATATATATATATATATATATATATAAAATGTGTGTGTTGTTGTGTCTTTCGGCTTTTCCCATTTAGGCGTCGCCACAGCGGAACTCCGGTCCGCTAATGATTGGCAGTTGATTTTTACGTGCCGAGTTGCCAGCCCTAATGCACAACCTTCAACGAAGGTATGCCCAATTCACGCACGTCTCCACGCAGAAGACGCTCTAGCTGAGAGTCGAAGGGGTCAGTGTCTTACTGTGAGGCGACAATGTGTGTGTATGTGTGTGTGTATGTATGTATGTATGTATGTATATATATATATATATATATCTATACCTGTTCATAGGTAGGTACTAGGCTATTAGCCGTAGGGCCTATAGAAGCCTAGCCAAAAATGTACCCTGGCTTTTGCCACCCAAGAAAATTATTTTCCTGTGCCCCTGTCGAGCAGAGCCACAGAAGTGATCCCTGGGGTGAATTTCCTATTTCCCATCCAATAATCAAGATTTTTCTTGGAGTGCTATTGAGGAGCTCTGTTTGACTTAGATGGGTAGTCTGTTCCAGAGTATGAGAAGTCTCTGGGACAGGAATCTATCCCTCCAGCATGTTCTGTTTATTGTGGTGACAAGGTTTAGGTCCCTAGAGCGTGTAGCTCGGAGGGATTGGGATTTCTTTAAGTGGAGCATGTCCAACAGCTCTGGGTTTGACATAGCTTTGTATGTTAGGCAAAGATAGCCTCTGAGTAGGCGATATGCAACGGAATAAAGCTGGAGTTTTTTAAACTGTCTGCATACGGCATCTGTTTGAGGCCAGTAATCCTCTTTATGAGGTATTTCTGTGGCCTTTCCAGTTGTTGTAGAGGTCTTGTGAGGTACATACCAAAAGGGGCGTTGTACTTTATAATGGGTCTAATGAGTGATGAGTAGAGGGGAACAATGACCTCTGTTTTGTCTGGATGAGAAACCTTTTGTGATGAGGTGAGCCACGTAGAAGGATTTCCTGCCCACTGTGGCGATGTGATAATCAAAGGAGAGACTACTGTCCACCTGTGTCACGGGTTCATGGGTACAGAGGTTTTACCAAAGGGGATGACAATACACTTTTTTGCATTGAGCTTCAGGCCATGGCTTTGACACCAGGCATCTGTCTCAGTGAAGACCTTTTGTAGTATGTCCACATTGTTAGGAGTTTTGATTATGGCTCCTAGTTTGCAGTCATCTGCAAACTTTGTTAGCCTGTACTTCAGAGAAGTAGATACCAAACAGGAGAGGACCCAGGACTGAACCCTGTGGTACGCCACTTGTCACTGGTCTGAAGTCAGATTTGGAGTCTGCTACTTTCACAGTGTGGGTTCTGTCTGTGAGCCAGTTGGCAACACATCTTGTGACATAATTGCAGACCAGGCTTGTCAGGCTAATGGGGCAGTAGTTCCCGGGGTCTGCCATGGCTCCCCCTTTGTGGAGTGGGATAACCATTGCGGTGCGCCATTCAGTGGGCACAAAGCCTGAGGTGAAGCTATGATTGAACATGATACTTAGGGTGACAGTTCATTCTGTAGTTCGTGTAGAATGCAGTGTGGGATATTGTCAGGTCCCATGGGTGCTGTGTTCTTGGCTTTGGAGAGTGTGTTTTTATACCTGTGCAGCCATGATTACAGGAACTTTGCATTCTTCCGGTATAGAGATGGGCCCTCTAGGGGGTGAGGGGTAAAGTTAGCACTGAGCCTATCTGCCAGGATGTTGGCAATATCAGTTGGTTCTGTATATTTAGTGCCATAACTCGGTGCAGATCTGAGTGTTGCCATTGAGATTCTTGACATAGCTATATAATGCTTTGTGGTTGTCAGAGTCCGTGCCAATTTTATTTTCATAACTAGCTTTGGAGGATTTATGAGGGATCTCAGCTTCTTACTGAGGTTGACCAGGGAAGTTCCTCCAGTCA